>NC_090265.1:567452774-567761107 GCF_040414725.1 Anabrus simplex | reverse complement strand
TTCTGTCATTTCTCTATGTTGTGGTTGCGGATGTAGTCTGTAATGCACAATAAAACCTGGTCCAGTTTTACGGCTGGATTCCCTTCCCGGCGTAAACCCCAAAGGGAGGGTCGTATTCAACCATTACATAGTTTTGTAGTGGTTAGTGGTGTGGTGTGTTGGGTATTAATGGTAACAAATACTGAAACAAACAAACACAAACATCGAGTGCATGCATGGCTAAAATCCCATCCTGATCGGAAATCGAACCCGAGACCCCTGAAGTGCCAGACAAACGGTATATGATCTAAAGGGTCCAAATTGCAATACGTCATAGTTAACAATAATGACGTGAGGCGTCTGGAGAGGCCTGGTGCAGGTCTTCCCAGCTGACACCGTATAGGCGACCTGCGCGTCCATGAGGATGGGGCTCTACCTATGATGAATTCTAATTATAAAGACGACACATTCATACACACATCGGAACTAAGCAGTGAAGGTTAAAATCCTAAAATCCCCCAACCGGCCGGGAATCGAACTCGAGACCCCCTCGACCAAAAGGTCAGCGCGCTAACCATGGGGCCGAACACAAGAAATTATTCACTAAATGTTTGGTTACTCTTTCTCTATATTGCCCTATTCATAGAAGTAATATGTTTCTTCTCTTCAATAATAATAATAATAATAATAATAATAATAATAATAATAATAATAATAATAATAATAATAATAATCACTAATATCGTGATTATAGCAACGGCCTTCAGCTTTACGAGAAATTTGAATTTCCAAAATGACTTTTCATTTAAAAAGCTCACATGCATTGTTCGTGATGTGACCGCTACCATGGTGAGACTCCAGTGAAAGTACCACTTGGCTATCATGCCCTTCAGTCAAAGGAAACCACACATAGGGGTGCCGAGGATGGAGGTCTACTCACTATCTCTAAAATAAAGGCTTACAGCTACACGTGCCATAGAGCACGCTGTTAACTCACTCGATTCATCACATTCTTGAAATAGTTTCTACTCTCGACACTGACAAAAATTAAAGACTGTTTATACAGACTGAAACGGAGTAGACTAACCCTCAGGTCACGGTCGGTCTAGAAGCGGTTATGCTTGATTGCCCACATCAGTTTCAGGCTTATGTGGAGTGGCCGGACTAGATGATAATAATAATGTTATTGGCTTTACGTCTCACCAACAATTTTTACGGTTTTTCGGAAAAGCCAGGATGCCCGAAATTTGCACCGCAAGAGCTCTTTTACGTGCCAGTAAATCTGGAAAGATAACAACATCACCATTAAGACAAAAAAGAAGCTCGTTGAATCTCTAGTCTTCTCAGTCTTCTTGTATGGCGCAGAGACGTGGACCATCCTCAAACGTGATCGTGAACGGATAGAAAGCTTTGAAATGTGGTGCTGGAGGAAAATGTTAAGGATTCCTTGGACAGCTCATCGCATGAACACATCAATCCTGAACCAACTTCAGATAAAAGTTCGTCTATCGTGTAAGGTCTCTCAACGGATTGTACGCTACTTTGGACATATAATGCGCCGAGATGGTAGTCTTCAAAAGCTGATTGTTGAGGGCAAAGTCCAGGGAACCAGACAACGAGGACGAATACCAATGCGATGGAATGTACTAAAGGAAACTATACAATTGTACTTACAAAAATACAAATCGTGCTACATGCCTGTAAATTTGCACAAACTCTTGGTTCATGGAGATGAGGTAATTAGGCACTGTATTATACCTAATGGACAACTCTCCGTGGAAGCCCGGGAGACCAGAAATAAAGATAACAGTAAACCTTCCAGAAAGGACACAAGTACTGACCTTTTCCATAGGTTGCTTATATCATCGGACCCTTACATTACCAGATTAAGGAAATCAGGGAGGAGGAAGTTGATTCCGCTTTCACGAGAAGTGCTCAACTTACTGTCTGAGTCCCCTGTATCTGGTTCTGCCGAAGGAGATAATGACAGTGAATTTAGCGATTCTGATGTTACTGTATCTAATAACTAAGTACATGTATTCCTATATCTGTTTTTAAACATTCTAAACAGCATGTCCCACTATTAACATCTATTTAATTTCTTAAAGCTATAACGAACAATGATTAAAATTACAAAGATTACTAATTCTATTCCTGGCGTAGTAATTTGTTCTTTGTACTTGATTGACCACACACTTAATTATCTCCAATAATAGCAGTTACATACTAAGTTTCGTGTAAATCGGTCCATTAGTTTCCGAGATACGATTTTTGGCCGGCTAGATTCCTGAAATTACACACTGTGCCATGGTGTTCTTTGCGTGATTGTACGAATCAAAAGTAGTTTCATGGTTCTAATTCAATCATCCCTTGGTCGCCCCTTTTAGTTGCCTTTCACGACAGGCAGGGGGTACCGTGGGTGTATTATTCGTCTGCGTTCCCCACCCACAGGGGGTAAAGAGAGAGAGAAAAGAAGAAGAAAGAAGGGATCCGTCACTTCGAAAAATGAAGTAACGGACGAAGAAAGGCAAGGGCCACGAAGGGCGTGAAAATGAAAGACTCCCTAGGCCTCGAATGCTCTAATACCGTCGGGGTTGGAAAAGAACAAGAGTTGACCAAGGGAGGTTAGACAGGATAGTGAGGAGCCTGGCACAAGTAAGTGGAAGCAATGCCAAGACTCAGCTAAGGACCCCGTGGTCGCCAATCCACACTCCCCCCAAGTTGAGAGCACCTTGGGCCCCTTGTAGTCGTCTCTTACAACAGGCAGGGGATACCGCGGGTGTATTCTACATGTGCGTCCCCCACCCGCAGGGAGTAGTGTGTTTGGTCCGCGAGAGGTATTTTGTTTCCCTCAAGTCCGCCGGCAAACCGGTTAGGACCCCCTCTCCGCCACCTGGGACGCGCCACATGGGAGTATCACCTCTCCTGCTACGCCAGCGTAGTAGGTTCGTGGTTTCCTCGCTTCATTTCCGACCCCATATCAGGAAACGAGGCTAATGGGCAGACATTTATTATTATTATTATTATTATTATTATTATTATTATTATTATTAGAAATACACATACAAATACGGATTCCGAAGAAATAATCGTTAACAGATAGACTTCACCAGCAGTGGTAGTACAGGACCCTTGATCGAGATGTTCCTAGCAAGAACAACAATGACGAAGATGTACGCATTTGGATACAAATACTGATGGCATACGTTTGTTGAATTCTCAGCCCGAAGGCTGGTTGGATCCCCAACAGCTCCACCATCGGCTGTCATAAATAACCTAGGCGTCACTGAAGAGGCGCACTAGGAAAATAAGGAGTGATATAGTTTCCCGTTAGTTTCCTCGCCAGGTCAGAAGTTACTAATGCATATCAACCAGCCAAGCCAACCGCCGAAATGCATACACAAACCAACCATGTGAATGGCACTTTCAAAGCATTCATTACAGGGACTGGTTGTATAAGGAACAGCATTACTAGCATTGCTCACACGTTACTTTCAAACTGTCAAATCCAAGGATGACACAAATTAAGAAATTCTGTTCTGGCTAATAGCACGGATCTGAGCTATGAAGGCATGTACTCACGGACAGACATTTTTTGTCAAAGGTATATTTACGTAAAGTAAAGAAAAATCCTTCCTGAAAAAACAGTGAATATTAATTATTAGCCGAAATGTTCGAAATACCCCTCACGAATAGCAATAAATCATCGACACCAGTGGAGAAAATGATAAGTTAGAATGACTCTGCAATTCATAGGTCGTTAGGGCTTAAAACACACACTGACAAAACTCTTGTAAGGTTAATAGTCCCAGTGATATACCTCAGTTTTCGAGAATATTAAAAAGAGGTGGTGGAGTTACATCGAGACCAGTTGGCTAGTCATGCGGCAGTGTTATGTGTAGTGGTATCAAGCAGTACTTCACTTCACCGAAAACATATAAATGAAGTCTAAACGAAAGCACTCCAGCGAGTCGGGGCAGGTCAGGGGGACTGCCTTCTAGGATTTTTTTTTTTTGTGCGAGTGTTTAACGTAGCTGTAACGGCCGTGGCCTTAATTAAGGTTCAGTCCCATCACTTGCCTGGTGTGAAAATGAGAAACCACGGAAACCTTCTTCTCCCGAATGCAATCTCACAGCTACGCGATCCTAACCGCACGGCCAACTCGTTCGGATCTTCCAGGAACCAAAGTGAGGAAACACTATTCTATCTTTTGAAGTAATACAAAACATTCACAAAATACCCGTCCAAATATTAGGACACACGTATCCCGATGTAGAAACCATCGCAGGACGTGGACATTTTTATATTTTTATATTTCCTTCCGATCACCAGTAAAAAATTTAATATTCCTTCAGTTTTGAAAGAGACTTCTGCCGTGAATAACTATATAACTCATAAATTAGGCTAGAAATTAAAGAATCATTCACAGAATGCAATATCTACGAGTACAGATTTACGCAGCAAATGTTTTTGGCGCTTTAGATCTTTCGTTACAGATTGAAGACGGTCATGTGGGACATCCTTTGACTTCTGTAATTTATCGACTCCTCCGCCTCTTGGGACCGTCCTCAAGAAGTTATGAAATACGTTCTTCTGTGCAGTGACACGTCCGGATCCAACTTGTACACGATAGGTCATTACGATTCCCGGGTGAGCTGATCTTTGTAAGGTAGCTGTAATTATAAGTGTCACCTCCTGTCTGCTTCTTACTCGGAACCACAAGATTCGATTCCCGGCCAGTTCAAAGATTTGAATTCTGGACCGAGCGATGGAACGGTGTTCACTCAAACTGAGATGCTTTTGATACATGAGTCAAAGATCCAGTCTCGGAAGAAAAGCAATAAGGCTGAGCATGTCGTCACGCAGATCACGTGATAATCTAATATCTAATGACCATTTGTCCGGGCAAGACCCTTAATGTAGGGATCACATTTTATGACATTTCGAAACGGGACATACCGGGCGAGTTGGCCGTGCGTGTAGAGGCGCGCGGCTGTGAGCTTGCATCCGGGAGATAGTAGGTTCCAATCCCACTATCGGCAGCTCTGAAAATGGTTTTCCGTGGTTTCCCATTTTCACACCAGGCAAATGCTGGGGCTGTACCTTAATTAAGGCCACGGCCGCTTCCTTTCAACTCCTAGGCCTTTCCTATCCCATCGTCGCCCATAAGACCTATCTGTGTCGGTGCGACGTAAAGCCCCTAGCAAAAAAAAAAAAAAGAAAACGGGACAATTTTCAGTGTAAGCTATATGGTGTCTTCAAATGTACAAATAATGTGATATCCAAATATTACATAACAACATCAAAATAGTGTTGTTTTATAGATATTACAAGCAATCATATTTTCTGCTTATTTTACGTTATAATTATCTCCCGTATTTCCTTCATCTTCAAAATTTGCATATTTTTCCGAAGCCGTAAACGTGTCTTTAGACCCAGAATAAAAATGAAAACACCTCATAACATTGCATGTCCGTAAAAAAAGTTTTCACTACTGTAATAATAAACCTATTTCTTAGTAAGCCTCCGTGGCTCAGATGGCAGCGCACCGGCCTCTCAACGCTGGGTTCCGTGGTTCAAATCCCGGTCACTCCACGTGAGATTTGTGCTGGACAAAGTGGAGGCAGGACAGGATTTTCTCCGGGTATTCCGGTTTTCCTCATATTTCATTCCAGCAACACTCTCCAATATCATTTACTTTCATTCATTAATCATTGCCCCAGAGGAATGCGACAGTCTTCGGCAGTCGGCACAATTCCTATCATAGCCGCGTCATTCGTGACGCAGTCGAATGACTGGAAAGAGGCTGTGGATTTTTATTTTCAAACCTACTTCTTAGGTCGCTCCACACATATTAAATCATTGAGAAAATCCTTTAAACGGAAGCATTTGATCCTGGTATTGTCAAGCAGAAATCAACAATTGCATTCATTCGATGGCTGTTAATAAAGCAGGGGCACAACGTAGTTCAGAAGATCGGCCATGCGCTAATAGGATATTGGGGGAGCAATCAGGTGGCACTGTTGTGATGTGTAGTGTGCACTTGACGGGCATCTAGTTGGGAGTATTGTTGCTGTGTGGCGTTTAAGTGAAGAGTGTCGATTTCACCTCTCTAAAGCATGTTTTCAAAATGTGATCAGCGTTCGTGAATTAAAATCGAAGATGTTCGTGGCATAAATGCTTCAGAATGTTATCGAGGATTACGTGAAGCCCGTGGCGAGAATACATTGCCTTATAGGACGGTTGCACGATGGGTCGAGGCGTTTCGCGCGGGTCGGAATGAGACTGCGAATTTGCACCACACAGGTCGGCTGTCCTTTCCTCAAGATCAGATTGAGTGGTCTCGTTTCTGTCGACCATTGATGGACTGTCCGGGAATTATCAGTAGAGGTTGGTCTCAATCATGAAACGGTGTGGCACAAACCGACGAAATGTCTTAACATGAAGAAATTTCCGTCCCGTTGGGTTCCTCATAACTCACCAACGTACAAAAATGGCACCGGTATGCGTTGGCTGGCATCCACACGGACAGATACCGCAACGAAAGAGACGCATTTCTGCAGCGTATTGTCGACATAGATGAGACGTGGGTACGAGCCTGAATGGAAGCGTCTATCGAATGAATGGCATTACCCAGGTTCGCCACGTCCACACAAATTTCGACAGGAACCCAGTCGGGTGAAGATTATGGAGAGTGTGGCATACGATTACGAGTGTGTTATTCTTACGCATATTGTGCCTGAGGGACAAACCGTCAACAGTGACTACTATTGCGTATTTTAAGAGCAACATCTGCGTCCTGCTATGCGGTGCAAAAGTCCACGTTTATTGCGAGACGATCGCCACACGTCGTCATGTCGCAATCAATGTCAAGCTCTTAGTGCAACTGTTAAATTGGGAAGTCTTGGAACAACCTCCGTACGCACCAGATATGAGACCTTCGACTTGTTTCCGAAGTTGAAGGAACCCCTCCGAGACCTGTTGATTTCCTGATGTGGCATTTGTACTCCGTGAAGTAGGGCGCTCCGTCACTAACATCAATAGAGAACACCTTGCCAACGGTTCCCTACGGCTATTCGACGTTTGGCAAAAGGTAATAGACTTTGTGGGTGACTACACTGAATGAATTTAATGCAATTGTACTTGTTAGTTCATTAAATACCGTATACCAGAACTTGCATGATTGTGATGCAATGTATTCTGAGTTCTTTAGTGATATACTATTTGGACTCTAGGCTCTAGACACTAATATCGAGAAAATTATTTTTTTAATAATGTTATAAGCTTAACGTCCTACTAACTATTTTTTACGGTTTTAGGAGACGCCGGGGTGCCAGAATTTAGTCCTGCAGAAGTTATTTTACGTGCCAGTAAATCTACCGACACGAGGCTTCAAATACCACTGGACTGAGACAGGATCGAACCTGCCAAGTTGGGGTCAGAAGGCCAGCGCCTCAACAGCCTCAACCACTCATCCAGGTGTCGAGAAAATGACTGCTTCCATAGTTCTCTATGAATTTGTATGCTATGGTGTTGCAATTATTATGCTACACAATTTGAATAGAATATTTTATAAATTTTGGGTGAATTTCTGAATGACTGTGTTGTGATTAGTTATGGTATTTGTAAGGGAATATTTTAAGACATTTTCCGTAAATTTCGTATGAATTTCATTGCGATAGCTTTCAGTTACTATGTTGAACTGCTCGTAAACTATTTTTAATTGCATGTACCGAACTTTTGTTTCTCGTTTTATTACTCTTCCGTCATCATGAATTTTCTTGCATTTGTATAATCTCTTGTAATATTATTTTTCGTGAAATTATTAGTTGTTGATATCTGTGAGTAATATCGGTATATCTCCTAATCTAATTTACACATATCAAAAAAGTTTTGGCCGAGCGAGTTGGCAGTGCGGTTGGGGGCACGCAGCTTTGAGGTTGCATTCGGGAGATAGTGAGTTCGAACCCACTGTCGGCAGCCCTAAGGATGTGTTTTCCGTGTTTTCACACAAGGAAATGCTGGGGCTGTACCTAAATTAAGGCCACGGCCAGTTCCTTCCTACTCTGAGCCCTTTCCTATCCCATCGTCGCCATAAGACCTAACTGTGTCGGTGCGACTTAAAGCCAATTGTGTGTCATTTAACTCTGTTGCTATCTTGGTTTGTCCTATGCAGACCGGTCATACGAGTCTTATGATGTTTATAAATACAGTACACTCACAGGTGAACGTAACCCAACCCACAGGCTGAACCCCACGCTTAAATGGGAGGTAGTATTTCAGTTGAAGTTGTAGCTCCGGTGTGGAAGCATTAGACATACAGTGAGTCAAAATGAAACTCATACACTAGAGGAAAGTTTGTTTATTTGGATTCAACAAAAAAGGTACCTATTATTTTATTTTAGTCTTGGTTCTGGTTTAACAAATACACATTTCTCTACTAAGGTACAAAGTAAATCAACTCCTATCCAAAGAAAATTAATATATTTTTTCTTAAACATGCATGCAACTCATACACCTTCAAGTTTTCCTGAACGATTTCTAATTACACATGTTTTTAACAGTCAATACTTTATAGGTTACCTTTAGCACTTATTCATGGCTCATAATCTGTTAGGTACCGAGATCGATAGCTGCAGTCGCTTAAGTGCGGCCAGTATCCAGTATTCGGGAGATAGTAGGTTCGAACCCCACTGTCGGCAGCCCTGAAAATGGTTTTCCGTGGTTTCCCATTTTCACACCAGGCAAATGCTGGGGCTGTACCTTAATTAAGGCCACGGCCGCTTCCTTCCCACTCCTAGCCCTTCCCTGTCCCATCGTCGCCAAAAGACCTATCTGTGTCGGTGCGACGTAAAGCAAATAGCAAAAAAAAAAAAAAAAATCTGTTAGGTATAGATTGTACCAACTTTTCGCAATAAGATAGATCTATTTTCGTCCATACTTCACATGAAGCCATTTTCAGATCATCTTTGCTCGAAATCTGGTGTTTTCTTATCGTTACTTCCAAGTAATGCTATAGATTTTCTATAACATTTAAGTCTGATGACTGTGGAGGCGTCTCGAGTACTTTCGGGCAATTATACAGCAGCCACATCCGTACTTTATAAGCTTTGTGCTTTGAGCCGTTATCTTGGTAATAATTAGATCAATAAAGTATTACAAGCTTTGAGCAGTAGGTCGTAAATGTTCCTTCAGTATATTTAGATTCACATGTTGATCCATGGTCCCATCAATAAAATTCAATTCTCCTGGTCCACTAGCTGACATGCACCCAAGACAGTTACACTACCTCCACCATGTTTGACACTTGGACGTAGATTGCTAGGTTTCAACTCCTCATTTGGTTTCCTCCAGATTTTATTGAGATTGTATTTGTATTCATCTGCAGAAATAATGGTCTTCCAGAAGTCAAAATCCTTTTCTACATACTCTTTAACGAAGCTAAACCTTTTCTTCCAATTAATCTTGCTAGCAAATGGTTTCTTCCTAGCTATTCGTCCATTCCTGTTACTTTTCCTTAGGATAAGTCGAATAGTTTCTGGATGTGCTCTCTTGTTGGTATGTTCGCAGCCAACACAAGCAATTTCCGAGCATTAATAACTGGATTTTCTTTACTTGTCTTACAATCCAACGTTCCTCCCTGAGGTTGAACATTTTTCTCCCACTCACTTTATTTTGAATGCTTCGTGTACTTTTATATCTATTTATAACGCACTGTACAGTTGCATGACTCCTGATTGCAAGTTTACCAATTTCTCGAAGAGATTTTCCTCTCTTATGGTGAAAAATCTTAAGTTCTCTTTTTTCTCTTTCGAAGATTGTCCTCTTTCACGCTCAATGATACCACGAACAATTGTCTGTACTTCACAGCTTTCTACAACAAACTGAATGTGGTGTGGAAACACAAACATACAGCATTTATACTGGCCTTTTATCTGCCCATATAGGACTGTATGAGTTTCATTTTGACGTGCCCCAGCAACATGCAGACAAAGAACCTGTTATATCTAGCTAAGTTAAGGGATACGGTAACTAGCCTGCGGTGACTTAATAATTCAAAAATCAGATCAAAAATTAGATGGATGGCTTTTCCGGCGTTTGCTCTATTAACCAGCGTTTCGTCTTAGGTCTGACACTAGACTCTTCAGAGTGGGATGTGTCAGACCCTACCCAGTGACGCTGGGGTGTATGCAGGTGAACTTATCGGAAGCTTATTTATGAAGCACAGTCCGATAACTGCATACGGGAGATAAAACTCCTCAGTGGAATTAATGCCCGCCTAGCAATTCCAAATGGAAATTCTAAGTTCCCATGGAGGGAAACAGATTCTTTTCCACCAATAGAGCATATCAAAAATCAGATCAAAAATAAGCTTCTGATAAGTTCACCTGCATACACCCCAGCGTCAGTGGGTAGGGTCTGACACATCCCACTCTGAAGAGTCTAGTGTCAGACCTAAGACGAAACGCTGGTTAATAGAGCAAACGCCGGAAAAGCCATCCATCTAATTTTTGATCTGATTTTTTATATGCTCTGTTGGTGGAAAAGAATCTGTTTCCCTCCATGGGAACTTAGAATTTCCATTTAATAATTCAAGACATAACTTTATTGTTCCACACATAAAATGCGAACATAAATTATTCTCCACATTTCTATTCATAAACACATACTATTTGCAATGTTGTATGAGTTTCACTTTGACTCACTGTATGTAGTGAGCGTCTGGGATTACAAGAAGTGCAATGCCGACATGTGGACGTGAACACATAATCACATTATGTCAAGAAGGAAGGTAAACAAGGGCAGTTGCTTGATGTGGCGGCCGTAATGAAAGTGATGTGATTCGAACATATAAGCGGTACAAGGAGACAGGAACTGCTGATAGCTTGCCTGGCATAGGTCATCGAAGGGCTACGACTGCAGTGATGACAGTTAATTTCGAATTTCACAATGAACACAATGCCACAATCGGGCAGCCACAGGTCGCCGCGTTTTAACTGTAACTGTGAGGACGAGATTGCACGAGATACAGCTTCACACTCGACGCTCATTGCGAGGCCCCGTTCTCAAACATATACAGTCATGGGAAAAAGTATACGTACACCTTAAAAGTTAAGGAATGCTGTCGTTTGTAGTTGACGCAGTGTCCACAGGCTGCTAGAAATGTCGCTACTTTTTTATATTTCGGTATTTCGCGAAACATGAGTATGAATACGTACCGGAAGTAACAATAGTACTTTAGAAATGTTTGTTTTAACAAACGTATCATCCAATAAGTTCGAGATATAGGTGCATAAAAAGTATTCGTACAGGTGGTTTGTCTTCAGATCGAAGCCCTTGATGACATCCCAAGTAACGCAGGCAAGCAGTAAAGTTCACGTCTTGTACCAAGTCAGTTGTGCTTCAGTCGTTCTAAACAAATGGGCCGCAAAATGAAAGAAACAACAGAAGAATAGAGAAGGATCATAATTTCCGTAAATCGCTCTCAGAAATATCGAAACTTGTGAAGAGACCAAGATTTACAATTCAGGGAATTATTGACAGGTGTGGTGAGAGAAAATCTTTCAAAAATGCACGTAGATGGGGACGCCCATGCAAACTAGACAATCGAACTAAAAAACTAATCCTCAGAAAAGTTAAGAAAAATCCTAGAATCAGTGCTGTAAAACTGAGGTCTGAACTAGAAAAGGATTTAAAACTTAATAACTGTGCTTCCACAATTCAAAAGTTTTTATATACGAATGGGTATCATTGTAGAAATGCCAGGCGAAAACCTTTAATTACCATAGCAAATAGGAAGAAAAGACTACAATATGGTAGAGATTATTACATGCTTCTCTAGAATTCTGGGATCGAGTTATATTTACGGATGAAAGTAAATTCACTGTTTCTAAAGAAAATGGCAAAAAGTTGTGGAGGAAAACGAACACAGAGATCGAAGAAAAAATTCTGCTTCCTTCAGTGAAGCATGGTGGAAGTTTGGTTTGGGGTTTCATGAGCTCAGCTGGAGTAGATTCCTTAGAATTCATAGATGGAAAATACTCTATTGAAATTTTGAAGAAAAATATATCATTTAGTGCCGAAAAAGTGGGACTTCTGGGTAATAATGTATTCATGCAGGATAATGATCCAAAGCATACGGCCCTTAGTACACGTTTGTGGATTTTATACAACACACCCAAATATATGGTAACATCCCCCCCCCCTCAATCGCCCCATTTTAATCCGATTGAACATGTGTGGGCTTATCTTAAAGAGAGACTGAGCACAATAAATATTTCATCAAAGGCGGCTTTGGAAATGGCTCTTTTGGAAGAATGGGGAAAGATTGAGCCCGCCTTCACCTCCAAGCTAGTTCATTTAGTGCTTAGGCAGCTTGAGGCCATTGTAAAATCAAAAGTATTGCCAAAAAAATACTAAATGTGTACTAATATCAGCGGAGAATGCTAGTAAACCGGACTGTACGAATACTTTTTATGAGTATGAAATCATGGTATTTTCATTTATTTATTGTATTGTTGACAGACGTGTCTATCAATTTTACGTTTTATGATGTATATATCTTTACATAGTGTACAGAAAGCTAACCTATTGATGTTACAAAACGTACATGACAATAAGTGTACTAAGTACAGTATTTTTGTTTCAGTATTAAGTATACGAATACTTTTTAATATGACTGTACACAATATACTGTATATTGGTCCAACTATATGCTGAATCGTCTCTTTAGAATTTGTGTAGTCATTTTCATCGATAAGTGTCGCAAAAGCCTTATCCTTAACTACCGTCGGCAATGTATTAGGAGTCAATCAATCAGGTCAGGCTTCCCGTCTCAGACACACCGATGTTTTGGTGTGGCATTATGTGGGACCACCGCACGCCACTTCTAATCATGCAGGGCAATGTCACGGCTGTACGATACAGGGACGACATCCTTCGACCCATAGTGGCACAGTACAGGCACATCCATCGAACGGTTCTTTTTCGGTAATGAATTCCTTCGTGATCACGTGATCTCTCGACTAGAGTGGTCGCCGTGTAACCCGGACATGATCTGTAGCGAACATGTCCGGAATAAATTAAAGAACTGTACTGAGTAGCTTAGGCGGTAGAGCCTCGCGTCGGTAGATTTATCACCACGTCAATAAACTATTGCGGGACTAAATTCCAGCACCTCGGCATCTGTGAGACGTAAAAACCAATAAACATTATTATTAAATTAAAGAATGTTTTTAAATGTAAGGCACGCCCCACTAACCACTCTCCGAGATCTACGCAGAATCACCCTTGAGGAGTGAGGCAATTCGGACCAACATTACCTTGAACTGGTCGACTGTATGCTAAGACGAACTGAAATATGCATCAATGCAAAGGGACATGTTACCCAGTATAAAAGGTACTCGTGTGTGTTCTGTATTCACTAACTCAAACTGAGAAGGTTAAGCTGTATTGTTGTAGAGGCTCTCATTTGTTTTATGTTGGACAACAAAGGTAAGGTAAGGGTTATTCTGCCCGAAGGCAGGTCCGAACCTCCGCAGAGGTGTTCCTGAGCCGGAGTTTACGTGCGGTAGGGTGGCCAGTTCCTTTCCGCCCCTCCATTCCCTTACCCCCCACCAATAGCGCGTGGCAACCCATCCAACTCCTGACCACGCCCAATGTTGCTTAACTTCGGAGATCTCACGGGATCCTGTGTATCAATACGGCTGCCGTTGGCTTGGACAACAAAATAACGCTGAAATAGTACCTCTGTACGTCTCTCTTTCGTTTTTTCTACGAAGTCAGAAACTCAATGGTCCGCGGTGATGCAAAACTTCTTGTTTTGGTTGGTTTTTCTTGCTATTGGCTTTACGTCGCACCGACTCAGATAGGTCTTATGGCAACGATGGGATAGGAAAGGCCTAGGAATGGGAAGGAAGTGGCCGTGGCCTTAATTTAGGTACAGCCCCAGCATTTGCCTGGTATGAAAATGGGAAACCACGGGAAACCATCTTCAGGGCTGCCGACAGTGGGGTTCGAACCCACTATCTCCCGAATACTGGATACTGGCCGCACTTAAGCGACTGCAGCTATCGAGCTCTCGGTAAACTTGTTTTAGTGTGTGTGTGTTAATAAATATTCTAAAACTCATCGACTGTAATTCTGAAATACATAGAACTGTTTTAGGCATCTACTGCAAGTTCACTGAAGTGGAACGATCATTCTGATCTGAATATGATACAAAATTTCAATTTTATTCGATTTTAGTGAAACAAATATTACTCAAATGGTAAGAAATTATCTGCTAGGATTTTAGCTCAGAGGTCCCGTTTAGTAGTTTTAAGGGGACGCTTCACTGAAATTCTGGCGAGCCGAACATGTCCTCGGACACTCCCGGCACTAAAAGCCATACGCCATTTCATTTACTGAAATTCTGGACTTCTACATTAACCACTTATGACCGGGTGAGTTGGCCATGCGGTTAGGGTCGCGCAGCTGTGAGCTTACGTCCGGGAGATAGTGGGTTCGAACCCCACTGTCGGCAGCCCTGAAGATGGTTTTCCGTAGTTTCCCATTTTCACACTAGGCAAATGCTGGGGCTGTACCTTAATTAAGGCCACGGCCGCTTCCTTCCCATTCCTAAGCCTTTCCTATCCCATCGTCGCCAAAAGACTCTGTGTCGGTGCGACGTAAAGCAAATAGCAAAAAAAAAAAAAGAAATAATCACACAAATATTTTAGACGATTGCCTAATTAGTTTTTGAGTTATGTGTCTTTTTATAGAAAATTTCCATGCGACGTGAAAGAACTCTTTGAGTCACATTATTTTGTTTTTCAAACTGAAATTTGCAAAACTAGTCGTAAACACTCACAGAATTAATTGATACTATGCATTTTTGTTGTTGAAGAAGGTATGTGGCAAATACAAATTTTCAAATTTCTCTGACTTAGAAAATTTGAAAAGAAAAAAATGTATTTTGTTGCAAATTAAAGGACAAAAATGGCAGTAATATTATTTTGACACTAAAATGCATTAGTATCATTTAACCCTTATGTAAACTGCAGGATTTTCTTAAAGTTTCGCTTGACTTCGATAAGAACTTTGTCGGAAGGAGCCTTTTGTATGGAAAGAAATTCTGACAAATATAAATGTGAGAAAACAGCAATTGAAAATTCAGACAAGCAAACTCACTTTGAAACTGCCCTGCATCATATGTATCCCCTTCAGACATATTTTTCCTCTCTTCCTTTGATATTTTCCTCCATTTGACCAACTTCCTTTCTTGTTTTTGTGTAGAACTGTTCCTTTTCTTGTTGTTGGTGCACCGTCTGTGGTCCCGTTACTCACTGATGGACAATGCTGATAAGGTAGTAGGTTCATCTCTCATGGTTAGCGGCGCGCAGCTGTGAGCTTGCATCCGGGAGATAGTGGGTTAGAATCCCACTGTCGGGAGCCCTGAAGATGGTCTCCCGTGGTTTCCCATTTTCACACCAGGCAAATGCTGGGGCTGTACATTAATTAAGACCACGGCCGCTTACTTCCCATTCCCAGGCCTTTCCTGTCCCATCGTCGTCATAAGACCTATCAGTGTCGGTGCGACGTAAAGCAAATAGCTCATCCCTCATGCTGGTCACAACTTGGAGGGCCTTTACACACCCCATATTGAACTCCATCACAGATTTAATTACTGCTAGCTCCAGTTTATTTTTGGAAACAAATGTTTCTTTAGGGCAGTTGTTCCGCAGACGCACAATGTAAAATATCTTTAGCCTGTTGTCGTTAGAGAACGAGGCGTGGACTCGCTCTTCCAGTGCTCAGCACTCCCCCCACCCCCTCGGCGCTCGGGACTTTAATAATGGTGGTACGCTTAAAGTAGTAACATTTTTTGGAAGAGGAAGGACTGCAGAATTTTTAAACCTAAAATTGAAAGAAAAAACTATTTTTGTGATGAAAATTGGCCAAATTTCAGTAAAACCTCCCCCTTAAAGTCTTCATACAAAATGTAAGTTCTCCATTAAGGAATCTGAGAGTTAGAGGTACATATTACTTCAGCATTCACCTCATTCCAGGTAGCCATAATTTTGTTACAATGCTACCAACATAAATAAATCAGATATTTCTATAAATCAGAGGAAACTTGGTTTTTGAAACTTTTTTTTTCTAGGGACTTTACGTCGCGCCGACACAGATAGGTCTTATGGCGACGATGGGACAGGAAAGGGCTAGGAGTTGGAAGGAAGCGGCCGTGGCCTTAATTAAGGTACAGCCCCAGCATTTGCCTGGTGTGAAAATGGGAAACCACGGAAAACCATTTTCAGGGCTGCCGATAGTGGGATTCGAACCTACTATCTCCGGAATGCAAGCTCACAGCCGCGCGCCTCTACGCGCACGGCCAACTCGCCCGGTATTTTTGAAATGTGCAGGTGTTAGGTGAAATACTGTACGCGAAAATGGAGTAATTTTAAATCTTAGTAAACATCTAAATCCTCTTTCTGGAAAGAGTTACTTAAAAATGATGCACTAAGTTTAACAGAAAATTGTAAATTTCTCTGTAGGATGATTATCTAAAATTGTCAAAAAATATGTCAGGAATTTTGCAAAGGTTCTTTGTAAAAGGCCATAGTACAGTATTACTATCTCAGTGCGTTTGTAGTGTGCTGAATAAACACCACACGTGATGTTCCGGTAAAAATAGATTTCTACGAAAGAAAATGGCTTTCCTTGTTAAATAGAATTAATTGTACGAAGGAAGCAAAACAAATTTCTCAGTCAGAGAGCGCGTTTATAGGCTCGCCTTTCTACTCTGTACCATTATTACTGAACAGGAACTCTAACATCGGTTTGACAAACTTCATTTGAATTCACTTCTCTGTAATCATGACCCCAGAGAAACGCCCCCAAGATAGTCACAAACAGAGATAACTAACTAGGAAGTTTGAAAATCTTCTGTACATTAGGAAAGGCAATTCATTCATTCCACTCAATTTACAGCAAGCACAAAGAGTAATATGATTATTATATACCCCAAATTATGTTAAATTATACTGTTGTGCAGTACGGCAGTAAAATAACTTATGTGTTATAATGACTGAGACAATAAATTGGACTGAACACGTAATAAATACATAACGTAAAGTTAAGAAGTCCCTTTTCCTCTCAAACCCTATGCTATTCCCCTTAAGTTATTAGAATACGTAGTTACTGTTATCATCATTTATATTGTCACCTTGTAAATTCTATTAGCAGTGGTTCATCATTATCTAGTCCGGCTACATGGCTAAATGGTTAGCGCGCTGGCCTTTGGTCACAGGGGTCCAGGGTTCGATTCCCGGCAGGGTCGGGAATTTTAACAATCATTGGCTAATTTTCCTAGCACGGGGGCTGGGGTCTTCATCATCATTTCATCCCCATCACGACGCGTAGATCGCCTACGGGTGTCAAATCAAAAGACCTGTACCTGGTAAGCCGAACCCGTCCTGGGATCACCCGACACTAAAAGCCATACACCATTTCATTTTTATCATTACCGTATATATATACTTTTTTTTTTTTGCTTCACATCTCATCGACACAGGTATGTCTTATGGCGACGATGGCGTAAGAAAGGGCTAGGAGTGGGAAGGAAGCGACCGGACCCTTAATTAATATACAGCTCCAGAATTTGCCTGGTGTGAAAATGGCAAACCACGGAAAAGCATGTTCGTGGCTTTGTAATTCGAACCCAGTGTCTCCCGAATGCAAGCCGATTGCTACCCAAACCTCGCAGCCACTTGCTCGGTGCTTTATCATTATTTATATGATTACAGTACTCTCTCAATATTTTGCTATTGGTAATACTGTATTGCTTCGTTTTCTCATGTTTTGTTTATTTTTATTATTACTATTATATAATTGTATAATATTAATGTTGTGCGTCGTAAATTCAGCGCTTAAGTGTGGGACGAGACTTAGAACCCTAATTTCGCCACTAATAAAGTATCTATCTATGTATCTACTGTAGATATCTACCTCAAAGTCCTAACTTCGCCACGATTGAAGTTATTATCTATATATCCATGTACTTCAAAAGTCTTCTTTAACAAAGGTAAGTTAAAAGGCTCCACTGAAAGTCCTACACAAAATCTGATTTACAAAATGATTACTGTACGCTCACCATCAATATAAACATGGAACCACAGATAATGTTTACTACAAAATAAGCAAGAAACAAAAACTAAAGCGTCACAATTTCCCATATTAAAATGCTATTGCTAATTATCATTTTTCCTCAGCCACCCGATTGGGCGCTGGTCTTCTGATCCCAAGTTGGTGATTTCGATCCTGGCTCAGTTCGGTGATATTTGAAGGTGCTCAAAAATCGTGTCGGTAAATTTACGGGCACGTAAGAGAACTCCTGTGGAAAAAAATTCCAGAATCTAAGTTTGTCTGAATACCGTAAAAGTAGTTAGTGGAACATAAAATGATTATTATTATTATTATTATTATTATTATCATCCTCCGGATAGAGAAGGACGTTGCATCCAGTTACTTACGTCGGGATCTTTCTGTCAACTGTCTGCTGTTTGCCATCGATTAAGCAGAGCATATTTTCACCAGGTTGACCCAGGTTCGATTTCCGGTTCTGCCATAAATGCAGGATAGTACGTCATTTCTCACGTAACATAACGGCTAGGGAAACATTTCTGCCTGATTACAAACATTATAATGTCACAGTTGGCAGCAATGAATTTTAAGTTCTAATAGAAAAGAGCTGAGAGTACGCACAATTCAGAACTCGAACCAAGCCTCCGCTCTCTGAGCAGGTGCGCTATCCATTCCGCTAGGATGGCTAAAGCGTGGGAAGGAAACATATTTAGGTCTGTGATGTTGAAACTGTTTCAAATTGGCAACTGAAATGGGCTGTCTTTTAAGATAGCTGGTGGACAACGACTGCTGGAACCACTGGACGATACTCAGAATGATCACTGTTGGCCAATGCCAGAAACTAATACCTCAAACTTAAATTTTGAAGGTATACTCAGACTCTTCTTCAAGTACAGGACTTCTAAACAAACTTCTATATTCCATTGCGATGAGAATCCTGGCTAAATTATGTCATATTGGCACACTGATTTTATCTTCATTTTCGACATTCGCACGGAATTTTCTGCATCGATACTTACTATTATGATGGAGATTTTTATTTTAAGGGCAAGTTCAAATAGGCAATCATTCCAATTCAGTTACTACTTCTGATGTAACTACAGACTTGAAAACGAATATAATGAATATTCAGCAAAAAAAAAAAATGACCTCCCTAGTCTAGAGACCGAGCTCGATAGCTGCAGTCGCTTAAGTGCGGCCAGTATCCAGTATTCGGGAGATAGTGGGTTCGAACCCCACTGTCGGCAGCCCTGAAGATGGTTTTCCGTGGTTTCCAATTTTCACAGCAGGCAAATGCTGGAACTGTACCTTAATTAAGGCCACGGCCGCTTCCTTCCCACTCCCAGCCCTTCCCTGTCCCATCGTCGCCATAAGACCTATCTGTGTCGGCGCGACGTAAAGCAACTAGCAAAAAAAAAAACCTAGTCTAGAGAGAGAAGTCTCCATCCAATTTTTTCCAACTTCGTTTCTCCTTAAACCAAATTCTACTATCAAATACAATAAATAATTCCTTATTTTCATGTTTAGACTCTATGAAATCGAGTATAAATCAGATGCAGGCGTTAAGAATAGCTCACCTATGTTAGTATTTGGAAAATTAAATTTATTTCCCCAGGTTTTTAATAATAGTCAGAGAACTTGAGATCAACGGATTCGGTCATCATACTATATTTAAATATTCCCTCAGTCATTCTATAGGTACAAATCATAGACTTAAGTCTTTCGCTGGAAAATTCCAACTGGGAAATTCATAGCTTGGTGACACCGAAGTGCACTGAAAAAAAGTCAAGACGGGAACAGAGTTTCCAGGAAATTCCTATTTACCCCGTCACATAGCTTACAATAATTTCTAATGCAGAGCATAATAGCCCACATATAGACTCTACATAGCCAAGAAGTTTTCTACCGCGCGAGTTGGCTGTGCGGTTAGAGTTGCGCAGCCGTGAACTTGCATCCGGGAGATAGTGGCTTCGAGCCCCACTGTCGGCAGCCCTGTAGATGGTTTTCCGTGGTTCCCCATTTTCACATCAGGCAAATGCTGGGGCTGTGCCTTAATTAATGCCACGGCCGCTTCCTTCCCACTCCTATGCCTTTCCTATCCCATCGTCGCCATAAGACCTATCTGTGTCGGTGCGACGTAAAGCAAATAGCAAAAAATAGAACGTTTTATTATTCTCTTCTTCTTCTTCTTCTTCTTCTTCTTCTGCTGCTGCTGCTGCTGCTGCTGCTGCTGCTGCTGCTGCTGCTGCTGCTGCTGCTGCTGCTGCTGCTGTTACTCCTCCTCCTCCCGAAACCGGGTTAAGTCACGGGCGCGAACTGTGTAGCGCATATGGACTTGTCCCTGTTTTACGGCCGGATGCACTTTGACGCCATCCTCTTGTGAGAAGAGGCTTTATACAAACACACCCACGCAGGGTAATCGCTGCCTGTTTTAAGAAGCGACTAAGAGACCACGGGGCCGTTAACTGAGTACTGCCACCGCTTACACTTAGTCGTGTTAGGCTGCTGCGTTTCGTCTATCCTATCCAACCTCCTTTTGTCAACTTTTGTTCCTTTCCGACCCAGACGGTATTAGGTAGCGAGGCCTAAAAAATATTTCATTTTCACGCCCTTCATGGCCTTTGTCCTTCTTTGGCCGATACCTTCATTTCTCGAAGTATTGGACCCTTCCATTTTTCCCTCTGATTAGCGTTAATAGAGGATGGTTGCCCGGTTTTACTGCCCCTTAAAACAACACACCCCTACCTCAACAACCTTTGACGCCACCGTATGTAGGTGGATGTACTCACTCTTCAGGGCTGCCGACGGTAGGATTTTAACCCACCATCTCCCGCGACACTAACTGTACGGCCAACTCGCTCCGTCAATAATAATTAGTTCATGATGCAATATAAAGGGGCTCCTAACTATCAAACGAAGCGTTTTCAGACCAGGGTTCCTCTACGAAAACAGTTCTCACTGATCCCCTGTATTATCCCCTGAAGGTCTGTAACATAGTCAGAGATACACCCTACAGAATGCATGTATCAAGCAAATACAATAATCCACTCTCCTCATTTTCTGGTGGTCAGAAACTACGAAGGGGAATCAATATATTCTACCATCTTATCTTTAATTTAATAATACCTCCTCCAAGGAACTGGACCTCACGATTACAGCAGTGACCGAGGGAAGAAGCACATTACAGGAACCATTGAAATAGTTCGGGGAGTTTGACGACCTTCCTGTGATATGAAACACTGTGGAGCGAGAATATTGCTCAGCTCTGACATGAGGCGCGCAGGAAGCCAAGGAACATCCCCCAAGTTTCTAAATTGAGTTACATAGCTGTTGAGAACGCTAGCGAAAATGACTGAGGTCGTTCATTCACCTGCTTCTCTGATTTTCCACTTTTAGCCTCAAATTAGTTTTCAGATCATATCAACGTTCCTTCAACCTTTTGATGTTACAGCTAAGCGGATCAAGATTTCGCGTTCCAGGAACAGATCTGTCTATAACAAGTTAAAATTATAAAAGCAAGAACAAGGCTAAAGATTTCAATACGCACAAGAAAGGGACCAAAATGTATTTGCAAAAACACGCCATTAAACAAAATGAACGTTCTCTACACTGTCATAACTTAACCGTCTTCTTCAACCCCCTCTTCCTTTGTAACACACGTCCCTCAAAATTTCAGCTAGCCAAAAATCACTCACAGTCCAGGAAAATAAGTTATTAAAATAAATTATTGTTATTATTATTATTATTATTATTATTATTATTATTATTATTATTATTATTATTATTGGTCCCACTCATAGACTGAATGGTCAGAAAAGCTGACTTCGGTTCAGAGGGTTCCGGGTTCGATTTAGTTAAATTATCTGCCTCGACGACTCAAGTTCTCTTACGTGCCCCTAAATTTCCCGACACGATTTTTGAGCACCTTCAAATACCACCGAACTGAGCCAGGATCGAAACTACCAGCTTTAGCTCAGAAGGCCAGTGCCCAATCCGTTGACTGAAGAAAAATGATAATGATAATTAGCAAAAGCACTTTAATATGGGAAATTGTGACCTTTTAGTTTTAGTTTTCTTGCTTCTTTCATGGTATACTTTATCCGTGGTTCCATGTTTAGATTGACGGTGAGTGTACAGTAATCTTTTTGAGAATCAGATTTTGTGTAGGACATCCAATGGAAACTTTTAACTTATCCTTAGAACAGTCACTCGTCCATTATTCAGGATCATATCACGTATTTGTTCACCAATGACATCAGTTACGGCTGTAGGTGGACGCCCGGATCTTTCCTCATCCTTCACCTTGTACGACCCGTTTTGAACTGTTCAATCCACGGGTAAACACTTTGCTGTGGCAAAACATTGTCCCCGTATCATGCTCAAAGTCTTCTATGAATTTCCGCTCCTGGTACGCCCTCAGACCACAAAAAAAGGATTACGGACCGCTGTCCTGCAAACAGAGAGTGGCGCAGCCATCTTTACGTTGCAACCACTGCCTGCTCGATCTGCATCCGATGGCTGCTTATACTGCCTGCTCATTCCATATTCAAACGTGTAACACGACTTACAAACAAACTGCCGCTAGATCGCAGCACCAGACGTACCCAGTTATCGCGTGAATACAGCTAGATAAGCATACAAGCAAAATTTTAAATATGAAAGTAACAGAAAAATTAAAGAATTGTATGCATAAAGTGGTGCTCTAGAGAGTGATAGCTTCAGGATTTTTCGAGAAAGAGATTTCGACGAATAAGAAAACCTGTAAACTTTGTCTGTATGGTACTTCCCTACATTACTAAGTAGAGGTTTCACGAATTTGGCCACCACAGTTTCTGACACAAGTTCCTGGTGCTTATTGTTACTAATACACTTTAAAATCTTACAGTAGCACAGAGAGGGTAGAGCCGGGCTGAGTGGCTCAGACGGTTAAGGCGCTGGCCTTCTAACCCCAACTTGGCAGGTTCGATTCTGGCTCAGTCCGGTGGTATTTGAAGGTGCTCAAATACGACAGTCTCGTGTCGGTAGATTTACTGGCACGTAAAAGAACTCCTGCGGGACTAAATTCCGGCACCTCGGCGTCTCCGAAGACCGTAAAAGTAGTTAGTGGGACGTAAAACAAATAACATTATTATTATTTAAAGAGGGTAGAACATAGTTTTTTATAGTCTGGAGCAGACTTGCAGATTTCTTGCAGTACGGTAGAGCTGCCTTAACAAATTCTGTAGCCCCATAATTAGGCCAATAAATCCTTGCTAGGGATAGCGCAGGCCTCCTCTGACAGACTGTCTGATTAAGTTCATCAATGGGGATGCATTAACTGAGGGGGAAACGTTACTCAAGCACGTGCTGCATTGTTTTTTTCGATTACATGCACTAAATAACCACACACTAATGCACGGGAAGCAGTTTCCAAAGCGACACACACCGACTCAGGGGGCTCACGAACATCTTCCAGTAAATCAAGTACATACACAACGGGCATCACTGGTTCTGGTTCGTCAAGTCCGGGAGAGGATACTGAGGCAGAAAATTTTGAATTTTGCTTATGGATAACGTTAGCACCATCGGTGGATATTAACATACCGGATTTCAGAATTCTCTTCATAGAATTCTGAGTACCGGTAGCCCGGGAGTCAGTCATGTCATTGCACCCTCCGCCCATTCTTATAGAACTAAACATGGCTTCAACTGGATCTGCTGAAAAAGCCCGTGTCATGGAATGAAATACCACGGCATTCTGGTTTCCCTTTTTTTGATTTGCAGAAAGGCACGCAGCAGTAAACCATTTTCACTGTAAACAAATACAGTACTACCCTATTTCCCGCTATTTCATTCCGACAGTTCAGGAGCCGGTTGGTACTGCCACCTGCTGTGGGTATTTGTAAACGAAGTGTTTCATTTAGTGCCATGTTAAAATATTGCAATGAGCAGGCAGTATAAGCAGCCGTCGGATGCAGATCGAGCAGGCAGTGGTTGCAACACTGCAAGCTGTACTGATCTGATAACGCTGAAACCTACCACAGACGTAGACACCGGTGCCATCTAGTGTTTGGTGAGCACACAACGGCGTAGAGCCAACCTACAGACAATTAGAGCAAAATTACAGATACTGATTTGCCTACGTAATAATAATAATAATAATAATAATAATAATAATAATAATAATAAACCAGGCAGTTGGCCGTGCGGTTACGAGCGTACAGCTGTGAGCTTGCATCCGGGAGATAGTGAACTCGAATCCCAGTGTCGGCACCCCTGAAGATGGTTTACCGTGGTTTTCCATTTTCGCACTAGGCAAATGCTGGGGCTGTACCTTAATTAAGGTTACGGCCGCTTCCTTCCCATTCCTAGGCCTTTCCTAACCCATCGTCGCCATAAGACCTCTTTGTGTCAGTGCGGCGTAAAGCAAATATAAAATACATATATTAATGTGTGTAACGTTCCTTAAAACAACTACTGTATTCAGTTTTTCTACACGAGTCTCTCGGATGAGCAGCACCTTCAAACACCACCGGATGAGCCAGGATCGAACCTGCCAAGTTGGGGTCAGAAGACCAGCGCTTCAACCGTCTGAGCCACTCAGCCCGGCCACTATCTTATGAAGACGGTCCATCTCGGTAATACTTCTCACTTCAATCCCAAGAGACTGTCCGCATGGAACTTAACATGCATGCCTTACTACGGTAGTACTTTCCAATACTAGCCACACATACATTAGACTAGAGAAAACACAATCATACATTCTATCACGCATTATGCACGGAGGTACATACGTCTGCAGATCAGAATTGTCTAACAAGGAAAGTGCGTGAAGTTCTCGCTTAGGATTGTAATGAAACAATTCCAAAAGATATGTCTAGAAACTACGAGCTGAAGACTTACGTTTCGCAATAGTATCTAAGGATAAGTAGAAACTCATGAAATACTGTCCACCAACTACAATATTCTTCTTCTTCTTAATCTGCTTACCCTCCAGGGTTGGTTTCTCCCTCAGTCTCAGCGAGGGATCCCACCTCTACTGCCTCAAGGGCAGTGTCCTGGAGCTTCAGACTCTGAGTCGGGGGGACAACTGGGGAGGATGATCAGTACCTCGCCCAGGCGGCCTCACCTGCTATGCTCAACAGGGGCCTTGCCGGGGGATGGGAAGATTGGAAGGGATAGACAAGGAAGAGGGTAGGAAGCGGCCGTGGCCTTAAGTTAGGTATCAACCGGGCATTTGCTCGGAGGAGAAGTGGGGAACCACGGAAAACCACTTCCAGGATGGCTGAGGTGGGAATCGAAGCCACCTCTACTAAGCTGACTTTCCGAGGTAGAGTGGACCCCGTTC
The DNA here is from genome assembly GCF_040414725.1 of Anabrus simplex. Taxonomy (NCBI): domain Eukaryota; kingdom Metazoa; phylum Arthropoda; class Insecta; order Orthoptera; family Tettigoniidae; genus Anabrus; species Anabrus simplex. The sequence continues at coordinate 567,735,678 of NC_090265.1, read as the reverse complement.
CACCCCTCGTACCACTTTTCAAATTTCGTGGCAGAGCCAGGAATCGGACCCGGACCTCCGGGGGTGGCAGCTAATCACACTAACCACTACCCCACCACCTACATATTTTTCATCAATATACACCCTTTGCTAGAAGGCTGGAGACCAAGGAGTTCGTTCCTAATCTTCACAACAGAATGTTATTATGAAGATGTATACCTTTATTTATTACCAGTTCAGTACTTGTATTGCGCAAACGAGTCGATTGCACGTTACGGGTCGTGCACCATCATTCGGGAGCTGGTGCGTTTGAACTGCCAGTAAGATAATTTTCCGAGGTTTACCATATGACACGTCGAAAATGTCGACGCTGTACGTTTAAAAAAAAAAGAGAAAGCTTGTAGTTTTACGCGACTGTTAATATTGTGATCATACACACACTCGACGTTTAGTGTTACCTAAAGTCCAAACCACATAGATGTGACTTTCCATTTTATGAATCCCACATGCATGGCACGGAACCGCCTTGGTGAGAAGCTACCGGTGAGTATGCCACTCTGCATGGGCTGTAACTTTATTAAAGCATTTCTTACTCCATTGTAACAGTAAATGTATGTGTGATTTAATGTGACGTTAAGAAATAGAAAATAAGCTGAAAGTCCAATAACAATCTGTTAATTTTAATAAACTTTAGAAGAGGTTAGTACTTGGGTGGATGACCGTTTGCTCTTACCTTGTGCAGGAGCGAAATGGAACTCCTCCTACGTAATTACACATTGGATCAGAATTCTTGATGTCGATGATGATGCTTGTTGTTTATATGGGTCTAACAGCTATGTCATCGGTCCGTAATGGTACGAAATGAGACGAAATGTAATGACAATTTAAAAGTCAAAAACTCATCAACTAACCAGAATTCAAAACATGATAATGAAGAACGAATGGATGAATATGAATTTAAAATAATCTGCGGATCTACCTCACAATACTGGAAGTAAAAAATAATTCCAAAATTAATCTACTGAGTAGAATTCAAAAGAAGAGACAATGAAGAATGATTATGAACCTAAAACAATCAGTGGATTCGACCCGCAATTTCCCACCTTCCCAGAAACTCTCTTAAAAATAGTATATACTGACCAAGGGGCTGCTTCCAAAGCACAAGCCTGAATCGATGGTGCTTGTTGTCTAAAGGGGTCCAAAATCTAATTCAAACGGCCCCTCATAATGGTACTTATCACTAAGAAAGTAAGAACCATGGTAGTTCTCATGTAGCGGTAATAATCATGAGTAACGTAGTCTTACGGTGATCCACACATTGTGGTATTACTCACAGGTAATATAATACGCACAGGTAACGCAGACCTATGGTGTTTCTCACATTACGGGGCCACCCATAGGAAACGTAAACCTATGGTGCTCCTCACATAGGTGTACTAATCATGGGCGCCGGTTGTTACGATATCCGTTTATACTACGTATATTTCCTACCTTTCATGCTGCTTTTTCTCCGATCACGTCGCCGCTGCTCCACGCATTCAACTACTCCGCTCACATGTCGTCTGGCTACTCAATTCATCACGTGACTCTGACGTCATCCTCCCCACGCTTCGCCTTTTCCGCTTGTGTCTGTGCTTGGACACGCGATAATGACGCTTCTGGAACATGCTGGCTTTCATCTTCTTTACTTTCTCTATCTTTCTGTACTGCTATATATTCCCACTCCGCTGCTCCAAAAATTGGGTCTGCCTTCGTCTCGGAGTGGTGGAACACCAAAATAACTGTGCTACGTTGTATAATGTCACTTCCATCTGGACTGTTATTTCTTCAAGTAATTTGGTGAGCAAGACTTATCATTATGTTATTTGGACATTACATTTTATATTGGGCCATTGCCACAGCTGAACTTTTCTTCCGCCGGCTTAAATTTGTATCTTCAAATTATATATGCTAGAATTTATTTCTGCAAAAAACCTTTCAATCCCGAACTGCAGTACGGACAATGTAAAAATTGTAATCTCATCATCCGCCTACTAGGACTTATGCTACTTTGTATTATAAATATCTTAATAACAGATCCCGCAGCATTGACACACCCGGCGAAGAAAATCCTTTCCCCAGTTCGATCCTTACCCCACTTCTCCTTTCCCTTCCTTTCGCATTTCTTTTCTTTCAGGTTTTTGCTCCTTTTTTATTCCTCTTTTATATTCTTCATTGTACGCTTTGTATTTGGTCATAAGGTTTTTGGATACATTTCTTATAATCTATATTGTAAATGTGGCACATTTTTCTTATCTTCTCAGGTTTCTTCTATACAATTCACTATCTATCAAACTCTTGTCTTAGATTTATTATCTTGTTGCAAAATGTTTCATTATCCATTTGTTTATTGTTAAATATCTCTTATTTATATTATTAATCTTTGGTTTTCTCCCTTTCCTATATTCTTTCATTTCTTGACCTAGCTCCTTCTTACTGCGTGTTTCCATCGTTCAATTATTATTATTATTATTATTATTATTATTATTATTATTATTATTATTATTATTATTATTATTATTATTATTACTATTATTACCTGTACCTCGTTTTCTACGATCTTTTTGCTTAAGCTATACATATTTACTAATTCTATACTATATTATATCAGTATCGTATGTACATTACCATTACTGCCGTGTACTACTGTTAATTAACTATTGATAATCACACGCTACCAACAGTATGGTAGCAGAGTAACTCTGGTTCAATTCCAGTCTCTTCTTTTTTGTTCTTATTTTCGGTACAGTCTTTGTCTTTTTTGCTTATCTTCTTACTATGGCTTACTTTTGAGGCAATTTTTCTCCTTATCAATCCTACAATTCTTCTACATTTTCTTCCAATCCTGTCAATTTCTCGGCTCCAAACCCTTTCGTTGCGTATGATTTACTTTCTCATAATTCTTCTTCCACTACGGATTCTACGCTGTCTTCTGACCTACTCTCTTCCGAAACTTCTTTACCGCCGAAAGAACAATCTCTTGATTATGCCGCTTTTATTCCTACTCCAAAATCCCCTTTATGTCAATAGCCCCCTCCCCCTCCCAAACCTTTCTTAACCCTTCCCCACCTCAGCCTACACCACCACTTACTCCGTCTCCACAATTTTTGTATGAATCTCCTGTATATTGTATATTTGTACATTTGTATATTTGTGCTAATTTTGTTTCCGTCTAGGCTCTCTTTTGTTTGTTTTTCCATTTGCTCCTTCATTACGTTTTTTAGAATTTTTTCAACTTATATAATGTAAATTATTTCAAACTTCCCTCATTTTTCACTGAAGATGGCTCAAACGAGCCGAAACATGTTTGAATTTGTTTACTCCGTCTAATGACGGAATATTTATTGTATTGAATTAGGAGGATACTCTCATTTTTCACCTTTGTAAAGTGAAAACCGTCAATACGAAATGATTCTAATATCTTGTAATGAATCTCCTAACCCTTTTTCTACCTCTTCTCATTCACAGGCTATTAACTTCCATCTTATTAAGAAATCTTTAGACTTAGTTCCCCACCTCATTTCGACGCATCCACAAGTCCTTACACTCTGGTTGTTTGCCGCTCGTAAATTCTTAAAACTAAACTTGGCCCCATTTTCTCAATTACTTTTTCTGTTGTATTCTAAAACTTCTGGTCATTTTAGTAATTTTCTTGTACAACACATGTCTGATTGCCACGATTGGACTCAATTTCGCTCCATCTGATACAATTACTTCCTTCCCTCTGAAATTCGCCAGCAGTTAAACTCTGTTTTCTTACGTCGTCATCAACGTTCTGATGAAACGACTTATGACTTTTTGGATTCTCTCATTGGCTTTGCTGATTTTCTTGCCATATCTGAACACCCTCAGGAAATCATCTCTCTGGTTCGTTTTTACGCTGCTCCTCCATTTCTGCAATTAATTAACCCGTTTTCTCCTCCCACATCTATTTCTCACCTCTATCATATTTCTCAAATGGACACTTTCAATTCTTACAGTAATGCTTCATATTATGCTTCTGTTCCCCCTCCTTCTCCAATCCTTCCCACCCCACCTCCCTCTTCCCTTCCCTCTTCTCCTTCTTCCACTTCTTCTCTCCATCCACCCACTTCTACTCTTTCTTGTTTTCGCTGTCAAGGTCGAGGCCATATCGCTCGCTATTGTCCAACTCCACGATCGGGAAACGCTCTCTCCCGCCGTATTCGGTCTATAGGGCAAAATCTGCTACTCGTCTCTCCGTGTCAGGCTCGATCTGCTTATATTCTTGCTGTACTTCAGAATATTCCCTCCCTTGCATTATTAGTCTCCGGATCTTCTATTTCATTTCTCAGTTCCTCTTTCTTTCAGCAACTACTTCAATTTCATCCACACCTTAAATTACGTTTTTCGGACTTATTATGTACTTCTATCTCACGTCACCCTTTAAATATTCTTGGTCAACTTATTCTTACAGTAAAGATTTCTAAATTTTCATGGTCCTTTCCCTTTTACGTCGCTCAAGATCTCCCTATTCCCCTTATACTCGCATATGTTTTTTTCACATACTGGCTTAATTCTCCACACACAAACCTCTGCTATTTCTTTTCATTTTGATGCTGTTACTAGCATTCCTTTGATTAACCCTTCTGATTACCCCCACTTCATTACATCTTTCTAACTCGCATGTTTATGTTACTGAGCCTCAGCAGGAGGTTTTAACCTCGCTACTCAACCAATTTTCTGACGTTGTTACGGAACATCTTGGTACTGTCCGCAATTATGAGGCTCATATTGATCTCTTGGACGACTCTCCCGTCAGATCTCCCCCTTATCATCTTAGTCCACCTCGTATGCAACTTTTAGAGCAACACACATCTCAGATGCTTGCTGACGGTACCATTATCTCTTCTACTTCGAATTATGCTTCACCTGCTTTTCTGGTCAATAAGCCTGATCATTCCATGCGCTTTGTCATAGATTATCGTCATCTCAATAGTAAGATTAAATATGATGCTTATCCCCTTCCTAAGCTGCAAAACGCTTTTCAATTTTTTTTCCTAATGCTAAATATTTTTCCATATTTGACTGTAACTCCGCTTTTCACCAAATTCCCTTAGATTCTTCTAGTTCTAAACTTGATGCATTCATTACACCTAATGGTCTCTATCAATTTACTAAGCTTCCTTTTGCTCTCAATGTAGGATCCCAGGTCATGCAACGCCTTGTTGACTTCCTTTTTTCCTGATATTAAGTACAAATATCTTTATCCGTACGCAGATGATTTATTGATTTTTCTCCTGATTTTGACTCCCATATTATTCATCTTACCGAAGTACTTTCTCGTCTTCGTACGGCAGGTCTCACTATTAACCCTTCCAATCTTCCTCTTGCCCAAACTTCTGTTAAATTTTTAGGTCACATCATTTCCTCCCAAGGTGTTTCTGTTGATCCTGATCGTATTGCTGCGATTATTCAACTCTCTCCCCCTAAGAACATCAAACAACTGCGTAAATTTCTTGGTATGGTTTCTTTTTATAACCGTTTTATTCCCAACTTCTCTCATATTGCTGAACCATTGCACTATCTCAAACGTAAGACTGTTAAATTTCTTTGGAATCCTACTCAACAACATGCTTTTTCTACTCTTAAATCTCTTCTTATCAAAGCCATAATTTTGCAGTTCCCTTATTTCTCTTTACCCTTCAAAGTTCACACTGACGCCTTTGATCATACTATTTCTGGAGTTCTTAATCAAGTTGTTGAGGGTACTTCTCTACCTATTGCTTATTTTAGTAAATTACTTTCCCCCACTGAACGTAACTATTCCATCTATGAAAGAGAAGCCTTGGCTTTAGTGACCACCCTTGAACATTTTTCTGAGTACCTCGATCATAAAGAATTTATTGCCAAAATCGATAGTCAAGCTCTTTAATGGCTTCTCACTAATGCTGCCAAAATTGGCAAAACTGACCACTGGTTGCTCCGTCTTTCTCGCTTTAAATTTTCCATTAAATTCATCTCCAGTACCCAGAATTGTGTTGCAGATGCTCTATCTCATCTATTTGATCCTTCATCCTCTGAGGCTTCTCCTTCTCCTACCAATTTCGAGTCGCTCCCCACCTCTCGTTCACCGCCTTTGGATAAGTTAATTTCTTCATTAATTGATTTCCCATTATCAATCTTGCCTATCTCATCAACTTCAGGATGAATTTTGCATTCAGACGAAAGCTTTGCTTTTTGACCTTTCCTATCGCGGTCCCTTTGTGTTTTCCAAAGGTCTACTTCTTTTTAAACCCACCCCAAAATCTTCTGCCAGAGTTGTTGTCCCTTCTATCCTTCAACCCATGATACTTTATTATTATCATTCTTCTCCTGCGGGAGGCCATTTTGGATTTGCCAAGACTGATGCTCGCATTGCTTCTCTTCATTTCTGGCCTAACATGCGTAAAGATATTCGTCAGTATGTTTCTACTTGCCAACCTTGTCAGTTAGCTAAACCTCTAAATTCTAGATCTGCCGGCCTACATTCTGCTCTTCCTCCTACTTCTCCAGCTCAAACCTTATCACTTACTTGGGATCTTCACACCCATTTAGATTCTGATGACTCTAAATCTATTCAATCTCTTTGGAACGAAGCTCTTTCTCATCTTCGTGCTGCTCAACTACTTTCCAAGAAAACACACGACTCCCGTCCTCGACCTTCTACCTTTAAACTTGGTGAGATGGTTCTCTTATGTAATCACCCCCAAAGTTCCACCAGTGATCAGTTTTCTGCTAAATTAGCTTCTCCGTAGATAGGCCCATTTCACATAATTTCCCTGCCTACTCCTGCTAATGCCCTTTTACAGTCCACTTTTTATTCCTTTGATGTCAAACGTGTTCATATTTCTCAGCTAAAAAATTCCATGCCCCTACTTCTGATAACTAATATGTTATTTTCTCTCTTTCCCTCCTTCGCCCCTCCTTTTTAATCTGGGGAAAGATTTCCTTCCCGGAGTGATTGTTTCCTTTCAAACAACCTTTTTTATGGGGTTTCTTCTTCGGTCCTAGCACTGTTCGGTTATTTTAACGTTTCCCTTTTTTTGGGTCCTTGGGTTTCCGACCCTTTTTTTTTACTCTATCTTGCTCATCAGATTCTGGTCTCCATCACTCCGTTTCGACCCGGACTCCCCATGAGAGGCTAAATAATTTTCTTTTCTCTTTCTTACTTTGCTCTCATGGGATTTATTTTGGAAACTTATGCATTCTTAACTATATATATTTATTATTTTATTCCGTGCCACGTATATTTTATATTGTATACTTTATATTGTACAACTTATGTAATGTTTATATATCATAGCTCTACTTTTGAACTCCCTCCTTCCTTCTTATTCCCTTTTTCTCTTTTTGGACCGGTCCATCTCCTCACCTCCCTCGCCCTTCTTTCCTTCCCCCACCCTTTTCTCCCCTCCACATTTTTTTCGTTTGGGTACACCATTTCTCGCCAGTCTGCTTTCTCCTTCTAGTGCACGATCTTCGCTCTTCCAAGTTGGCGCCCCTTGTGAAGACCGCCACGCTACCGTCTCTGCGTCATCTCGACGCTCCGCTTTCGCCGGCACGTGGGGAATATGTTACGATCTCCGTTTATACTACGTATATTCCCTACCTTGCATGCTGCTTTTTCTCCGATCACGTCGCCGCTGCTCCACGCATTCACCTACTCCGCTCACCTGTCGTCTGGCTACTCAATTCATCACGTGACTCTGACGTCATCCTCTTCACGCTTCGCCTTCTCCTCTTGTGTGTGTGCGCTGGTGCTTACCTATTGGACACGTGATAATGACGCTTCTGGAACATGCTGGCTTTCAGTCTCTTCACTTGTCTCGATCTTTCTGCACTGCTATATATTCCCACTCCGCTGCTCCAAAAATTGGGTCTGCCTTCGTCTCGGAGTGGTGGAGCACTAAAATAACTGTGCTACGTTGTATAATGTCACTTCCATCTGGACTGTTATTTCTTCAAGTAATTTGGTGAACAAGACTTATCATTATGTTATTTGGATACATTTCTTATAATCTATATTGTAAATGTGGCACATTTTTCTTATCTTCTCAGGTTTCCTCTATATAATTCACTATTTATCAAACTCTTGTCTTCGATATATTATCTTGTTCCAAAATGGTTCATTATTTTTTTATTGTTACATATATCTTATTTATATTGTTAATCTTCGGTTTTCTCCTGTTCCTATATTCTTTCATTTCTTGGCCTGGCTCCTTCTTACTACGCGTTTCCATCGTTCAATTATTATTATCTATGCCTCTTTTTCTGCGACCTTTTTGCTTAAGCTATACATATTTACTAATTCTATACTATATTACACCGAGATCGATAGCTGCAGTCGCTTACGTGCGGCCAGTATCCCGTATTCAGGAGACAGAAGGTTCGAACCCCACTGTCGGCAGCCCTGAAAATGGTTTTCTGTGGTTTCCCATTTTCACACCAGGCAAATGCTGGGGCTGTACATTAATTAATGCCACGGCCGCTTCCTTCCCACTCCTATCCCTTTCCTGTCCCATCGTCGCCATAAGACCTATCTGTGTCGGTGCGACGTAAAGCAACTGGCAAAAAAAACTATATTATATCAGTATCGTATGTACATTACCACTACTGCCGTGCACTACTGTTAATTAACTATTGATAATCGCACGCCACGAACACGGTATTCCCGTGGTTTTCCTCACATAGTGAGTATTAATCACAGGTAATGCAGACCCACAGTGTCGCTCATATAGTGCTACTAATTACAGGCAACGCCCAAACCCGTGGTTTTTGTCATATAATGGTCCTGATCATAGGCAACGTAAGCCCGTGGTGTTCCTCATATAGTGGTACTAATCATAGGTACTGTAAATCCATAATGAACCACGCTCTGCTGCTGCTAGTCACAAACCTATTGTGAACCTAACATAGTGGTACTACTTGCAAGTGTTCTCCGCGTGATGGTACTAATCACAAGTAGTCTCATGGATCTTAATCCGTCATCTTTTGGTCGCGCCTTGTAGTCGCCTCTTACGACAGGCAGGGGAAACTGTGGGTGTATTCTTCGTTTGCATCCCCCACTCACAGGAAGCTCAGAATACTTGAACACCGAGCTCGATAGCTGCAGTCGCTTATGTGCGGTCAGTATCCAGTATTCGGGAGATAGTAGGTTCGAACCCCACTGTCGGCAGCCCTGAAAATGGTTTTCCGTGGTTTCCCATTTTCACACCAGGCAAATGCTGGGGCTGTACCTTAATTAAGGCCACGGCCGCTTCCTTCCCACTCCTAGCCCTTTCCTGTACCATCGTCGCCGTAAGACCTATCTGTGTCGGTGCGAGGTAAAACAACTAACAAAAAAAAAGTATACTTGAACAGTGTTCTGGAGTGATTTGGGAATTAAATGTTAGTTCTATTTCAAGGTATGAGAATTATACTTTTCAGTGGTTAGTAAAACATAAAGATTAAATTTGTAAGATCTCCTCTAGGTCATTCCTCTCATTAGTACCTCGTGTAAGCTAAAATCCCCGAGATCTTAACACATTTTAGCAAAGACTGAATAATCGATGGCTCGCGTTTAGATTTTTCTCTGGATATCCCTTGTGAGCGACTTCCGTTTATCTGTCGCCAGGATATCTTCCCATAGGAAGGAACGGTTGTGACGAACACTTTTGAACGTGTAAACAGAAATGTACTCTAATTCAGGGCAACTAAACTGAAGTCCTTACACCAAACTGTATCACACAAATATTGACACTGGTGAATGTTGGCTACAAATTCAATGGAAGTCCCATCTGAGTACGATGCAAAGTGAACTCCACTCTCCAGTTTAATTAGAGTATGTGCCATGGAAAAGGTTGTTGTTTCATTGTAGAGACTTAACGAGGATAGTTCATGAATTTTCCTCTTACTATCACATATGAAAGGAACGTCTAGATGAGCGTCTTTGAGAAATGCTACATTTGACAACCTCTCAAAAACGTAAACATGGTTATACGAAACTCCTCACCCCGAGGCCTGGATGATAGATTTTTTTTCAATTTGCTTACCCTCCAGGGTTGGTTTTTCCCTCGGACTCAGCGAAGGATCCCTCCTCTACCGCCTCAAGGGCAGTGTCCTGGAGCGTGAGACATTGGGTCGGGGGATACAACTGGGGAGGATGACCAGTAACTCGCCTAGGTGGCCTCGCCTGCTATGCTGAACAGGGGCCTTGCGGAGGGATGGGAAGATTGGAAGGGATAGACAAGGAAGAGTGAAGGAAGCGGCCGTGGCCTTAAGTTAGGTACCATCCCGGCATGTGTCTGGAGGAGAAGTGGAAAACCACGGAAAACCACTTTCAGGATGGCTGAGGTGGGAATCGAACCCACTTCTACTCAGTTGACTTCCCGAGACTGAGTGGACCCCGTTGCAGACCTCGTACCAATTTTCAAATTTGGTGGCAGAGCCGGGAATCGAACCCGGGCCTCCGGGGGTGGAAGCTAATCACACTAACCACTACACCACATAGGCGGACTGGTAGAATTTTACGTTTCTTAATAGCTAATTAAATACATTTTGTTTTGGGCGAAAATTGTAATTAAGTATTATACTACATTGTAAAGCTACAACTGCATTTTATACTATGCCTCTTTAGGTGTGTGATACAGAAAAAATGTAGAAAAAAGACTATATTGTTCCAAAATGACATAGGCTATAGAGGAAACTTTGTACTTATGCGAAAGAAATATGCAATTTCTTCTATGACCTATACTACAATTATAATAATACAGCAGGTACAGGTTTTGTAAACCTTACCGTCAGTTGTAATAGCAATTGGTCTCTCGCCTCGCAGGCCTCTGTATGCTATAAATATGGATAAACTGATAAGCAAAGCAAATAACTTCCAAAGTGACCCTATATATAAAATAGAAAACCCAGCCAAGAAAACTCATTAACTGCACTGTTTTAACATTCTGGAAATAGATAGTTTGTACTTGCTAGGAAGTCGATTTCCAGAACATTTCAAAATAAGTCCTTATTTCTACGTGGTAAAAACACAGATACTGCCCATATTTGGGAGAGCTATCCTCTTCCTAGCCGTTCTATTAGGGTGACCGTCTTCCTTAAAAGATCACACAGTGTAAGTTCTCGAATTGTTCACTAACAGCATTATATTTTCGTTGGTCTCTTCCAAACAGACCTATCTTAGTGGTGCAGTTGGTCGGATCGGTATTCCTCAGGTTGCGGGTTCGATTCTGGCTCAGTCTACTGGTATATGAAGGTGCCCAAGCCAGCCTCATGTTGATAGATTAAGTAGTCTCCTACGAGACAAATTTTCTGCACCTCGGCGACACTCAAAAGCCCTAAAGTGTAATATCTCCCTCTTTCCTGGTACATACTTCTGCCGTAAGATTAAGTGAGCCTAGATACCTCACTATAACTAGAGGCCTCATTTCCTCATCTCTCTACTTCCTAACGGGGAATCAAACCCACGTTCTTCCCGGTGAACCGAGCACTTCGTCATCACCTCCACTAAGGTCCGGGTGCATGGCTAAATGGTTAGCGTGCTGGCCTTTGGTCACAGGGGTCCCGGATTCGATTCTAGGCAGATTCGGGAATTTTAACCATCATTGGTTAATTTCCCTGGCACGGGGGCTGAGTGTATGTGTTGTCTCCGTTATCATTTCATCCTCATCAGGACGCGCAGGTCGCCTACGGGAGTCAAATCAAAAGACCTGCACCTGGCGAGCCGAACCCGTCCTGGGATCTCCCGGCACTAAAAGCCATACGCCATTTCATTGACCACCACTAAGTAGATCCAATCAATTTTTTACAATATTTTTGCTTTGCGTCTCACCGACACAGATAGGTCTTATGGTGACGATGGGACAGGAAAGGCCTAGGAGTGGGTAGGAAGCGTCCGTGGCCTTAAGGTACATCCCCAGCATTTTCCTGGTTTGGAAATGTGAAACCACGGAAAACCATAATTCAGGGCTGCCGCTAGTGGGATTCGAACCCACTATCTCCCGGATGCAAGCTCACTGCTACACGCACCTAAATGCACGTTCAACTCGCCCGGTCACAATAATAATCATAACGTTCACCTAAATATAAGCATTTTCATCAGAAACTACAGTACTCTGCCATTCGTCCTTCCAGGGCAAGTCTTTCGATGAGCCATTTCAGTTTAGAATGTTTGTTATAATTTGTCAATGGCAGACTACGGAGAACCGAGCTCGGTAGCTGCAGTCGCTTAAGTGCGGTCATTATCCAGAAGACGACGTGCTGTTGCAGAAGACATTACAGAACGTATTACTGAAGCAGGAAGCTTATTCACTGGCATCATTGCATCTTTATGCTATTTGCTTTACGCCGCACCGAGACAGATATGTTTTATGGCGACGATGGGATAGGAAAGGCCTAGGAAGTGGAAGGAAGCGGCCGTGGCCTTAATTAAGGTACAGTCCCGGCATTTGCCTAGTGTGAAATGGGAAACCACGGAAAACCATCTTCAGGGCTGCCGACAGTGGGGCTCGAACCTACTACCTCCCGATTACTGGATACTGGCCGCACTTAAGCGACTGCAGCTATCGAGCTCGGTCATTGCATCTTTAGCAGTTGCCAGTATCGGTGTTCGATGTCCAGAGCACACTCTCCGAGCGGTGTGTCATTCTCCTCTGCTCCACTGACTGTGCCATTTCCCAGAATGACGTATTACACTGACGTATGCCAACAATGCGATTGTAGGTTATCTTACGAGTGGAACGTGGAATCCTTCAACATATCATTGCGACGTGTACCGAGCTAGTAGACCACGTGGTTCGCATTTCGTAGCGGCGATCTTAACATTCGGGAGATGGTTGGTTCGAATACCAGCGGCGATTGGGAACTAGAAGTGTGGGGGGGGGGCGTGGGGGGATATGGGTATATACATAAAAACTGAAGAGAAAACTCTACAAAATGATAACCTTTTGATGTTCTCTGAGGGAATTTCGACAAAGAGGTAAAGGTTGACAGTTTAACAACTTAACTGCGGTGATAATAGTTTGATTCAATGCAATACAATAAAACTTTCACCAACTTACACATGTATTATAATTAAATAGAAGTACGGCGAAATTATACAATTAAAAATCATTTAGTATTTAACTACAAACTAAGAAACGAACAGCCACTAAAGAGACTGCCAGACTGACGAATGCTGGCGGCATTGCGGGTGAGTCATACCTCAGTGTCCGATTACCTTCACAAAAAAAAAATGTACCCCTGCTACCCTTCCTTACAACATATGCAAAGTCTCCACTGCTTGGTGTGGCGCTACACAATTCGGTTAGCCGTGACGATCGATATTTTGTGCGTATTTCCGCAAATTATTTTGTTAATAATTAAAGAAAATATTTTTTTCTAGGGGCTTTACGTCGCACCGACACAGATAGGTCTTATGGCGACGATGGGATAGGAAAGGCCTAGGAGTTGGAAGGAAGTGGCCGTGGCCTTAATTAAGGTACAGCCTCAGCATTTGCCTGGTGTGAAAATGGGAAACCACGGAAAACCATCTTCAGGGCTGCCGATAGTGGGATTCGAATCTACTATCTCCCGGATGAAAGCTCACAGCCGCGCGCCTCTACGCGCACGGCCAACAATTAAAGAAAATAAAGGAATGAATTATCCGATAAGACAACAGAGCTTGTACAAATTGCTCTTTTTAATAATTCCTATAATTTCTAGTTTCAGCCGGCTAAAACGGATTAAAAATGTAATGTTTTCTCCACGCTACTCCCGTCAGCAGCCCTAAAGGTAGTTTCCGTTGTTTCACACCAGGCAAATGCAAGGGCTGTGAATTAATTAAGACTACGGCCCCATTCCTAGCCCTCGTTCAGTCTTACACCACTGAAAATCTTCGATATGTCAAGGTGACATTAAACTTAAAAAATAAAAAAACTACCACTTAACCGATCATAACCCACCCTCTGCCAGCCGACAGGCCTAAATACATTACTCTTTGGCCAGTCTACAGCAAAACAAAACTACGTGTGCTCCTTACATGTTATTAAGGCCCCTGGAGAAGTGGAAAGTAAAATAATGTACTCCTGTACTTGTAACCTCGGCACTAAGAGGGAAAGAAAGAGTAGTTATCAGCTCTAAGCCCAACCACCCAGTGAATTAACCTGGTACGTATTTCCACCGTAGGCTAAGTGAACCAAATGCCTCTCTAGAAGCCTCTTTTCCATATATGACTACTTTCTAACGGGGAATCAAACCCACCTCCTTCCCGGTTAACCGAGCATGTTCACCGCCTAAGCTAAGCAGATCCTTCTGTAACAAGAACAACAGTGAGAATCGAATTAGGAACAAATGATGTCGGAATATCAGTGTCACTTTCTACAAAGTGGTATTTTTGGTTTTTTGTTCTCAGATATGGAAATGTTTTATGGTATTTTTCTGCAGTGAATATGGGGCGAAAATCGGAGGGAACATCACACGGGGAATAGTAACAGTCATCGCTTGAATTATAAACTTTTCTGGCTAATGTCCAAGATTTCAACGCCTCCTAGAAAAAGAGGACTCATTTTATTAGCAAAAGAAAAGTACAGAGCCAAAACTACCTACATTTCCCATTACCCAGAGCTTGTAGAAAGTCCTTGAAACCAGCAGCACGGACAATTTTCCATATATGTTTCAGTAGCCTTTTGATATGCTCGTCTGCTACTTGTTAGGTGTTGTGGCGTGATATACAGATACTCCCATAAATATTCGATCACTCTGATTTTTCACACATTTTGGGGGGGGGGGTAATTATTCTTACACTACACTGATAACGTATAATACAAGGAATCATGCAGGAAAACACAATAAAACGTTATACAAACATTGTAATGTCAAACTCTTCTGACAGTCATTAGTATGCCCTCTGTCGTACATTAAATAAAAGCAATCATTTCAGTGCCGCCTCAAAAATATTCGGCCACTACACAAAAAGCAACATAAACTCGCATAATTCTCAACACTGTTAAACACTCAGTACTTTGTAGGTCCACCTTGATGTTTTAGGACCTATTCAAGTCAATTCGGCATACTGGCGATAACTTTCGTGATATAATCAGGGCTTAATGCCGCCCATTCTTGTAGCAGTCTCCTCTTCAAGTTTCTGAAGGAACTTGGCTGCCGCAATTGCAGAGCTGCCTTCATTCGACTGCACACATTCTCGACGGGGTTCAGGTCGGGTGATTGTGGTGGTTTCAAAATCCTCCGGCATTTGTACAGCAGCCACTCCCTGACGAGTTACGACTTGTGCTTGAGGTCGTTATTTTGGTAGAACTGGAAAGTACGCTGTGTACCAAACTGTTCCGCAAATTGTCGCAAATTGCTTTTGAGGATAGCCAAATAGCACTTTTCTTGTCAAAGTATGTTCAATGAAACTCAGTGCACCAACCCCGTTCGATGAAACACATCCCTACACCATTGCACTTCCTCCACCATTTTTTACCGTTGCTTGTAAATTTGCTTGTTCTCAGTCCCTCGTGACGTTTCCGCCACACCATTACTTTCCATCGGACCCGAAGACGTTGAACTTTGACTCACCAACAACTAACACATCCTCCCACCAAACACTGAGTTTTCGCACGTAGGGTTTTGTGAACTCTCGACGCTTGTTTTTATTTACCGCACTAATGTATGGTTTTCTCGTAGCTTTTCTCCGAAGGAACTCGTTCCTGTCTGGGGAAATGAATCAATTCTGTCTTCATTTCTGAATCGTCTTATTATATCTCCAATTGTTGTTCTGCTTATGTTAAGCATCTGTGATATCTTTCTATGCGATTTACCTCAAGCATGATGGAATATCACGAGCTGGTGTGGTATTGTGTTGTCTTTTGCACCCCATTTAATACCAGTCCGCAACACTGCAGAAAATTATTTCGGCACGACGTGTCTTACGACACCGCACTACTGAACTGAACGTTTTGTAAAGCTATCTGCCCTGTCTTTGTCAATGAACACAACGGCAATCCCGGCCTTTCGGGGTGACCGAATATATTTGAGGCGTGTCTTTTCACCCATGTGCACCATGTCCTTTCTTTTACAGCATACTGTACATCAATATTCCGTGATTCCTCTTCGGCCTAAGCAACCACATGTAGTTCCATTACTTGGACACATTTGGTTTCACATTCTGCTCATGGTTGCGTTATTGTCATCACTTTTTCGCGGATTTTATCAGTGGCCGAATATTTATGGGAGTGACTGTATATAAATCTACGAACGTTTGAGCCTTTTCCTGTTTAGAATAACACTGTTCGCCAACTCAAAGCGAGGGCATAGGGCACACTTTACAAGGAAAGACGAAAGAGACCAGCCTCGCAAGGGTCAAGCTTGTCGATCAATAAGCTGTACATGACTATGATGTCTTCACAAGCAGATCAATCAAATTCACAACCGCCTCCAAGAAGAATAACAGAGACCACGTGTCTACTCGTGTGGACTCACAGTTTGAAAATGTTAAAAAAGACTTATTTTTCCGGCGTTTTTCTGACATTCAAAAAATTTAAAAATATATTAGCAAATAATATAAATTTAATAATTGTTTCTAATCAGATACATTTTAAACAGTTTTAATTAAATTACCAACTAAGCGAGTTGGTCGTGCGGCTAAGGAGCGCGTACCTTAGCTTGCATTCGGGTGATAGTGAGTTCGAAACCCACTGTCGACAGCCCTGAAGACTGTTTCTCGTGGTTTCCCATTTTCACACAAGGTACCTTAATTAAGGCCATGGCCACTTCCTTCATAATCCTAGGCCTTTCCTATCCTATCATCGTCATAAGATGTATCTGCGTTGATGCGACATAAAGACAATGGTAAAAGATATATTAAGATACCGTGCATAAAATATACTTTTATAATAATATAACAATACAACGACACAAATATGTAAATGAGAATCTATTCATAATATTTTAAATAATAATAATGTTACTTGCCTTACGGTTTTCGAAGATGCAGAGGTGCCGGAATTTAGTCTCTCAGGAATTCCTTCACGTGCCAGTAAATCTACCGACAAGAGGCTGACGTATTTGAGCACCTTCAAATACCACCGGACTGAGACAGGATCGAACCTGCCAAGCTGGGGTCAGGAGGCCAGCGCCTCAACCGTCAGAGCCACCCAGCGCAGCTCATAATATTTTATTAGCTCACTTTATTCAGCCGTTTTAAACGAACTTTCATTTATCCCAAGTATCAACTACCAAAGTATTAAACTCGGAAGTTATTGTTTTATTAATATAGAATGTATTTATAATTATTACTCTTCTTCGTGGTTTTCAGTCCGTAAACTGGTTGACTGTAGCTCTCCATTTTTATCACATCTCCGCTCTCTTCTTCATTTCTTCATAGTTCCTATATTCTGCATCGCTCAGAATCCGGTTCATGTACCTCAACCAAGGTCTTTCCTTGGTTCTTTTCCATTCCACATGTCTTTCAATTATTGTTTTTAGGAGCCCTTCATGCCTTCCACACCTTCCTTTTCCCTCTCACTCTTTGAAGAAAGTCCTCGTTTGTTATTTTATAAATCCATTTCATTTTCTTCATTCGGCAGTAACACCACATCTCTAATGAGTTCAGCTTCCTTTCAGTCCAAGTTTCACAGCCATTTAAAGCTACATTTCAAACATATTTTATAAACCTTTTACTGATCTCGACCGAGCTCGATAGCTGCAGTCGCTTAAGTGCGGCCAGTAAACAGTATTCGGGAGATAGTAGGTTCGAACCCCACTGTCGGCAGCCCTGAAAATGGTTTTCTAAGGTTTCCCATTTTCACACCAGGCAAATACTGGGGCTGTACCTTAATTAAGGCCACGGCCGCTTCCTTCCCACTCCTAGCCCTTTCCTGTCCCATCGTCGCCGTAAGACCTATCTGTGTCGGTCCGACGTAAAACAACTAGCAAAAAAAAATTACTGATCTCGGTACTTATATTGTGAGAAGTTACAAAATTTTATTTTTTTATGCACCTTTTTTTCTTGGTTGATTCGACTCCGTACTTCTACTTTATTCCGTACATCCCTGGCGACCCTGTTTCGCAGTTAAATAAATGAGTCAACTTCTTCAAGCACTTCGTTGCCTATCTGGATTCGTAGCCTAGCTTTCCCATCTTTACCATAAACCATTAATTTTGTCTAGATTCATTTTATTTACGTATTGTATTCTCTTCCCATAACCTCAACCATTTTAACAGCATGGCTGTAAGGTTTTCTTCGTTTTCGGTTAGTGCAGCAATATCATCCGCAAATCTGATCATGTCTATTCTTTCACATGTATCATTACCCCCGTACATATTTCCTCCCTGACTTATTTTATGGCCTTTTCTATATACATATTGAAGATGATGGGTGATAGTGCACACCCCTGTTGAACACCTTTCCGGACCCCTGCTTCCCCTGTCTGTCAATAACAGCTGTCTCTTTCCTGTATAGATTCTGTATTACTCTTCGATTTCTATAATCTTTTCCAACTTTTTTTGAACCTCAAACATTTTTTCCCCATTTGACATCGTCAAACGCTATTTCTGTGTCTAAAAATCCAATTAATGTTTTTAGATTTCTCTCCAATTCCTCCTCTATAATCAGTTTTAGAACTAGTATTGCCTCTTTTATTCCTAACGGAATCCACAAACTGATCCTCTGTGAGTACAGATTCGATGTTCGATTTCATGGAGGACAATACTGGTGATTACTTTTGGCTACTATTGAGTATATTTTATTCTAATAGCCAACTGTTACTTGCCCTGAGAGTGTTAAAATGGACTAATAGGTAAACGAAACACGAAATATATAAAGAGGCTTGTTTTTCCCGCTCTGAATTTATAGGCTACTTAACAATGTTTTGTGGTAAAGATGAGTATGGCACACATGAATCCAGGACTTCTGGGTAAGAGGCACGCCAGCTACCCCTACACCATAAGACTGTCTAGTTTCTAACGGCAAATAATTACCTCACTGGATCGCGTTTGATCCAAAGCGGACATACCACGCACAAATTTACGGTATTACACTTTCAAATTATCGCATAGCGCACACCAACAATAGCGTTAGATAAGTAGTTTAATAATTCAAATCTGAATATTTTAATTATTGACGTTTTAAAATGTATTCAAGCAGAGGTATATACTGTACAACAATCAACAGCAAGCAACAAAAGCAATACAAATCGTGAACACCTCTAAAGAGAAAAGTACGTTAGGCTGCTTAACACTTCGCATATATTAATACAAACCGAATACTTCAATGATGTAAAGTTACTTATTATTAAATTTACTTTCCAAATAATTTTAAACAGCCGTAGTAATATCAAAACATATTAACGGTATATCAGAGATTACATTGCTAGTCCTAGGCACAGAAATCTGAAAGAGTGAAGGAAAATTGTAATTTGTTGTCTCACTGAACGAGAGTATTAAAGTTCCACGAGAGCGAAATGTTGACAGTGGCCACATGAAATAAAATACCACCTGTGCGTAATATGAATATGCCTTTTCAACAATATTTTACCTATCCTGACCTTGTACACAGTATGGCCCTTTC
The DNA here is from genome assembly GCF_040414725.1 of Anabrus simplex. Lineage (NCBI taxonomy): Eukaryota > Metazoa > Arthropoda > Insecta > Orthoptera > Tettigoniidae > Anabrus > Anabrus simplex. The sequence continues at coordinate 567,716,126 of NC_090265.1, read as the reverse complement.
CGCTTGATTCACAGTCCACACCAACTGCTTGTCTTACAATTTGCAAATCGCGAAAAACAAATATGGCTCAGGATGTCACCACGTTGAGCACTTGATAATCCAATATTTGTAAGTCGTGTGACTGGTCAGCAGCTGTGTTGGAAAGTCAAGGCGCTAATTGGCTATTTGTACCACAAGTGTTACTTCATTCCGCAAACATGAGCATCTCACCAACTGTACTGAAAAACTGGAGTACATCTGAAATGGTTCTTGTTCTTGTTCTGTTGTTGTTCCTCTTCTTCTGACGCCGTCTTCTCACAGAAGGTTGGCATTCTTTTCTTACGTGCAGCAGTAAAAACCAAAGCGTGTAAATCACATTTGTGTTTTGTTAGCTGACAAGAGTTAATGGTTCTCTTTAACAGAAGCAGCTGTGTAAATTCACTGTATGTTTCCCCTGTCCGACTTGCCGTAACGTAGATGTCGAAGCACTGTCGGAGGTCCGCGCCGAGGATAATCTTCTCCACCTACGTCCATTTTTCTCTTCTACTTCTCTTCTGTGATCAGTTGTATCAGGCTATATTTGTCATGTCGGAAGATGTGACCATAATAGGCTGCTTTCCTGACGGGTTTTGCGAAAGTCAGGACTTTACATGATTTCCCGACGCGAAGGAGTACATCCTCGTTGGTGATGTGTTCTAGCCAGGGGATCTTCAACATTCTACGATACATCCACATTCACACGCCTGCAGTAAATTCACTGACGAAGCCTTTAGTATCCAATATTCGACACCGTAAAGCAGTACCGGTAACCAGTAGCGGCGATTAGCGGGGGGAGGGGGGAGCATTGCCCCTTCCCCACTTTGCGGAGAAAATTTTCATTTTTATTCCATTTTAACCCGCTGAAACTAAGAATTATTAAAAAATCAATTTGTACAAGCCCTGTTGCCTTATTAGCTCTTTCCTTTATTATCTTAAATTATTAACAAAATTGTTTGCGGAAATACGCACAAAATGTCTTTCATCACGGCTAACCGATTTGTGTAGCGCCACAAAAAATAGTGAAGACTTAGCAATTGCTATGGGAAAGCGTAACAGGGGTATTGTTTTGTTTTGCCAAGGTCATGGACACTGAGGTATGATTCACCCGCTTGCCGCGCGCATTCGTCAGTCTGACAGTCTCGTTAATGTCTGTTAGTTTCCTAGTGTGTAGTCAAATAATAAACGATTTGTAATTGTATAATCACGCCATGCTTCTATTTAATTGTAATACTTGTGTAGTATTGCTCCTTTGGCGAAAGTTTTATTGTACAGTTTTGAATAAAAATCTCAAGAGAAACCCTGCTATTACCGCACTTAAACTGGTAAAATGTTACCTCCCTGTCGAAATTCGCTCAGAGAGCTTCGACAACCTTACCATTTCGTAGCTTTTACAAGTTTTTTTTAGTCTATAACTTCATATATTAATTACGCTTAATTAATTAATTAATTAATTTTTTCTACTGAGTTTGTCAATTGATTCCGAAGTCCCTATATGCTCTTAGTACTTTGCAAGCATGCTGCGATGGTATTCACAGCCACCTCAGTACAGAGAGTGAGAATACAGCATTCCCGCTTGTGTCAGCTTTCCAGAAGTGAGAGTGGTATTTCACTGGAAGCCATTTCACACTTTTTTAATTCCTTTCTCTCTCCTTGTTGCTCCAGGTGTATAAAAGCAGCAGTTTTAGTATTGTTTGTTCCACTGCGCGACTATAAAGTGCATAATGAACTTGTGTGAAGTGTGCTGGCAAGTAAATGAAGATGTCGGCGGAGAGAGACAGAGAGAAATCGACTCGTCTTAATGAAGGGAACCTAACTCGTAAAACTGACTTCTGATGTTATACGGGGGACTCTCCCACTTTATGGAGCGTGGATAACACACACACTACCGAAACGGTTTCAAAGACCATTACAGAACAACTCTACTGAACTTTTGATAACGGGAAAATCACTACTATTACTACTACATAATAATTTTTATGCTACAAACTCAGCGGCGGAGTTGGCTAGTCGTTGTCTATGCTTTCATGATAATTGGATCCATCCCAGATGAAGTCGGTGGCATATCAGGGTGTTCAAGTGAACAGCAGTAGAGAGCGCTTAAAATGGGAAATCGCACTGGAAAATAATAGCGAAAAACTACACACTACGTAAATTGCACTGGTAAGAGTCCCAAAAATAAATTTCACTAAGGAAATAGCTGATTAAGTTTACCACGGATTGTATTTTTACATTGCATCTTCGAAACATAATAACCCTCGGTTTATTGCACTTCAGTATTATACAAAAAATTGAAATTGTTCATTTTATTACCTAGTATAAACTGTTCAATAAAAGTCTCGACCGATTTTTCCTTCTTTCTTTCTTTCTTTCTTTCTTTCTTTCTTTCTTTCTTTCTTTCTTTTACTTTGAAAAATAATACCAAGTGCTTTTATCAAAGGTAATGGTATAAATTTGGCCTTGCTAGAAGAACTGATTTGGTCCTGAAGGTATATCGGTCTTATTTAACGTGTAAGAATTATTTCCTCTCTGCGAATTTTTGGTGCTGTTTACTTCGGCATAGTTTTCGGTGAAATAAGACGTCATCTCTTCCATGAAAACGTATACAGATAAGTGACAGGAATTGAAGTTTTGCGTGAAACTAATAAACTGTGCAATTTACCTCCTATTGTGTTAGTAATCAAGTGCAGTTTACATTGCAAATTATAGACCTCCAGTGCAATATACAATCGCCCGTTTAAATGCGACAAATCCGAACAGATAACTTGCGTCTCCTGTGGGAGAAAACTCCGTCACCTCAGCATCTCCTAAAACCCATAGCAATTGAAAGGACTGTTAAATGAATTTTTAAAAATTGTTCTTCACCTTCATTAAACGCTACTCTTCCCACATCCTGATGGAGACGCGGGTGCAAACAATCGCACATGTGAGATTGGGCATGTTCTATGGCCAGATCTCCTTCCTGACGCCACCACTGTGTGGGATGTACCAGTACTTCTAAATCGTTGTGAACTTCATTTATAAACAGGGAAACTGCTAACCGAAATGCATTACCCACAGCGGTCTTGAAGTATTTTTCCCTAGAAAAGGGAGGATGACACAAGAAAGGGCTACAAGACAGGGTGGTCGGAGACAACGTGAACCGGGTGCATGAGCGTTAAGAGGGCTGGTCATACTGATAAATAATTAGAATTTTTTTGCTAGTGGCTTTACGTTGCACCGACACAGATAGGTCTTATAGCGACAATGGGATATGAAGGGCCTAGGAGTTAAGCGGCCGTGGCCTTAATTAAGGTACAGACCCAGCATTTGCCTGGTGTGAAAATGGGAAACCACGGAAAACCATCTTCAGGGCTGCCGACAGTGGGATTCGAACTCACCATCTCCCGGATGAAAGCTCACAGCCGAGCGCCCCTGATCGCACGGCCAACTCGCCCGGTCCTATATATTGTATATTTTGTGTAAATTTCTATGTAATGGTGTTGTAAATACAGTGTTAAGTCAGTAAGGTCATTGTATCCCTCAATACGGTATTAGCGTACCATACTGGGAATATTCAAGTGAGTGTATGGTAAGCATTACGCCACACTACTTTGCAATGGAATATGTTAAAATACAGTATTCTATAAATCTTCATCCATTTCCTTCGCTGAATGGTCAATATAGTAACCTTCGGTCCATAGGGCCCCAGCTTCGATTCCCAGCCGAGCTGCGGGTTTCAGCCACGTGTCATTAATTCCTTCACCTCGAAGATTGGGTGTCTGTAAAGTACTATTAGTACACATTTTCGCTTAAATACAACACACCACACCAAAAATCATCACAGAAACACACAGTAGGGAATACGTGCCTCTAAAGAGGGTTGGCATTAGGGAAAATATCCGGCCTTAAAACTGGGTTTAATTCACATCACTGTCAACCCTAGATAACTGGAAATAAGGCCAGGAAGAAGTTCTGTCAACCTTAAGTGATATTTTGTATGACTGCGTTGCAATTATTATATTACGCTACTTGTAACTTGGTTCAAGTCATTATATACTGTAAGTAATTTTTAACCGAGCTCGATAGCTGCAACCGCTTAAGTGCGGCCAGTATCCAGTATTCGGGAGATAGTAGGTTCGAACCCCACTGTCGGCAGCCCTGAAAATGGTTTTCCGTGGTTTCCCATTTTCACACCAGGCTGTACCTTAATTAAGGCCACGGCCACTTCCTTCCCACTCCTAGCCCTTTCCTGTCCCATCGTCGCCATAAGACCTATCTGTGTCGGTGGGACGTAAAGCAACTAGCAAAAAAAAAAACAGTAATTTTTAATTTTCATGTACCTTCTTTGTTTCTTATTTTCATATAGTCACTGCCTTTCATATAATGTCTTGTTATAGTGTTTTCGAATCAAATGTTTCTTAGCCTCCCGACGTTGATAAGAAATAAAATACCATACATAAACCTTTGTTTACAAGTTGTTTTTTCGCCGCACCGATAGATATAGGTCTTACGGCGACGTTAGGACAGAAACGGGCTAGGACTGGGAAAGAAGCGGCCGTGGCCTTAATCAGGTACAGCTCCAGCATTTGCCTCGTGTGAAAATGGGAAACCACGGAAAACCATCTTCAGGGCTACCAACAGTGGGGTTCGAACCTACTATCTCCCGAATACTTCATACTGGTGGCATTTCAGCGACTGCAGCTATCGAACTCGGTGCACGAACCTTCCATCCCATTTCTCTTTCAATCATATAATCTAAAACAGATTGTTGTGACGGGTCTCTTCTTTGGCGTGAGGGGTACAATTCTGATATTCGCAAATCGGCTGCAGGAATATAGATTGGACAAAAACCTCCAGGATGAAATCGTGACGTGCAACATTAAAAATACTGTCTCCATAGCGCGACGCCATCTGCATGGCGTACAGAGTATCTTCTGTACGTAATAGCCTGTTCCTTCTGCAGCCTGCACGTGATTGTTGATTGATTCATTGTAATTGTTCTATTTAACTGTTCGTTTTATATTTATTGAAAATTTACTATGTGCTATTCCGTGTCAGTCGGCAAACCCAAATATCTTCGGTCAGGTAAATAAATAAATAAATAAATAAATAAATAAATAAATAAATAAATAAATAAATAAATAAATATACATTTAACTTTTTATAACATTTCTTTGCTATGCTACTGTAGGCGTACTTTTCCTCCGGGATATCTTCCAATTGTAATATATTTCATATCAATAACAATTACGGCTTGTATTTCTATGACCTAAAAGCTCTGGATATGTGTGTGCACTTATGTCCTGACAAAATATCATATACAACGCTGGAAATATGACGAAAAATAAATTAAATATTGCCCTAAATTTAGTTAGACGACTGGTAGCTAAATGTCCATATTCGTAATAATATTTAATCCTTCCTATTTTGACAACTTATAGCTCGCAAAGCCCTTTGCCTCGAACGTCACCACAAAATATTTCTAACGAAAGGGAGTCCTAAAATAAACAAACACGAACAAAATCCCTTGGCATTATCAACACACTTGGAAAACTGATAAAATAATTATAATATCACCAATGTTATTTGTGACCTCGTATGACTTAATGACAAAATACTGTGCAATATGCATTTATACAACCAATAAAATTCCTGTTATTGTGTTTGCAAGAGCTAGAAATAAGTTTAATTTAACTTCAGTTTGAAAAATCAGACCAGGATGAAAATACTGTATGACGTGCCATATTTTTATTTCAGAAAATTTAGGAGAACATAAACATCATCCTTCGCGCCCCATATAGAGTCATAATTGCATGTATGACTCCAAACAAACTGTACCTCTGATCATCTCTGACTACAGCGTTCCTAAGCCCTATAGAACTTACATTTATCACCGACCATGTACCCTGTGCTCGTGATCTTAATGTGCTGAATAAAATAAAGTGCATGAGAAGTATGAAGAGAACACTCTGAGAGGTAATTTGAAGTCGGAGTAGTTCACGTGTGAACAATGGATGTGTGCTGACCTCTATCGGCACAAAGAGCAGGGCAGGAAGGGCTGGCAGACTTCCACAAGACATCGCTAATCACCCTTCTCTCGAACAATACCCTCCCCAAACATAATGGCACGGCTTATTGAAAGAAAATACCATCAATCTATTATTCTTAATGCCTTTCTATAACTATTCTGTTTTCAAACTAAATGCTACCCGGTTTGGCCACAGGGAACGTACGCCAGCACGGGTAAAATGAGAACACATGCGTATTGATTTAATACATCTCCCAACGTTAAACAAGAAATTGCATTCCAAATTACGCACCGAATCAACAGAGTAATTCAGAAAGAGTAAAAAGTGTTATGTTCTCCTTGTTTGATATGCACATCGGTGGACTCACAACGGAACTGTTTGCGTTGGACCATACTGATTACAATGAATCAGTAAAGGCCCATAAACTTACTGGTAACAGTCATTCTGCTGTAAAATGTATATACACTTAAAACATGGTAATTTGTTGCTGCAGTTTAAAAATGGAATCTGGTGCATCGAAGATATCATTTGCAATGAAAATTGGTATGATTTTCAATCAATAGCTATGGATTTATGAGCAAAGATTAAAGTGGTTCTTTTTCTGCTTAAGACGCCGTCTCCATACGGAGGGTGGTGATCCACGTAGCCAGCTCTTATATTTGCATTTTACCGAGCCATTGTCTGACTCTTTGGCTGAATGGTCAACAACGTACTGGCCTTCGGTTCAGAGGGTCCCGGGTTCGATTCCCGGCCGGGTCGGGGATTTTAACCTTAATTGGTTAATTCCGATCTCGGAGACTGGGTGTGTGTGTGGCGTATTCAGTATTAGAAATAATCCTAGGTAAGGCCCTCATCTTCACTGACATGCAGGCCGCCTAATAGGCCGTCTACGAGAAAAAGACCCGCACCAGGCCTCTCCGGAGGCCATACGCCAATATTATTATTATTATTACCGAGCCATTACTATGTGAATTTATAGGGATATCCTTGAGAATCTTGAATGCAGTGGTGTCCCGTTGCCTTCTGCATCCTAATGGCCTTGACCAAAATTTGGTTCCTCCACCTTTAGGGACAATTTCTTGCCTCCAGGACAATAGAGTGCCCTCTGCATGCTCACCAACTCTCAGGGAGACTGTTGGCACTTGGTATATGGGGTCTCCTTATACCGGGATATATTCTGCCCCTACGCAGCTTACCCGTCCTAAAGATGACTAAGTAAGGGCAGAAGGTGAAGATAAAACAAACTGTGACTTAGGCAACCCAGAACATGAAGGGTAACGTCCCCATCTCTATCATGGTTTCCATGGCTATGATTTTAAAGCATGCAAAATGGCCAACACTTAGAGCAGTATGATCGACAAAAAATAATAAAATGCCCTTCGAAATGGTGTTATATATGAACTGATTGTATGAAATCAAGATGTCGGACACTTAGGGCATCAAAATACAGCAAAATATGACCATAATATCACGAATAACAGATCGTAGTCACAAGGTAACACCAACACACGGACAGCACATATAATCAAACCACAAATAGCTGCTAGAACCCACAACTGAGGCACATTTCTTCTTAATAGATGTTAAAAAGATAGGAACACGGAATATACATATAATACGATGACGATGATAATGGCTGAATAAATAAATAAATTACAACCCACAGCAGCATGGATAAGCACGATTAGCATTCTCACCTATACAACTGTAGCCTACAAAACTTTTTTCAGAATGGTGCGCTCATTCTTCAGCTGGTCTGTTAACAAACGAACAACGACTTGACACAAATGATGACAAACATGGCTTCACGTGCCCCCTACGTGCGCGTGAAATGAGTAGCCGATTCATTAGAGAAGCCGACCAAAACCATAAGAAATCTCATTTTTCTCGAAAACCCTTAGAATTACGAAGAAAATGTATGTCATTTCTTGTAGAAAATGTAATTTCATGGCCACTCAACCGAGTTCATTTTTTGATACGGCCAACCATTTACCCGTTATTTTAGTTGGTGTAGGACAAAAATTGCCGAAATATGGGGCACACTCCTGCAAAATTCCCCGTTAGTTCAAAACAGTGAAATATATAAAAATCGAAACTTTCCATTGCGTTACTCCGGATTTCAAGCTATAACCTTACCAAATATCAACTCAATCGGTCCAGAAGGTTTCGAGCCTATACGCAACAAACAAAATAGACAGACACCATATATATATTTTTTATAGTAGGTAGGGATGGCTGCTCGCAGTTCTTAAAATATGCTCTTTTCTTACTTTAGTGAAGGTTCGTCCGAGGGAGGAGTATGAAGTAGAGTCAAATGTTTGTGAGGAAGGTAGTAGCCCCGTTTGCTCCTCTGCATATACCACCCGCCGTACCATGTGCAGTATGCATGCGTAATGTGTAAGAACCAATTCTAAGTACGGAACCGCACTGTAACTGTAAGCATCACTTCACTGTGACTGAAGGACGTACGCGTGCATAATGTGTAGGAAACGGTTCTCAAGTATGTACATCACTGCATTGCAGCTTCAAACAATATGCATGCGTTAAGTTGTATGAAAACGTTCTACGCAGCCTACAAGAAAGGAACGTTTCGACACTGGACAATATTGTGCTGTACAGTATGTCCGTAAAGTCTTAAGTCGTTCATCATTAAATACTACCTGAGATACAAACATCAAATTTTCAACATCACTTTTTATTTTTGAACTAGAACATTATCTTGATGCCATGGGCATTCAGGGCACTACCAATAAACAGAAGAACAAGTTATTTATCTTGAATGCGGACGATAGTGGGTTCGAACCACATAGTCGGCAGCCCTCAAGATGCTTCTCCGTGGTTTCCGATTTTCACACAAGAAAAATACTGTCCATGGTCGCTCTCTTCCCACTCCAAGCACTTTCCTATTCCATCGTCGCCATAAGACCTATCTCTGTCGGTGCGAAATAAAGCAAATTATAAAATAGTGTACTTTAGATTCCATTATGAAAGATATAAAAGTATTAAAATCCTAATGATTTTCATATACGTACATAGTATATGTGTTAGTATAATAATAATAATAATAATAATAATAATAATAATAATAATAATAATAATAATAATAATAATAATAATAATTAGTTTGCATCCCATTTACTACTTTTTTACGTCGGACCGACACAGATAGGTCTTATGGGGACGATTGAATTGAATTGAATTTATTGATGATTATGGTGATTTACATGCCACTGAGGCTGAAAAGCCCCTTTATGTAGCGTCTCCTTATAACACAATACAGGTTTATGAATTTACTAACTACATTTTATAATATTAAAATATTAAATTAAGCATTAAAATTAAAAATTAAAATACAGATGCCAATTCCGATAAAATTAAAACATATATTATATAAGAAATAAAAAAGTATATCATTCAAATTTAATATTTTAGACTACAAGAATCTAAGGAATATAAATAACAGAAACAATTTTCATAGAAATATACATACTTCTGATTATTATACACAAGAATGCCTGATCTCAGCCCCTTGCATACTCCTCCAGGAAGATAGATGTTAAGAACTGCTTTAGTTGGGTACAGTTCCTGTCATTTGCGAAACGGTGAAGATTAAAGACATTGAAGATACGGGATGCATTGCAAACAAAAGATTTGTTAAATTTAGTGGTCCGATGAAGGAGAATTTGAAGGGTAGTTTTGCAAACCTATTAACTCTGTTATGTACTGACTCCATAGATTCAAATGCAATATAAAGGTAGGGCAGCGTCTTCAGTTTGAGAATTTTGTGCGTAGCAACGGCTTCTGAGATTTCCCGTCGTTCATGGAGTTTCAGCCATTGCAGCTGTATGTAATAGGGTGTTATGTGTTCATAACGCCTGGCATTTGTCACGTAACGAACACATGCGTTTTGTACCCTCTGTAGTTGTATGTTCAAAGTTTCAGATAAGTCGTTGTATACGACTGATCCATAGCCAATTATGGGGAATATAAGACTTTGAACAAGTAGTTTTCGCATAAAAGGTGGTGTACATGACACGTTACGTTTCAAAATATGCATGGATGACACAACTTTTCTGATTACATTTGACGTATGATTAGACCAGGATAGGGTTCTGTCGAAAATGAGTTCTAGATTGTTAACGGTGTCACTATAATGGATATCCGCACCTAGAATTTTTATTGCTGGGAGGGATATGAGGTCAACAGTTTTTAGGAGTTTTGAGTAAGCTATGCAAATAAGCTGGGTCTTAGCCACATTTAATTGGAGGTTATGATTTGAGCTCCATTCGATCAATCGAGAGATATCATGGTTAAAATGCATTACACAAGAAGGTGCGTTAGTGGGACTGAAGTGGAAGTAAGCTTGTAAGTCATCAGCATACATGTGAAAGGTACTACTTTTCAAGACTTCAAAATAGTCATTAATATAAATAGAAAACATAAAGGACCGAAGACTGATCCTTGTGGTACGCCACAGTTTACTGATTCCAAGCTAGAGGATCGTCCGTCAACAAACGTGACTCTTTGTGATCTACTTGATAGATATGATTCAACCCATGACAGAGCACTCTGCGAGAAACCAATTGACTTCAATTTTGCAAGAAACAACTCATGGTTAACAGAGTCAAATGCCTTAGAGAAATCAAAGAGACATAAGATAGCAAGCTGCCTCTTATCGATGGCCGCGTGCATATCATCCGTAACTCTCAGCAGAGCCGTAGTAGTACTATGGCCCTTCTTGAAGCCACATTGGGAGGGATTTAGAATGTGATATTTACACAGATATTCACATACCTGCTCATGAACAATTCTTTCTAGTGCCTTACTAAGTGCACAGAGGATGTTGATATGCCTAAAATCACTACAGACTGTTGGAATTTTCTTTTTGGATACAGGACGTACATTGGCACGCTTCCATTCTGAGGGATACACTCCATTCTGTAGAGAGATGTTAAATAAATGCACAAGGGCAGGAAAAAATATGTCAATGTAATTAGAAAGCATGGATACTGAGACATTATCTGGACCTTTAGCTTTAGTTCGAATTGATCTGACTGCTTTTTCTACCTGTGAAGGTTGTACGTACATGAAATAGAATTTATCTCTGTTACTTCGAATGAGAGATCTATAATGTTTGGCAGTTTCTGATACTTTCGGAGAGTTGAAGTTAGAGACTGATGCCATATAATATTCACTTAATACAGATGGAGTAACGGGCATCTGGCTATCTACAGAGTGACTGACTCCAATACCAAGTGATTTTGCAGCACACCAAGAAGCCGAGGTGCTCTTACAGTTACGGAAGATGTTGTACGTATACATCACTTTGGTGTTTCTAATGGCTTGTTTTGTCTCATTACGCAAGACCCTGAATTGCTCGTAATCATCTGGAAGTTTTGTTTCAATAAATTTTTTCCTAGCTTTGTCCCGTTTATTTACCAATTCCTTAATACGCTTATTGAACCATGGTGTTGACTGGTGTTTTACGAGAATTCGTTTTGGGGGCGCATGCTTGTCATAAAGAGAAAGTACAATGCTGTTGAAGAGAGAGACTTTTTGATCTATGTCATTAGACTGGAAAAACACATTCCAGGGTAGTAATTCAGCGTCGGCACGAAACTTGTTTACGTCAAATTTACTGAAATCTCGAACAAGAATTGTTTTAGGAATTTGTTTTGGCGTTGATAAAGTGAATACAGCATACAGCAAGTCATGAGCAGAAAAACCAGCAGCTGGTTCCTGGCCGTATGTGATAGGAAAAGCTGAAGAATGGGAAAGAAGCGGTCGTGGCCTTAATTAAGATACAGCCCCAGCGTGTACATGGTGTGAAAATAGGAAACCACGAAAAACCATCTTCAAGGCTGCCAAGAGTGGGGTTCGAACCCACTATCTCCCGGATGTAAGCTCACAGCTGTGCGCTCCTAAACGCACGGCCAACTCGCCCGGTCCATTAACTACTGTTATACGGTTTCCCGAGACGTCAAGATGCCACAATTTTATCCCACCGGGGCTCTTCTGCGTGGTGGCACCTCTACTCCCACGAAAAGGATGCATTTTAGCAATTTCAAACACGACGGGACTGAGCCGGGATCGAACCCGTTAACTTCAACTCGGAAGGCTAGCGCTCAACCGATTTAGCTATTCAGCATGGCTTTAGTAAAATATGTTTGCAAAACGTGAAATTGTGTACGTGTAAGTATATGCTGAAAGTGTTTTTACATATCTTTAAAATAGAACTATCAATATACACTGAGTGGCCAAAAGTCATGGGAAGACACTGAATGTGACGTTAATAATGAGTTGCTCCTCCGCGAGCCCTCAAAATGGCAGCAATACGGAGAGCCATCGAATCTACGAGGTGTTGGAATCGTTTTGGAAGGATCTGGACACACACATCTTGCACTGTTAACCACAATTGGTCCTGTGTAGTTGGTGCGGGGTTCATGGAGCGTACACCAGCATCAACATAATCTCATAAATGCTCTATTGGATTAAGATCTGTGGATCTGGACGGTCAATCCATGGTCGTAACTTAACTGGCGGGCTTCTCCAACCACCTGCGTGCCACTACACAGCGGTGACATGGCGCATTGTCCTGTTGAAACATGGCATCTCCATCGGCGTACTCCAGGACTTGAAAATGATGCAGATGGTGCACATAACGTGCATCTGTCAGCGCTCCCTGCAGCCGGATATTGGGGCCTAATTGAGACCGTGAGAACGCCACCCAAACCAGAACTGAGCCACCTCCCGCCTGGACACAACCTTGTTGACACGCAGGATCCATACCTTCATGGGGCATACGCCACACTCTCACGCACCTATCAGCTCGATACAACTGGTACCGGAATACATCGAACCATACCACACGCCGCCACTGCTCCATGGTCCATTGCCGATGTTGGGAGGCCCATGCACATCGTTGTGCTCTATGTCAAGGTATCAGCAAAGGGACACGAGTTGGTCGTCGGCTGGTGAAGCCTATATGGTGCACTTGCCTCCATACAGTCCTGGTAGAAATGGGTTCCTGACTCCCAACAATCAACTGGGTGGTGATCTGACTCAGAGCAGCCCGTCGAGCGCCCAGTATGGTTCTGCGGAGGCGACGTGATGTCCATTCGTTAAACACCTGTGGCCTTCCCACGCGGCAGTTTACGTGGTTGGTAACATTCTCTCCGCGATATTGAAGATCCAGCCTCGACACTGTTGACCTCGGAAACCCGAATTCGCGTGTAATCTACGCAATGCTGTGACCCATGCGCCGATGATCACCCCACGTTCAAAGTCGGTTAACTCGCGATGTGTCCCCATCTTCACGACAATTGTCTATGACAAGACTGCTCAGCTACGCAGTAGCTAGCCGCAACGCTGAGGGGTCATGCACGGCACATTTTCTAATGGAACACCCCATCCCGTGACTTCTGGCCACTCAATGTATTTGTCAACAGTACACATGCAATGTCAGTCCAAGTCATCATTAGCTAACCGCTCCGAGCTGACAAGATACTATTCAATAATAAATAACAGCACGTCATTTTTTTACAGCTGGCTTTACATCGCACCAACACAGACAGGTCCTATTGCGACGATGGGAGAGAAAAGGCCTGGGAGTTGGAAGGAGGCGGCCGTGGCCTTAATTAAGGTACATTCCAGCATTTGTCTGGTGTAAAAATGGGAAACCACGGGAAACCATATTCAGGGCTACTGACAGTAGGGTTCGAACCCACTATCTCCCGGAAGCTGATGGCTACGTGATCCAAACCGCACAGCCACTTTCTCGGTGAACGAACACTTGGTTTGGTGTATGTTGCAGTACGGTGGTTTTGCAGCCACTCTTTATATATTTATCAGGCTTAAATCGGTCAACTGGTGAAGCATTTCAATGTATGAACATAAGGCTGGAGACGTAAGCAAGGAACAGATGTGACCTTAAGGGACACTGGGACTGAAATTTCCAAATTCTATATAAAATGAGGTACAGCTTTGAAATTTTACATGCTTATGAACAATCATAACATAAACCACTGTGGGAAATTTGAGCATTGCAAGTTGATTAGTTCTTGAGATATTAATTATTTTGTTCATTTTCATGTGCAAATTATTCAAGATTTGTAAAGGACTGCCGCGTTAAACCAATCAAGATAGTGTAACTTTTAGGTAATATTCTATTGCACTAATACAATTGGAAGAAACCTACGGATTCGTTTTTGAATTGCATTAATGAGTATGAAGAAATTAAAAAAAATCATATCCAAGTTTTATTCTACAAAAAATCTTCAAATTTTTTAGTTTGAAAATTTTTTGCAGCCAGACCAAAAGTGCAATGCAAAAATCGATCCACAGGTTTATAGTCATTGCAATGAAGATAATATATGCAAATTTTGAAAGCAATGTCATAAGATTTGTGATGCGTGTAACATTTTTAGTGCCTGAAAAAGTGAAACAGAGAAAAAAAGCAATTTTTTAAAATAATGGACAATGCTCATAACCTGTATTGCCAGCTGATTTCCACCGAGCAGCTGATAATCTCAAAGAAATTTCTTGTTTTCTCCTACTTTTGGATTTTGGCTTACGCCACCGAGAACTTATTGTATGCATTTTACCACAGAACAGCACCAAACAATAGTAGAAAATAGTCGCACACCTCAACACAATCAAACTCGAAAACAACTTGTTTGTAAACAAACAGGATTTGCACATGGTATGTAAGGAAATAGTCATAAATAATGTTGAAACTAATAAATAATTCTATAAGTAATCATTGTCTTTGGAAATAGGTATAAAAATATACTCAATGTATTATGCAAGGCCACACCTCCACCTGTATTTTTCATTCGGTTTTTTCAAACTTTTGTATTTCTTATATAGTTTACGTAGTAAAAGTGCGTACTTCCTCCACTAGAAAGCAGCACAATGCAGACCAGCAGATGTAGGAGGAGTTTTTTAAATTATTCCTATGAAATGACATCGAGAAATCTGCTTGAATACACCACCAATGTGCACTGATCGTGAGTCGAATGAAAGTAGGCGTTTAAAGGACTGCATGCCAGGCATTTAAAAGCTTCGCTAGAGCTTTAAAAATGGCGGAATTTGGATAAAAACACTGCTATCTGATCCGCAGGGGTTAGGGGTGTATTAATATGGGAAAAACCGAAAATCAATATTTTTCATACATTTCGCCAAAATTTCAGTCCCAGTGTCCCTTAAGTAAATGGTAGCTGATAATGTTGTTCACGATTACGAGCGTAGCTGGAAAGTGAAACTCACTGACAGAATGGCGAAATTAAAGAGATAAGAAGCCAAAATAGAAGGTGTACGCGACTGTCCAATATACACAGTCGCGAAGCTTGGCTCATTTTTGTCATCCAAGCGACTGCAGCGCTCCACGTGGTCAGCAAGCTACTGGTGTACTGGTATGTGTAAGTTGGTGTACATTTTGGGAGCTCAACATGTGGTAATTCCATCACAGATTGTTCGTTTTCTATTAAATTAACATGGCATTTACAAAAGGAGATGTGTATAACGCAATGAACTGCTCAACTGCAAAGAGACAACACCAGATCTATCATTCTTTAGGTTTCCTAAAGACCTTGAAAAGTAAAGCTTGAATTGCTGTTTACAATTTCCAGTAATAGAACAATATTATGAAGATGTAGAAATGTAACTTCGAATAATTAGGTATTTCGTTTGTCAATGATCTAGAAATGTAATTCAATTGGAAATCCATCTAATTATGAAATTAAATATCGTTTCAATGCAACCGTGACTTCTAACACGCAGCCGTATTTTAACATTTCAGGTGTAGAAAATACCTTGTAAATAGTTGGGGGGGCTGATTTAATGAATAACATAAATACAATAACATAAAGCCATGTTCGATTCATTTTTAAGGCAGCC
The DNA here is from genome assembly GCF_040414725.1 of Anabrus simplex. NCBI lineage: Eukaryota > Metazoa > Arthropoda > Insecta > Orthoptera > Tettigoniidae > Anabrus > Anabrus simplex. Next base: position 567,700,203 of record NC_090265.1, on the reverse strand, counting down.
AGTTTATGTCAGCAGAGAAGAAGAAATTAGTATGGAACGCAGTTCCATTGCAAATAAACCTCCACAGATTTCTTCAAAACGAGGTCGATGGATGAAGAGTCGGTCTCGGTGCACTAGTGGCCACGGCTGGTGAAACAGCTCTGCCAACCGAGCAGAGGAGGGGTGGCCCTGCTCTACCGTAGTTCTAAGCCTGTGCGTTCGGTAGACGGGACAGGGCTGGACCTCACTGCTGGCCCCAACCGTCGGCTTTCCTGAGAATGGTTTTCCGTGGTTTTCCATTTTCCTGCACTAAGGCGAATGCCGTGACAGTTCCTAGCATAGACCACGGCCGCCAACCGCCTCACCTTCTCCGTGCATCTCCTTCCCCGTAACAAATCTCCCGACCTGAGAGACGGCGTCACCCGCCTGGCACTCCAGCGGAAGAATGAAGACATTTTAGTAGCAGAAGTGAAATGAAAACCTACAACCTGTTTTCCAGTCATTGACCGGGTCAGGGATGGAATCAATGAAGCAGATATAGGCTATTAGTATGATGGGGTCGCCGCTCCCAAAGTGATTTATTAATGACTGATAGATGGTATGAAATGAGAATGGAGGGTGTTGCTGGAATGAAAGGTGACAGAGAAAACCGGAGTACCCGGAGGAAAACCTGTCCCGCCTCCGCTTTGTCCAGCACAAATCTCACATGGGGCGACCGGGATTTGAACCACGGTATCCAGCGGTGAGAGGCCGACGCGCTGCCGTCTGAGCCACGGAGGCTTCAGTAGTAGAAGTAGTACTTCAAAACGAATTTATTAATTTGAGATGATACCTGTGCTAGAAGAGCAGAAATTGCTTGTAGGAAGTCGAGAAGCATTAAGAGATCAGGGGCTGTTGTTAGGGCTTTCCGGTAAGTTTAAGGAGAATGCTCACAAGCTTGAATGCAAAATACCTGATTTCCATACGAATGCTGTGAAGGTACCAAGTCATTACTTGAAATTATTTGTAAAACTAAGATTATAACTACATTGTCAAATTTTGCAAATAAAGGTTTTCAGTGCCATAGAAAACACATGAAGTCCTTAAAACTAGTTTTCTGAGATTTGAATATTATTTGAATTGGTTTTAGTTCATTAGTCTACTATTTTTATGATTTATGTGAAATTACCAAATTCAGTTCAATAATAGGTTTTCGAAAATGGCTAACATCTTAACTACAGTGGTATGATCAGTTGTTCCTTCGAAAATAAACTATTGTCATTTTCCTTCGGTATTATTATCATGCTTTAGCAATAAGTATCAACGTCTTTTCTTAAAATGTACGATTAATATAGTTATTGAGGTTGTTACACTTTATAATTTACGTGGGAAGGTACAATCAGCTGTTGGGCCGAGAACTTGTTCCTGACAGTTGTAGCTTGCTGGCCGCTACGAGCGCTGGCGTCGTTCCGCTTGTCAATAGGATGCCATTTCATCACTAAAGAGCTTCGCGACTGTGTATATTACACTGTGGTATACGCAAGAAATCAGAAGGCATGCTGTAATGAGTGGAGTTAAGTACAGGGCACACGGCGTATAGCTCCGTATAACTTCGAATACAGCCCTGAGTATCAGGATCCTTCCTGCTCATTCTCCAATCACCAGTTCATGATCTATCCACACAAGTTATAATCATGTCCAAGGTTTACAACATTCTTGTTTTGTGGTCACCCTGTAAATCTACGTATTAACTATTTATGGAAAGAGAGAAAAGATCTAAAAGAACTAATATTAATTGCTTAACTACGAAGAGATCCCGAATTCAAATAAGGCTACGCCGTTACACAGTCAGCTTCGAGAAGTACAGAGCTGCTGCTGATCAAAGCAAGCATTGGAGAGAAATCACCACAAACGGACCTCGAACCGCTCACACGCAGAAACCCCGACACACAAAACGTAAAACAACAACACAAATATATATATAAACACACTCTCTTGCACACAAAAATAAACCGCACGCCATGCACTAAGAAGCAAGCATAATTGGCAGTCATACGAATTTTAGTGAAAAATGGAAGGGTATGTATAGGTATTTTAAGGCAGAAACAGGTTCCAAGAAGGACATTCCAGGAATAATTAATGAACGAGGGGAGTGTGTATGTGAGGATCTTCAAAAGGCAGAAGTATTCAGTCAGCAGTATGTAAAGATTGTTGCCTACAAGGAAAATGTCGAGATAGAGGAGGAGACTAAGGCCAAAGAAGTAATAAAATTTACATATGATAACAATGACATTTACAATAAGATACAAAAGTTGAAAACTAGAAAAGCGGCTGGAATTGATCAGATTTCTGGGGATATACTAAAGACAATGGGTTGGGATATAGTACCATATCTGAAGTACTTATTTGATTATTGTTTGGTCGGAGGAGCTATACCAGATGAATGGAGAGTTGCTATAGTAGCCTCTGTGTATAAAGGAAAAGGTGATAGACATAAAGCTGAAAATTACAGGCCAGTAAGTTTGACATGCATTGTATGTAAGCTTTGGGAAGGCATTCTTTCTGATTATATTAGACATGTTTGCGAAATTAATAACTGGTTCGATAGAAGGCAATTCGGTTTTAGGAAAGGTTATTCCATTGAAGCTCAACTTGTAGGATTTCAGCAAGATATAGCAGATATCTTGGATTCTGGAGGTCAAATGGACTGTATCGCGATTGACCTGTATAAAGCATTTGATAGGGTGGATCATGGGAGACTACTGGCAAAAATGAGTGCAATTGGACTAGACAAAAGAGTGACTGAATGGGTTGCTATATTTCTAGAAAATAGATCTCAGAGAATTAGGGTAGGAGAAGCTTTATCTGACCCTGTAATAATTAAGAGGGGAATTCCTCAAGGCAGTATTATCGGACCTTTATGTTTTCTTATTTATATAAATGATATGAGTAAAGGAGTGGAATCGGAGGTAAGGCTTTTTGCGGATAATGTTATTCTCTATAGAGTGATAAATAAGTTACAAGATTGTGAGCAACTGCAGCGTGACCTCGAAAATGTTGTGAGATGGACAGCAGGCAATGGTATGATGATAAACGGGGTTAAAAGTCAGGTTGTGAGTTTCACAAATAGGAAAAGTCCTCTCAGTTTTAATTACTGCGTTGATGGGGGTGAAAGTTCCTTTTGGGGATCATTGTAAGTATCTAGGTGTTAATATAAGGAAAGATCTTCATTGGGGTAATCACATAAATGGGATTGTAAATAAAGGGTACAGATCTGTGCACATGGTTATGAGGGTGTTTAGGGGTTGTAGTAAGGATGTAAAGGAGAGGGCATATAAGTCTCTGGTAAGACCCCAACTAGAGTATGGTTCCAGTGTATGGGACCCTCACCAGGATTACCTGATTCAAGAACTGGGAAAAATCCAAAGAAAAGCAGCTCGATTTGTTCTGGGTGATTTCCGACAAAAGAGTAGCGTTACAAAAATGTTGCAATGTTTGGGTTGGGAAGAATTGAGAGAAAGAAGAAGAGCTGCTCGACTGAGTGGTGTGTTCCGGGCTGTCAGCGGAGAGTTGGCGTGGAATGACATTAGTAGACGAATAAGTTTGAATGGCCTTTATAAAAGTAGGAAAGATCACAATATGAAGATAAAGTTGGAATTCAAGAGGACAAACTGGGGGAAATATTCATTTATAGGAAGGGGAGTTAGGGATTGGAATAACTTACCAAGGGAGACGTTCAATAAAGTTCCAATTTCTTTGAAATCATTTAGGAAAAGGCTAGGAAAGCAACAGATAGGGAATCTGCCACCTGGGCGACTGCCCTAAATGCAGATCAGTATTGATTGATTGAAGGGAAAGAAAAAGGAGCTGGAGAGAAACACATGAATTAAGATAAGAAACATTTCTAGTTCAATGTCAAAGCATGAATACAGAAGTCAAATAGAAGCGAAACTAATAAAGGACTCAAATCAAACTTGCTAGACGTCATGGTAACCGTTCAAGTAAACACACACAGTTCTCAGAATATTATAAAAGAACAGAAATGCCGAATATGCCTCAACTTACTATACAGGTACGATAAATACAGACCAAATAGTTCATAGTTCGTGAGAATCCTCACACAACCGAATTTCAAAACGGGAAAACGTCCCGAAATAGCACAAGAAGGCCACTCGTCCACATGAGGCCACCGTATTTCCTAGGATAGGGCACACAAAAATCTCCCATGGTATACCTAAACGAAATAGGGAAAGGAAATGTAAATCTTGAGTGAGAACGCAGCTTTGTTACCATCTAGTGGATCGGAAGAGAATTACATGAAGGGAACTTGAAAAGTCACGAGAGAGATAAACAGAGAGAGGATATTAGCAGATAGTCGAAAGAATACGAGCCAGTAATATATAAAACATACGTTATGATCGAAGGTTTGGCTGACCACCGACGGTAGGATGCAAGCTCACCGCTGCACAACCTGTACTGTGCCCTTTTCAAGGCATGCAATGCTTATGGGTGCAGTACCGTAGAACCTGCTCGCTCGTTTCAAAAGAATAATAGTAATAGTAGTAGTAGTAGTAGTAGCAGTAATAATAGTAGTTCGCCTAGTGACCATGGTCATTAAACGGCAAGTCGTTAGGGTCTGATACCATGGTTAGCCGGTTCGAGTCCCGTTGGTGGAAAAATAATATTCACCATCGGAATTTTGGGCGCGGAAGGGTAGGAGAGGTGGTAGTATACAATTTCTAATCACCAGGTAGTGTGCCAAAAGCCTGGATTTAGTTCCAAATCTCTCCGCAATGTCAAAATGGTGACACTGTTGATGGTGAATCGTCCGTCGTGCCTCGAGTAGACCCATTGGAGTTACTCGACAGTAGCAGACTATGTGCCGACACCAGCTTTCACCCTCTCCCTGCCTCATTATGAACATTATCTCACACTTAGACTCGCACGTCGCCCACGGGAGTCAAATAGAAAGATCTGCACAAAGCGAGTGGAATATGTCATTGGACACTCTCGGCATTAAAACACTACATACATTGTTGTTGTTGTTGTTGTTGTTGTTGTTGTTGTTGTTGTTGTTGTTGTTGGTATAGTGGGGTTCCTTGGCTAAATGGTCAGCATTATAGCCTTCGGTTCAGAGGGTCTCGGGTTAGTTAATTAACCTCGTTTTGTTAATTCACCTGGTTTGAGGACTGGATGCTTGTGTTAGTTACAAATCTCTTTATTCACACACAACACATCACACTACCAAACATCACTGAAACACCACTAGTGAATACATCTCTCCACATAGGTTTGAGTCAGGAAGGGCATCCGGCCGTAAACCTGAGCTAAATCGACATGTGTTTCTCAAATCACACCCGCGATTTTTCCAGATAGAGAAAATGCGTAAGTTAAAGAAACAGTTATTATTACTAATGTTGTTATTATTATTTTTATTAGGCCTGCTTGATTGTGTAGTGTTTGGTATTGTATTGTTCCTAAATAAAGAGATGTGTAAGAAGGACAAGACAAATAGTCTCCCACTGCGTGCAACAGAAATTAACCAGATTCGGATCAAATCCCCAGCGCGGGGAAAACTTGAACCCAGGACTCTGAAATAAAGGTTGCTATAATGATCATTAAGCCAGTGTTAATAATAACTTGCGTTTAATGAGTTGTGACCAGGTCCGTCCAACCATCATTCTGCCGTCGCCCCGGTAGTAGCAAGGCACTAAATCGTGTATTTCATTCAATCCAATTCCAGAGTTGATACACCGTGGTGTACAATGTGTTGCTACCAAAAGAAGAGAAGTTGGCGGTAATTTCAGACCTGTCAGCTCCAGGGTTACATTTTTAATGGCCAATAAATTAGTGAGCAGGGCGCTAAATTGTGGCCCCGTGATTTATCTCCGACAAGTACTTGGCTACTGCAGCCTAGCCTTCATATTTAAATGGAAGGAGGGATGGAGGAAGGGGAAGGTGCAACAAAGATTTGTTATCCTACAAGTGTGATATGGCACTCATATCAGCAGGTGAAACTGAACTTTACTGGTTGTCGATGAAATGTGGCCACTCATAGTCATCCTACAAAACTTAGGTGTTGTTATCTGTTAGAGGGCTTCCTTCATTTCAACAATTTATTTATTTAATTTCATATCTATGTATATATAATAGTGGATGTTGGTATATTTGAGATAAATAGACTTAAAAACTACTGAAGCGATTTTGCTGAAAATTTCACAACTTGTTCTTATTACTCCTTGGAGGGTTTATGAAGTGGTTGGAACGAAATCGGATAGTTATCTTTTCATGATAAGTAATTTTATGTAATTAATTTAATTGCAAAGTCACAACAAGACTGAATCGACTCGATGGACAAATTGTCGCTAGGTGACAGCACCTTACGCTATATCATGGTAGTCCGGTAAAAAATGCTGTATATAGGAAGATGGGAACACGCCTCCATGTTTTATAAAGTATCTTTCATTGCTAGGAGTTTCGTGACCATGGCTACCATAGCTGTTATTTGGAAATAGCAATTCAACATGCGGTGATCGGGACGTGCTTTTATGTCATAGGACCAACTTTTATAGGTCTGTCCAGTTTGAAGAATGTAGCGTGTATTATATGTGAAAAAATATTCAAGAAACTGTGAAATATGTAGAATATCAACAGTGGACTGACAAGAATTATCGCCCACTCCTAACGAAGAACTGGAGGTTCGCAACGAGCAAAGACGAGTCTATCTATCTATCTATCTATCTATCTATCTAAGCTATTAAGGCTGTATGTCTGTGGGTTTGTACCACATCTCCTAAACCACTGGAGCTATTTCAACCAAATTTGGTAGACTTATGACTTAGTATCAGAAGACAAACTGCTTGCGGGTAAGACACCCCAAACACCCTTAGGGGCGGGTGGTGAGGGGGTTGAGATATAAAAATAATCGAAAACAGTATGGAATCCATACTCTTCGGGGTCGCTGAGATGAATAGTAACACTCCAGATATTTTAAAGCCAAGTTCATCCCCCTTTGTGGTGGGAACGAGGGAGAGTGAAATATAAAAATAATCGAAAATAGTGTCGAATCCACAGTTTTCGGGGTCGCTGAGATGAATAGTAACACTCCGGATTTTTGAAGTCCAAATTCAACCCCACTTGTGGTCAGGAACGAGGGGGAGTGATATACAAAAATAATCCAAAATAGTGTCGAATCCACAGTTTTCGGGGTCGCTGAGATAAATAGTGACACTCCGGACTTTTTACGTTTTCTGGTTCGGCCCCCTTTGTAGTAGGGGTGAGTGGGGAGTGAGATATAAAAATATACTAATAGTGTCGAATCCATTGATTTCGAGGTTGCTGAGATGAATAGTGACACTCCAGGATTTTTTAAAGTCCATGTTCAGCACCGTTTGGGGTGTGGGAAGACGGGAGAGAGCGGTATAAAAATAATCGAAAATAGTGTTGAATTCAAATTTTTTAGGGGTCACTGGGGGGAACAGTGACACTGCACTGTTTTTTTGTTTTGTTTTTTTTGCTAGTTGCTTTTACATCGCACCGACACAGATAGGTCCTATGGCAACGATGGGACAGAAAACGGCTAGGAATGGGAAGGAAGCGGCCGTGGCCTTAATTAAGGTACAGCCCCAGCATTTGCCTGGTGTGAAAATGGGAAACCACGGAAAACCATTTTCAGGGCTGTCGACAGTGGGGTTCGAACCTACTATCTCCCGAATACTGAATACTGGCCGCACTTAAGCGACTGCAGCTATCGAGCTCGGTGCCACTGTTTTTTTTTTGCTAGGGGCTTTACGTCGCACCGACACAGAAACGTCTTATGGCGACGATGGGATAGGAAAGGCCTAGGAGTTGGAAGGAAGCGGCCGTGGCCTTAATTAAGGTACAGCCCCAGCATTTGCCTGGTGTGAAAATGGGAAACCACGGTAAACCATCTTCAGGGCTGCCGATAGTGGGATTCGAACCTACTATCTCCCGGATGCAAGCTCACAGCCGCGCGCCTCTACGCGCACGGCCAACTCGCCCGGTCCACTGTTTTTTTGAAGTCAAAGTTCATCCCTCTTTGGCACAGGGGTGAGAAAGGGTAAAAGAACAAAATTAGCAAAATGACCGAGATTACTGATGTATGTGAGCATTTTCCAACATACAGTAGCTATCAGCTAAATTCGATACGAATATTGTTACTGTCTGTGAAAAATTGCTGTTGGAGCGAGACACCCCTAGAACCCCCAGGGGAGGGGGTGAAATATAGATATAAATAGAAAGACCGATATTAACCTCGAACCATACTTTTCAGAACTGCAGGTGCGATTTCTACCAAGCTTGGTACACATATGACTTACTATCAAGAGACTAACCACCGGGCGAGTTGGCCGTGCGTGTAGAGGCGCGCGGCTGTGAGCTTGCATCCGGAAGATAGTAGGTTCGAATCCCACTATCGGCAGCCTTGAAGATGGTTTTCCGTGGTTTCCCATTTTCACTCCAGGCAAATGCTGGGGCTGTACCTTAATTAAGGCCACGGCCGCTTCCTTCCAACTCCTAGGCCTTTCCTATCCCATCGTCGCCATAAGACCTATCTGTGTCGGTGCGACGTAAAGCCCCTAGCAAAAAAAGAAAAAGAGACTAACCGCGTGGGGATAAGACACCCCTAGCATCCTTAAGGAGGGCGGGTGAGGTATACAAATCGGAAATAGCTTTCTGTGTCGCTGAGATGATAAGTGATACTCCGGATTTTTCAGAAGTCCAAGTTCAGCCTTATTTCGCGTAGGGATGAGAAAAGGTGAAAGACAAAATTTCCAAAATAACCTAGATAATGAACATAATTATGTGTGTATATTCCCGCATAGCTCTCCACCAAAATTGATACAAATATGATGTACTATCTATAAAATATGCCTTGGGTGCAAGAGACCCCTAGCACCTAGAGTAGGGGTGAAATGTAAAAAAACTGAAAACGACCAATATTTGTGTCTAATCCATAGTTTTCGGGGTCGCTGGGATGACTGTGACACTTTGTATGCCGTTTAAAATAAATATTGAGGAGGGTGAAAACGAGTGAAGAAAAGCAACTGTCCAAAGTGACCGAGTTTAAGGGCGTATGTGTGTATGTTTTTTTTTTTTTTTTTTGTTTTTTGCAAGTTGCTTTACGTCACACCAATACAGATAGGTCTTATTGCGACGATTGGACAGAAAAGGGCTAGCAGTGGGAAGTAAGCGGCCGTGTCTTTAATTAATGTACAGCCCCATTTGCCTGGTATGAAAATGGGAAACCACGGAAAACCATCTTCAGGGCTGCCGACAGTGGGACTCGAACCTACTATCTCCCGAATACTGGATACTGGCCGCACTTAAGCGACTGCAGCTATCGAGCTCGGTGTGTATGTTCTAGCATACCTCTCAACCAAACTTAGTACACTAAGACTTACTATCTGGAAGAAATTACTATACGATTAAGATAACCCTAAGCACACATGGGGTCGCAGAAAGACGGGTGAAATATAAAAATAATAGACAACGACAAATATTCATGTACAATAAATAGTTTTCGGGGTCACTGAAGTGAATAATGACACTCCGGATGCCGTTGAAATCCGTGTTCAGCCCCCATCAGCATGGAGATGAGAAAGGTTGGAAAAGAAAATGTCCAAAATGACCGAAATTATGTACGTGTGTGTGTGTGTGTGTTTCTTCCAGCATAGTTCACATACGAAATTGGTACACATATTACTTACTATCTGAGAAAAATACTGTTGGGGTAAAAACCCCTACCTCTCCCAGGGGAGGTGTTGAAATATAAAAATAAACGCAAATGGCTTATATATGTGTAATACATTTTTATGAGGTCGCTGAATTGAGCTGTGACATTCTGAATGGTTAAGTAATACTTCAGCCGCAATCAGTATGGAGGTTGAGAAGGGGTGAAAATGAATGTAAAAAAAACCTAGATTATGGATGTGTGTGGGGATATGTTCCCGAATAATACTCGACGAAACTCAGTACATATATGACTTACTATCTTAAAAAAATCTATGGGTATTAAACATCCCAACCCCCGCTGGGGGTGGGGAATGGGAGGGGATGGCATGTATGACATATTAGTGTCGATTCTGTTGTGTATGTGTCGTTGAGACAAATTGTGACACTCTGGATGCCGTTTAAGTCTACGTTCAGCCTCCACTGAGACGGGGGGTTGAGAGGGGCTTAAAAGTAAATAGTCTAAAGTTACCGAGGTTAGTGTTTAATCCAATGCTTTTGGGGTGGGAAGGCTCATTGATGACAATCTCAATGACAGTTAAAATCGTGTACATCACTTTCATAGCGCGACGAGCAAATACATATACAGTTACCACTTACTATTTTTTTTTTTTTTTTTTGAAGGGATCAGATATTATCCAGTCAATTCGACCTTATACAAGGACGAAGTTTTATTCAAAAATTAAGTAATCCAAAACTTTAAATCAAACACATCTAAAAAATCTAAAAATACATAATAGGTCGTAAAATATCTGTGAACATCTCAAAAAGGAATTCTATAAAAAATTACTTCACACATAACTGGTAATACAAATGTTTAAGGTAAACATTCAAAAACTGTCCTTGCAACGCTGGGTACTATAGTTAATCTATATAAATAAAATTACAATTTTGTCCGTACAATTTGGATTTTTTCCCCTCATACTTCGCTTTTTTAGCTCGGGTTGGGAACACTAAAGTCAGTTCAATTCAATTCAGTTCAAGTCAGATTAGTTCAATCAATCAAAAGAGAACAAAGAAAAGGCCGCCGTAGGAGAAAACAACGGGAAAGAAGAACTGACCCGCCCGAAAACAGCGATACTGCCATACATTAAAAATACTACAGACAGGATCGGCAAGATACTGGACTAATACGACATAAAAACTATCTATAAACCTCACCGGAAGCTAGCCCGTTATCTACCACCAGTAAAAGACACAATATAATTACAGGCCCCTGGAGTATATCACATTGAATGTAGCTGCGGAGCCTGTTATATTGGTGAAACAAAACGTCTGATCTCCACCCGCCTAAAAGAACATATCCGTCACACCAAGAACCTCAGCACAGATATTTCAGCGGTAGCCGAGCATTCCTACGAAGCAAGGCACGGAATATCATTTGACAAGACCAAGATCCTAGCAGCTATCCCTTGGAATCTCGAAAGAAAAATCCGCGAGGCTATCGAAATCAAGAAACATCCGAACAACATAAATTTAGAAGAAGGATATAAAATCAGTAATTCTTGGATGCCTATCATTCATAGTTTAAAAGACATACAGACCACAACATAAACACACCGGCCGGAACCCCATTACATAACAGCGCGGGCAAGCCCCCACTACCTGGCTGTGACACATACCTTCCAGAACACTCACGAGACAGCCAGAACTTACGTTAGCCAGAAAGGCTAGGATATAAAAGGCCAAGGTCAGGGCCACTCTAGTAGTGTAAATTTCTGCCTGGGAGACTGATTACCTCGGATCGAGTAGAGGTATTTCAGTCGCCTTGATAAAGAATACTGCAATGTATTCGAAACGTCGGCAAACTGTACGTGATATGCGTACAAGTACAACACGGTTCAACCCGGAAAATAAATTAAACAGTTCAATTTTTGTTTGTTTGTTTGTAATGATATCACGAGAAAATTGCTAAGCATAATTTCTCGAAACTCGGTATTTACGTTCACGGATAGCCAGCGTCAAGTATATACGGTGTGACACCGTAGCTAGGCAGTTCGAATCCAGTTGGTGGAAAAACAGTTCCACCATCAGAATCTTGACCGGCGGGATGGGAGAGGTGGCGGTATACAATGTTTAATCACTAGACAGCGTGTCTGGGATCAATTCCAAACCACCTGAAGTGTTCGTAGAGAGAGAGCGCATATGACGCAGTTGATTGTGACTCGTCCGTCGGATGAAGACGTTAAGCCTTAAGCAGACCCCCCTTTGTGCTACTCGACATGACTAGGCTATGTGCCGGAACTGGGCTTTAACCTCTGCCTTCCTACTATACTATATCATGTCATTCATTTCATCTCATTCACTACTCTGATTGGGCTGAGGTCAGGAAGGGCACCCGGTCGCAAAAAGTCGCTACGAAGATTCATCTCACCTCATACTCTACCCCATAGAGAAACGGAATAAGGGATGGACATTATTAAAATACATAATGAAATTACATTATAGTTTCACTTTCGGATATTTTTTTATTTTGTGCCGAGGTTACGAACTGTGGAAGAGTTTACATTCTACTCTGCCAGGGACCTACATTACATACAAATATACCGATATAGATTATTTATTTTGCACTATACTTTTAACGATAGGGAAAGTCAAGAATAGTTAGCTCTAGACTCTGTTGCCTTTGTTCCGATGAATTAACCGGGTACTCATTTCTGATGCAGGCTGAGTGAACTGCAGGAGCATGTCTCTCTTGAGAAATAGGTCTTATTTCTAAATTTCGCAACTTTCTAAATGAAATCGTACATCCACACCGGACCGGGCGAGTTGGCCGTGCGGTTAGAGGCGCGCGGCTGTGAGCTTGTATCCGGGAGATAGTGGGTTCGAATCCCACTGTCGGCAGCTGTGAAGATGGTTTTCCGTGGTTTCCCATTTTCACACCAGCCATATGCTGGGGCTGTACCTTAATTAAGGCCACGGTCGCTTCCTTCCAACTCCTAGGCCTTTCCTATCCCATTGTAGCCATAAGACCTATCTGTGTCGGTGCAACGTAAAGCCACTAGCAAAAGAAGCATCCACACCGGTGAACTGGTTACGCCTTCACTGTCTCTGCTAAGGAAAGCCCGTCAATACATTTCTAAGCAAGACTACTGTAAAACAGACAATTAAGTTACCAGCTAATTTCTCAACGACAACGAACTAATTAAGCATAACGCAATGTAATGATGAAAAAAACATAAAATATATTCCAATCTTTTTAGACAATCATGGGACACTAGACACTCAATGCCCAGCCCCGCCAGCCGCTCATAAACACCACCCCTCCTTTGGCTCCAGGCCAGTTTCAACTAATTCTGAGCTAATACGCACCCATGGAGTTGCTTCCATACTCCACTTCACAGCTACTTCAGATATTGACGTAATATCACAAGCAATTCACCTTCATATCATCTATGTGTCTCTATCATAATCTGTTGATGTAAGCTCCCTTGCAGTATATGACCTCCTTTAACTTGTCTGTCTGTTAGGTCATCAGCCCAGAGGTTGGTTGGATCCTCAAATAGCACCACCAAAGGTTATGCGGTTGTAAGGAAACCCCAAAAACCAATGGCAGCACCAAAATGAGGCGAACCTGGCAAGACAAAGAGTGCGGTCGTTTGCCATTGCTTTCCTCACTGGGTCAGAAAATGCTATTGCAGCACGACTGACCCTATGAGCAGCACCTTTCATAACACTCAGATGCACTAGTCATGCTCTGAATGTCATTACTCAGTACTACCCATACCCCAGCAGCTTCCATATTGTCACAGCCATGGATGTTGACTGGGACATCGGTGGAAGCTACACTTTACTCTGGCCTGTGCCAAGAGATGGATGCAAAAGTACTGTATCCATCAAGAAATGACAGCAGGCAGACTTTTAATTTAGGTTATAAATATTTTGTAACCACGATATTTGGCATTTTCTATCTTAAACTGCACTGTTAGGTCGAAAACTATGATGTATTTCAGAAATTGTATATCACATAATTATGTTTGTATATTTAAAAAAATTGTAACAAGATTACAGTAATGGAATTCATAGAGCAACACATTAACATTTGATTAGTCCAAGCAAATAAAACAAGAAATATTCGTAGCTCGCTTCTCGGAAGACCAATTAGACCTCTACTGGGTATGCTAACCATTGTGGTCTAATTTCAAACATCAAGACGATTTACATCTCCGTCCCGAAATATAATTTGAAATCGCTTCAGAGGATAGCTTTTCTTAAAGCAGTCATGATTCTTAAAGCGAAGAAGTGAAAATGTAACCGTCTTCGAGACTCGAACCAACATCCCAACTCTTCCGGTTGTTGTGATACCTAATTCTGCTAGGAAGACGAGAGATATGTCGAAATTGCATACATCGGCTGGATAACAAAGGTACTTTGAAACCATTTAACGAAACTCAGAGTGATCTTGTAACATTCTCTCTACTAATATGCAAGTTCCGTACATTCCTACCTTCTGCCGCCACTTCTCTTTTCGATTGTTCTGCTGCTACCTTCGCTACGTGCACCTATAGACATGTGACCGTGACGTAATTGTTCTGGAAAACGTCGACTCTCTCTCTCATCTATATTTCTACATTTTTCCATCGTGCTATATAACGCGGACTTCACCCCTCACAAGTCAGTCTCGCATCGTTACGGAGTGGTGGAGCACCGAAGACCTGTGTACCGTCTAATTATTTGGCCATTACAATCTTGGGCTATTTACATCTCACAACTTGGTGAGCAAGAAAATTCATAATGTTATTCCTTGGCCCGTCTGGCCTTAATTCATTTCTTTATATTTGGCTACTTATGTACATTTTCGTTCAGCCAGCCAGTGTTAATGTCAAAATTTAATATGCAAACTTCATTCTGTTTAACTTACTATGGTAACGATACTCTGGACAGAAGAACATTAATTGGAATCACATATTTTACGTGATTGCAATATCTACTGGTTTATCAACACTCGCATTTCTCCAGAAAATAAAGCTACCCGGTGAAGAATCTCTTCCCCCTAGCTCCCCTCCCATTGCTTTGCATTTCTATCGCATCATTTCGCTTCTTTCTTTTTATCTTTTTTATTTGGAGTCATTTCACTACTTCTGTAATTATATTTGTGTTACGCCCAAAAATTCATATTTACTAATTGGATGTACTTTCACTATCTATGTCATATTGTAAATGTGGCATTTTTCCGATTGGCTTTAGAGCTGTTCGTAAGATTTTTGTTCGCTATTTCATATTGGTGTTCTAATCATATTAATAGAAAGTTATACTTCTTGTTGATCAATAAAAATATTTATTTGCACTGTTAATACTCTAGTTTTCCCTATTCTAATATTTTTTTTATCCTCTGGAGCCCATCACCTTCTCTCTGCGTATTTGCTTACTACGTCACGTACTACGTACGCCATTCGGCTCCATGGCTAAATGGTTAGCGTGCTAGCCTTTGGTCACAGGGGTCCCGGGTTCAATTCCCGGCAGGGCCAGGAATTTTAACCATCATTGGCTGAATGTATGTGAACTCTTCATCATCATTTCATTCTTATCACGACGCGCAGGTCGCCTACGGGTGTCAAATCAAAAGACCTGCACCTGGCGAGCCGAACTTGTCCTCGGACACTTCCGGCACTAAAAGCCATACGCCATTTCATTTTTTACTACGTACGCCACGTACCCTATTACAATCTCTGTCCGCCAATGTCAAAAAACTTACTTGTTCTTTTTAATAAAATATTGTGGTTTCAGACTAACCCGGTCGTTACAAAGCAGAGGTTTCCAATGACAGACATTTCAAAATTATCTCTCGTGTGTTGGTTGTTCTAGCCGCTAAGACGGGGTTGGCCAGAAACTCCACGCACGCAGATCAGCTGATGTTGACATGCACCATCTCTTATAATCACAGGAAACGGCTTTCACACTGCGCAGTATGGTCACTTCCCCTCCAACATAACTTTGGTGAAGAGGTCTTCCTCCCTGCCCGTGAAACCAGCGCTCAGTATTTTCCGTTTCACCCTGCATCTCGTAAGACATGTGAAGAAATAATGTCTGAAAGACTGATATAAAGCTTCTTCTTCTTCTTCTTCCTCTTCTTCTTCCTCTTCTTCTTCTTCTTCTTCTTCTTCTTCTTCTTCTCCTCCTCCTCCTTCTCCTTCGCCATTCCCACTCAGATGAGGTCATTTTTTTCTTGTTACTCTCCACCAGCTTGCATTCGGCAGATAGTAAGTTCGAACCCCACTGTCGGCAGCCCTGAAGATGGTTTCCTTGGTTTCCCATTTTCACACGAGGCAAATGCTGGGGTTTTACCTTAATTAAGGCCACAGCCACTTCCTTCTAACTCCTAGCCCTTTCCTATCCCATTGTCACCATAAGACTGTGTCGGCGCAATGTAAAGCCAATTGTAAATAAAAAATAAAAATTTAAGAGTAATTTCTGGAAGGTATAATGTCGAATTTTACCGGGCGAGTTGGCCGTGCGCGTAGAGGCGCGTGGCTGTGAGCTTGCATCCGGGAGATAGTAGGTTCGAATCCCACTATCGGCAGCCCTGAAGATGGTTTTCCGTCGTTTCCCATTTTCACACCAGGCAAATGCTGAGGCTGTACTTTAATTAAGGCCACGGCCGCTTCCTTCCAACTCCTAGGCCTTTCCTATCCCATCGTCGCAATAAGACCTGTCTGTGTCGATGCGACGTAAAGCCCCTAGGAAAAAGAAAAGGTCGAATTTTGTCACACCAATGATTCACAAGAACGTTAGCGTCTTCTATACGTTAAAATTGTATTCGCCTTCGGCTTTACAACTAAAACATCACGTGCCTTATGATGCACTTCCAATTCCTTGTCCAATGAAGTGTTCAAAGGAGGAATAATGTGCGCTTACTTTGTTTACAATGTTGACGAAGTGTTAACACATTATAATTATACACACGCAAATACTGACCAATACTGCACTAATTCGTACGACATTTTTAGATTTGCAATTTTTATTGGAATGTTTTAGACACATTGTGAATGTTAAATCATATTTAGAATTTCAAGGTGATAGTGTTTCTCCAACTCGTTGCCTGAATAGTCAGCATACTGCCCTTCAGTTCACTGGTTCCCTGGTCTGATTCCCGGTCAGGTCGGGGATTTTAATCCCTTCGAATTAATTCTTCTGGCTCGGGGACTGGGTGTTTGTGTATGTCCTAACACTCTCCTCTTCATACTCAGACAACACACCACACTACCAACCACCACAGAAACACGCAATAGTGATTACATCCCTTCATATAGGGTTGCGTCAGGAAGGGCATCCGGCCGTAAAATAAGGCCAAATCCACATGTGCGACGCAGTTCGCACCCGCGACCTCACAAGTGAGGGAAAGCGGAAGGAAAATTAAGGTGATAGTGTTTATACAGGATGAAGCGTAATTCGCGCACTCGGGCGTCGCAGCGCGACTCCTCACATGGCAGCAATAAAAAATGTATCTTACAAAATTTCGTCTTGCGAGTATATCCGGTAGAAAACGGACGTTAAAGAGTAGCAATCTGGCAACACTGTAACCATATGTAGGGTAACTACCGCTGTTAGCACGTTCACGTCGTGCTGTACAGTTGGTGCAGTGGGTAGAGTTTTTGGTATGCATGCAGGAGGTCGATGGTTCGATAATGGGTTGAGGGGCATTTTTTATTTGCTAATTTCCATGTGACATTACCTACTGTAATACAGTAAGACACCGTTTCTGAGGTCACATGTATCCTACATTTACAACATAATAATAATAATAATAATAATAATAATAATAATAATAATAATAATAATAATAATAATAATAATAATACCCGTGTGGGGATTTACCGGTTACCTCCATCGAGCGCGTCCCATTGGAATTGGGGAAGCTCGCTGGCTCTGCCGTCAGAAGAGTCAGAGGGTAGTAGGGAAATAAAATACCACCGTGAAAAAAAACTGGTCACTTGCCAGGGTTACGGCGAAGACTAATAAATGACCAGAAGCCAGAAAACATCTTGAGGTAACCTCTAGGGCGAACAACCCTAGTTGTAAAAGGATGGGTACCCGTCCAAAGCAAAGTCAAGTGAAAAAGCACGATGGCACAACATTTCAAGAAACATACCCCAGGGGGTAATACTTCGGATAAATCCGCCACGGCGCACGAGTCTCGTTCGGATTCTGGGGGAGACTCGACATCACGCAAGAGACGAGTCGAAGCGTCTCGGTGTACCCCGAAGAGTCAAAAACTCAGGCCAAAATCTAAAACCTTTCTAGCAACTTTCAACATAAATTCACTTACACAAACTGGCAAGCTGAAAACCCTCACCAAAGCTCTTCACGAAAATCAGATATCCATAATGGCCCTACAGGAAACAAGGTACCCAGATGAAGAGATTTTTGAATCCGAAGGGTACCGACGTTTCAAGAGCAAAGCGCAAAGAGGAATCCTCAATGGAGCTGTGATGCTTGGAACTGCGTTTGCTGTTAGAACCAAGATCCTTAAATCGGTTGCAAATTTCGAACCTGTGAATGACAGATTGTTTATACTCACAATTAAATGCGCGAACAAAACCTACGCCCTAGTTAAAGCACATGCTCCTACAAACGATAAGAACAAGTCTGATCCAAACGTTGATAATTTCTGGGACCTACTGGATGAAAAATTAAACAAAATCCCCAAACACCATGTCAAGCTTCTTTTGGGCGACTTCAATTCCCAACTAGGTCGTGAACAGAAGTACAAGAAAGTTATAGGAAATTACCCTGCTCACAAAAGAACCAATCTCAACGGCAAAAGACTGGTGTCCATTTGCGAAAATCACAACCTGCAGGTTATGTCGACCCACTTTCGCCATCTACCCAGAAAGCAAATGACTTGGCGTTCTCCCGTCCAAACTCTCGGAGAGTTCCAAATTGATCATGTTGCAGTCTCCAGGAGAAACAACCCTGAGATTATGAATGTCAAGATAAAGAAAGGCATCAATGTGGCCTCAGATCATTATATGTCTCTTATCAAATTCAAACCAATTCCCGCAAACACAAGGAAGATAACCAAACAGATCACACGCCTCGACAATGATAAACTTCGGCAAAGGGTCGAGGAGTTCCAGGAGAAGGCTAGACCAAATGACTGTGACTTTAACAACGCCAAAAGTCTCCTTGTTGAGGCCGCCAAAGACGTTGCAGAAATCAAGAGAAGCAAAAAGCATGCCTGGTGGAATGGTACATGCGAATCAGTCCTCCAAGAAAGACTCAGTGCCTGGAAACAGTACTACTCTACGAAATCAGAAAATGATTGGGAAACCTACAAAAGCCAACGTGCCCAAGCAGCTAGGGTGTTCAGAACTGAGAAACGTAAATACGAAAAATCTCTCATTGAAAAGACAGAACAAACCTTTAGGAAGAATGAAAGCAGAGAGTACTACGCAAACTCACTGGCTATAAACCACAATCTCTATGCTTTGAGCGAAAGGATGGCACACTGGCGACATCAAATGAAGAAAATTGCAGCATTCTGACAGATTACTTCAAGAATTTACTTAATTGCTCTAAACCGCAAAGCGCCATTGAGACCAAGGAACCCTTACTCAGGTACCCAGATTCCAGACCACCCGACAGAGATGAAATCAAGCGCCACATTGCCCGTCTCAAAAATAACAAAGCGCCGGGGGAAGACTCAGTAGTAGCAGAACTATGGAAATATGCCCCAGAGGAATCACTTGATATCTTGCAAAAGCAAATAGAAGAAATTTGGAACAAGGAGACCCTACCCAAAGACTGGAAAATAGCTTTGATCCATCCATTACACAATAAAGGCAGCATGAAGAACATCAATAAATAAACAACCGCCTTCGCATAAGCAGATTTACCAGTGGCATCGAAAGTTCGTAGAAGATGGTTGCATCTGCAAAAGGAAAAGCACGGGACGTCAACGCACATCGAATGAAAATGTCGAGTGTATTCTTGCAGTTTACGAAAGGAGCCCAAAGAAATCCACAACACGAGGAAGCAAGGAACTTAACTTTCCTCAACCAACGGTATGACAAATTTTGAAACACCGTCTGCACTTGAAGGCGTACCAACTGCAGTTATTGCAGAAATTGCATCCAGACGACTACAACAAAGGGTACGACTTATGCATTAACATGCTAGATGATATGGAGGAAGACAATTTTTCTGAACGATTAATTTTTCAGATGAATGCACTTTTCATTTTCTGGTAAGGTTAATCGGCATAACGTTAGAATTTAGACAAGTGAAAATCCTACGGCAGAGATTCACAGAAGGTGAACGTCTTCTGTGCCATATGTGCAAAAGAAAGTTTATTAACCTTTCTTCTTCGTGAAGAAAACTGCGACAGGACTAACCTATCTAGACATGATCAGAACTGGTTATTTCCTCAAATGGAAGATGATTCCGCCTCGTTTCTCTCGGTACGTTCGACGTTACCTAAATGACACCATTCCAGGATATTGGTTTGGAAGAGGAGGAGCAGGAGATAACATTCATCGCCTGTATCCTCCCAGGTGTCCAGACCTCACTCCTTGTGATTTTTATCTGTGGGGATACGTAAAAGACCGTGTGTTTATCCCTACTGTGCTTGACACTCTTGCAAGTTTGTGACATCGAATTGTTGAAGCTGTGAATTCGATAACTAGAGACCAGCTGATTCGTGTGTGGCAACAAATAAGGCACCGCTTTTATATTTGTCGTGCAGCACATGGTGCTCATGTTGAAACATAATAAAACTGAAAATTGAACTCCTTCTCTTTCCAAGAACGTTGGAATCGTGTTCCTGTCTTTTGTAGTTTCGAAGAAACAAATGTTTGAAATATGTTCCTTCTTTCTGAATAACCCTGTATTACGCGGCTTCTTTGCAAATAATTTCGCAAATATTTTTTTGTTTATTTTGAAACATAACATAGTGTCAGTGTTTATATTGCACTGTCTTCTGGTCGGAACAAAATCAATTTTGTTACTTTCATTGATCTGTCTTAGTCTTATCCTTGGTTTTGACAATATGAAAGTGAGTGAGGTATGAGCAATGCTAGTAATGCCATTCCTTATGCAGGAAGTCCCTGCTATGAATGGTGTGAAAATGTTGCTCATAGGGTCGGTTTGTGCATGCATTTCAGTGGGCTTGGCAGACTGATATGTAATAGCAACTTCTGGCTCGGTGAGGAAAGCAACGGGAAACTATCTCACTTGTCATTTCCCTAGTACGCCTCTTCAATGATGTCTAGGCCATCTATGACAGCTAATAGTGAAGCTGTTGAGGATCCAACCAGCCATCGGGCCGAGGACTGAACGAACATACATACATACATACATACATACATACATACATACTACACACGCATTCGAGGGGAGATCCAAGCATAATAATGCGTAAGCTTCACCTGACGAACAACCACGAATGAGACTATATCGAAGAACGGACCGAACTGCCAATACGGGCTTCGAACCACCCTCCTCCTACTTTCTGTGCTAACCTCGGCATACTCGAGTACATGGGAGGCGGGGAAACGTTCGTAAAAACTAAATTAAGAAAAGTACTTAAGATAGAGTCTTATCTAATTTGAAAGTAGGATTTTTGGGTTCGACTATTTACTGGATACTGCTTAGCACTGCTAGAAATGACAAGACTCATGAAATGGGGTCACGAATATCTATTCCTGTATTGTAACATAGGGAAAAAAACACTATCACAATAATATTTCCGCACACGAAGGAAAGAAGAACAAAACAGTACGCAAATTAAATTGATTCACCTGAAGAGCGTTCACTGATCTCACTCAGCGCAGGCTTCATTTAAACATCATCTGGCAATTAAACATCATCTATCTTTCTGTCCACACTTTTCTTTTTTTCAGTCGATCACCGCCATGTGCCGTAATTTGAGATGATGTCCCCTACGGAATGCGTCCCTGCCCTTAATAGTTACCACATGAGAAAAATATTTAAATTAAAGAAACACACAACAATGAGCAATACTTCCCGGAATCCCCGAAACCCTGACACCAAGACAGACAACGATGAACATCGGTTCTGTTTGAACTCAAAGAAATAAAACAATACATTGAACAAAATTCACATATACACTTTATGTACAAATGGGGCCATTCTTGTAAGAAAAACATGGATACAAATTTCTTCTTTCCCCGGTGAAAGCTTAATGCAAGTTTGCGCAGGCCGGCTCAATCTGGCCTGGGCTCGAACCGGGCTCCTTCTGACTGAAAGATACATATCTGAAAAACCCTAAATATCCGTTGCCTTGTATACCTGTATGAGAGGGTGGGGAATTTATATATATTAACTACCATCTAAATTATCATTATATTATCATTTAACACAAGTGTCCTTCAACCGAACTACTGAAAAAATCACAGTGTGAAATACAAGGACCCAAAGCTCTTAACTTTACACGGCACGCCGCTTTGTACATAGGGAAGAGAGAACGAAAGGAAAGTTTTCTATTGTACTCGAGTAGGTCAGTCGGACGGTCCTTCGTATTCACTGGCTGCAATGAGCCACAACCCTTCATAATTACAGCGGCTAGTTCTCCTCCAAGGATACACTTATTATCGCCCCAATTTTTTTATTTCATGTCACCACAGAATTCCCAAGGAATTCCTTCACGTCGATTACCTTGGGGCATTACAACATTCGAATTCCTCATTTCAATCTTATCGTAGACTATTTTGGGCTTCGGCCTTCTCATTACTTCTCATATCTTGTATCCTAGTTACTTGGGCATAGGGCTATCATTATCCTTTGTCAACACTTCATATTTTTTTCGCTCACCGTAAACATTCTGACCACTCTTTCAAATACCAGGCACCACAGCAATTCACACTGGTTTGGTACAAAAAGGAACACTCCAGACAAATTCTGCTTAAAAAAACAACAATCAAGGGAAATTGTATATTGTCACTAACATTATCTACCTAAATAACACAATTTGTATCTCTCTCAGGCAGAACTCTTCACACTTGATGTTCATGCCTGAATAGTATGTATCAGCTAAGCATGCATTGTCTAAATGACTCGTGAGCTCCCCGGCTATTCTCTACGACAACCATATTGAACATTAACAGCAACTTCTTGGACATGGTATCCCTCATTCATCACTCACTACTGCTTTCTCCGCTTTAGGGGAACTCAAAATGCTATTCTATCCTTGTTACTCATACTTGCTAGGATATTACCAATTACTGACAATAAACTACTCCTCACGCAGGACTTATCAGAAAGAAAGAAATCGTTTGTCCGGAGAGTTAGCTCTCTTAAATTTTACGTTAAAGCATGACAAAAGAAAACTCAAATTCCATATTAGGACATGCATTATTTACAGCATTTATGTGATAACAAAAGGAAATCCAACATTATATGACTCCGGTTATACTTTACCGTGCTAAGAAATAAAATGACATCAACCCATCTGTTTGGTGGTCGTTTCTTTCTTCCAAAGGAAACCCATGGTAGAGTTCTACTCATCCATCCCCGCGGCGCTGTAGACGAGAGTATAAGCCTTCGAAGCTGTTATGCGACAATGCATCATCTTGATTGGCTCGTTCAACTGCTACAAATCTTGAAGTAATCCAATTGGTATCAGCTCCAGCACTCGTCACACGTTTTCTTTGTCTACAACGACACATACACAGAATTTACACAGAAGTTTCCCTTATGTAGGCAGGTCACTCTAATCATGGGCAGCACGCATTAACACAGTGAGTATGGTGACGCATAAGGCTTGAAGAACCCTGACTCTGATTAGCGGATTGTCCCTGTCGACGTTATTCTATCGTCGAATATTACTGCTCCGAAATGGATACCACTAATTTACTGATAGTGTGTACTAATTTAAGCCGGCATTGTTCAAAGCCGACTCCCGCTATTCATTTATACAAATGTTTCTAGCGGCCTATTTAATTTGTGCACAGCACTGAGGTTTTCCTAGGATCGACTGGTTACTGTTCGACTTCCTAACGCACAGTTCACAAGGTTATAAAGTTTGCGGTCGTAACGGGCACAATCACTTCTTCTTTGTAAGTAGTCAATAGACTATGCTCAGCGAGGGCCAGGACAGGCCTTATATTGTCAACACGCTGGTCATTGGGGTGGGAGACTCCTTTACGCTTAATTAAGGAATTCGGCTCCGATAATAACTGGAGTTTAAGACATTTAAAGGGTGCATATTGTAGACCTCAATGCCCTCTTTCAATCGGGCCAAATGTGATCGCAATCCGATCGGCAGTTCTTACATAATCAAGCTCCCGCCATTAATTGGATCACTAGCATCTCTTCCAGGAAGGGGCTAACTTTGGGTGCAATTCTTGGCTTGGGAAACGCGCTACATTCACATGCCTCGGCAATACCTTACAGCTGGAGATCTGGTGACCTCACGAGCACTTTTTTCGCGGAGCTCGGTCTCAGCCTCACATTTCCATTGTTTGCCGGGCTATCTTTCGCGGGTCCAGTTCTGACCACACGCTGATCCAGCCCCGGGGAATTCCTTTTTCCCTTCAAATAACGCGATTCAGAAAGTGATTTTAATGGGATGGAAAGATGCAGATGCTGTCAATGAGCTGTACAGGACACTGTACGGATTCAATACATACATACATACATACATACATACATACATACATACATACATACATACATACATACGTACAACATAGTGTCATGTGATAATTCCCTCTGAGAATGTGTGTGCAAAATGTCATAAATTCTGCCCAGAAGGTTAAACGGGATGTCAATTCGGAAGGCAGAAAACAGCTGTCTATTATGATTATTATTATTATTATTATTATTATTATTATTATTATTATTATTATTATTATTATTATTATTATTATTATTATTATTATTATTATTATTATTATTACGGGATTTTCGTGGTTTACAGAGGTGTAAGAAGGCGCAGGCCTGAATGGGTGGACAGAGAAAAGATCAAATCTTAATTTAAAACTCTATAATTTGAAATTTTACTTCTTTCCTTATATTTTTCTCTCCTTTAAGATTTTAAACTGTGTTAAACAATAATAAATAACAGTTGGATAGACAAAAGCTCTTATACCAACAGTTCTTTTAAATCTAAGAACCATCAGGTACAATAGACATAATGATTTTTAAGAGATGAGTTAGATGGCTCGAACGTTACTCCAATCAATTACAAGTAAAGAAACTGGGCTCCAAAATTTACAACATTCGAAAGAGCGTCTTTTCCCCACACAATTAGCTGTCTGGGAGACTGCTCCCTAAAACATATTCCAATCTAGCCTCTCCATGGCATAATCTCAAGTTTACCTTAGCTCAAATACAGTTTTACTGTCTTACTCGCTCGACAGTCTAAGTTACCTAGAAATAGTTATATTTTAACAGAGGCAATAATTGCCCATTCTACATGGCCTTAGTGGTCAAAAGAAAGGTTTAAGTTATCGGCCGTAAACTGAAAAGTGCCCGGAGGCGGACACTTGCCCTCCTTAGAAATACACTTGAAGATTCTTGAAAACCCTATGGCCCGAAGTTACAGAGGCTAAGTCTATTCTAAAGAAGTGACTAGATGGAGAGAAATTTTTAAATTACAAAAGGAAGAGATAAATTTTAAGGTTTACGAAATCACAGTCACCCCAATACCAAGTTGACTGGGAATGAAAGAATGAAATGTCGTATGGCTCTTAGTGCCGCGATATCCCAAGACGGGTTCGCCTCGCCAGGTGCAGGTCTTTCTATTTGACTGCCGTAGGCGACCTGCGCGCGTCGTGATGAGGATGAAACACATACACCCAGCCCCCGTGCCATTGGAATTAACCAAGTAAGGTTAAAATCCCCGACCCGGCCTGGAATCGAACCCGGGACCCTCTGAACCAAAGGCCAGTACGCTGACCGTTCAGCCAATGAGTCGGACACTGGGAATTAAAAGAGGGTTCACACTCTACATTCTCTAAGTTAGAGTAAGGTCTTTAGACATGTTTGAAAATCTACATTGGAAGATTGAGTTTTACATTAAGAAAGAATTTTGAAACCTTCCCCTCAAGTTAGCTTTCTGAGACTATCACAAGATTAAAAGATGTCTGTCATTACCTTTAGCTGATGGGCCTTCCGACGATGGGCGATGCTTTCCCCCTGCCTCCGATACAGTCTAAATCTCTTTACTGGAGCCATGGAAAGACAATATGGCCCATAAGGTCCCAGCTTTTATAACGGAGAGGAAGGTTTCAGAACTCTCTGGGCCGAAGCCCTGTACGCACCCCAATATTGTGATTGGTTAATTTAATATATCCCAAAATATTGATTGCCTAAAACTATAAGCAGGAGTGAAGAGATTGAAGTGCTAACAACCTTATAACACTAAAAACTGTCTACAAACGATTCAGTTTAGAAAACTTATGAATACCAAAATTATCTTGGAAATTAATTATACATCCTCCCACTAGAGGGCGCACATAAGTCGACAGTAGAGGGATATGAAGACAAAGCTCATTATTCATATTACAGATGGCCTTCTAAGAGGCGCCTACTTTAAATGAATGGAGTAGGTGTACCTCCACTAATTATTATTATTATTATTATTATTATTATTATTATTATTATTATTATTATTATTATTATTATTACTAGCTGTAGTACCCGGCGTTGCCCGGATAGTTTTTGAATGTTTACTTTTAATATTTGTATTACCAGTTAGTTGAGTGTGAAGTGAATGCCTATAGAATTCTTTTTGAGATGTTGATTTTACGACTTATCATGTAGTTTTATAGTTATTTAGATGTATCTGACTTCAAGTTTTAGATTATTTAATTATCGAGTAAACACTAATCTCGGTCATTTTATACTATTTACTTTTAAGCCCTTCTCAGCTCCTGCCTCGATGGAGGCTGAACGTGGAGTTAAACGCTATCCACAGCGTCACAGGTCGTATCAGCGACACATAAACAATGGATTTCGACATTAATATTGGTTATTTTCCTTATTTTTGCACGTCAGCCCCTCTCATTCCCCAACACCAGCGGGGACTACGTGTATCTGACCTCCACAGTAATGTTTTCTATATAGTAAGTCATGTGTATACCAAGTTTGATTGAGAGATATGCTAAAACATACACACATCCTTAAACTCTGTCCCTTTGGACGTTTTCAATTTTTTGCCAGTTCTCATCCGCCTGCCGAGTAGGACTGAGCTTTACCTTAAACGGCATCCAGAGTGTTACAGTTCATCTCAGCGACCCCGAAAACTATGGATTAGACACAAATTTCGGTCATTTTGGTTAATATTTACATTTCGCCCCTACTTTAGAGGCTAGGAGTCTCTTACCCCTAGGGTATATTTCTCCAGACAGTAGGTCCAGTATACAAACATGCGTCCATTCTCTCGGTCATTTTCGAAATTTTGTTTTTCACTTTTTCTCACCGCTATGCGAAAGGAGGCAGAATTTTGACTTCTAAAATAATTGGAGCGTTAATATTCATCTCAGCGACCCCGAAAAGAATGGATTCGACACTATTTTCGATTATTTCTACATCTCATCCCGTCGTAGGTGTGCTAGGGTTGTCATACCTCCACGCACTTTGTCTCCTGATAATAAGTCATAAGTGACCAAGTTTGTTTGAAATTGTTCCCGTAGTCCCGAAACGTATGGATTCAACACTAATGTCGGGCATTTTCAGTCTTAATTACATTTCGTACCCTTCAAGGGGTGTCTTTCCCCCTTAGTATTTTTTTCAGGTATTAGGTAATATTTGCATTAAGTTCTGCTGACAGTTATACTGGAACGTACAAAAACATCCTTAATCTCTGGCATTTGGATATTTTCTGTTCTTGACTCCTTCTCACCCGCCTGGCAATTGGGGATCAACTTGGACTTAAACGACAACCGGAGTGTCACTCCTCATTTAATCGACACCTAAAACCATGGATGTGACATTATTTTCGATTATTTTATATCTAACTCCCTTCCTAACCACTCACTACTAAAGGGGCCTTAATTTGGACTTTAAAAGTCCAGAGTGCCACTATTCACCTCAGCGACGCTAAAAACTGTGGATTCGACACTAATTACGATTATTTTTATATATCACCCCCCTTGCCCCCCACCCTAAAGGGGGCTGAACTTGAAATTAAGAATTTCCCGGGATGTCACTGTTCATCTAAGCGACCCTGAAAAGTATGGATTCGACTCTATTTTCGTTTATTTTTATATATGACCCCCCTTGCCAATAATGGTTCCTGGGGTGTCTTATCCCCACGTGGTTTGTCTCCTGATACTAAAAATCCGGAGTGTCGCTATTCACTTTGGCGACCTCGAAAACTACGTATTCGACACAATTTTCGATTACATGTATATATCACTTCCCCCTCGCCCCAACGCCAAAGGGTCTGAACTTGGACTTTAAAAAATTGGAGTGTCACTATTCATCTCAGCAACCCCAAAAAGTATGTATTCCACACTACTTTGATGACTTTCATATCTCAAGCCCCCCGCCCCCACCCCTAATGGTTCCTGGGGTGTCTTATTCCCACGTGGTTTGTCTCCCGATATTAAAATTCCGGAGTGTTACTATTCACCTCGGCGACCCCGAAAACTGTATATTTGACACTAAATACTATTATTTTTATATCTCACCCCCCTTGCTCCCCGCCCCAAAGGGGGATGAACTTGGACTTTAAAAAATCCCGGGGTGTCACTATTCATCTAACCGACCCCAAAAGGATGCATTCGACACTACTTTCGATGATTTTTATATCGCACCCCTTCGCCCCCCGCCCCTATGGGTTCCAGGGGTGCCCTACCCCCACGTGGTTTGTCTCCTGATAGTAAAAATCCGGAGTGTCAGTATTCATCTCAGCACCCCGAAGAGTACTTGACATTATTTTCGATTATTTTTATACATCACTCCCCCCTTGTCCCCCACCCTAAAGGGGGCTGAACTTGGAATTTAAAAATTCCCGGGTTGTCACTATTCACCTAAGCGACCACGAAAAGTATGGACTCGACACTATTTTCGATTATGTGTATATATCACTCCCCCCTCGCCCCCACCACAAAGGGGGCTGAACTTGGACTTTTAAAAATTCGGAGTAGAACTATTCACCTCAGCGACCCCGAAAAGTATGGATTCGACACTATTTTCGTATTTTTATATATGACCCCCCTCACCCCCCGCCCCTAAGGGTTCCTGGGGTGTCTTACCCCCACGTGGTTTTTCTCCTGATACCAAAAATCCGGAGCGTCGCTATTCAGTTTGGCGACCCCGAAAACTATGTATTTGACACTATTTTCGATTATTTGTATATATCACTCCCCCCTCGCCCCCACCCTAAAAGGGGGCTGAACTTGGACTTTTAAAAAAATCGGAGTGTCACTATTCATCTCAGCGACCCCGAAAAGTGTGGATTCGACACTATTTTCGTTTATTTTTATTTATGACCCCCACGCCCCCCGCCCATAAGGGTTCCTGGCGTGTCTTACCCCCACGTGGTTTGTCTCCTGATACTGAAAATCCGGATTGTCGCTATTCACTTTGGCGACCCGGAAAACTATGTATTCGACATTATTTCCGATTATTTGTATATATCACTCCCCCCTCGCCCCCACCCCCAAAGGGGATGAACTTGGACTTTAAAAAAAATTGGAGTGTCACTATTCATCTAAGCGACCCCGAAAAGTATGGATTCGACACTATTTTCATTTATTTTTATATGACCCCCCTCGCCCCCCACCGCTAAGGGTTCCTGGTGTGTCTTACCCCCACGTGGTTTGTCTCCTGATAATGAAAATCCTGAGTGTCGCTATTCACTTTGGCGACCCCGAAAACTATGTATTCGACATTATTTTCGATTATTTGTATATATCACTCCCCCCTCGCCCCCACCCCAAAGGGGCTGAACTTGGACTTTTTAAAAAATTGAAGTGTCACTATTCATCTCAGCGACCCCGAAAAGTATGGATTCGACACTATTTTCATTTATTTTTATATATGATCCCCCTCGCCCCCCCCCGCCCCCAGGGGTGTTTGGGATGTCTTACCCCCACGCGGTTTGTCTCCTGATACCAAAAATCCGGAGTGTCGCTATTCACTTTGGCGGCCCCGACAACTATGTATTCGATATTATTTTCGATTATTTATATATATCACTCCCCCCTCGCCCCCACCCCAAAGGGGCTGAACTTGGACTTTAAAAGAATTGGAGTGTCACTATTCATCTCAGCGACCCCGAAAAGTATGGATTCGACACTATTTTCATTTATTTTTATATATGACCCCCCTCGCCCCCCAACCCGCCGCTAAGGTTTCCTGGGGTGTCTTCACCCCACGTGGTTTGTCTCCGGATACCAAAAATCCGGAGTGTCGCTATTCACTTTGGCGACCCCGAAAACTATGTATTCGACATTATTTTCGATTATTTGTATATATCACTCCCCCCTCGCCCCCACCCCAAAGGGGCTGAACTTGGACTTTAAAAGAATTGGAGTGTCACTATTCATCTCAGCGACCCCGAAAAGTATGGATTCGACACTATTTTCATTTATTTTTATATATGACCCCCCTCGCCCCCCCACCCGCCGCTAAGGTTTCCTGGGGTGTCTTACCCCCACGTGGTTTGTCTCCGGATACCAAAAATCCGGAGTGTCGCTATTCACTTTGGCGACCCCGAAAACTATGTATTCGACATTATTTCCGATTATTTGTATATATCACTCCCCCCTCGCCCCAACCACAAAGGGGGGCTGAACTTGGACTTTAAAAAAATTGGAGTGTCACTATTCATCTCAGCGACCCCGAAAAGTATGGATTCGACACTATTTTATTTATTTTTATATATGACCCCCCTCGCCCCCCCGCCCCCAGGGGTGTTTGGGATGTCTTACCCCTACGCGGTTTGTCTCCTGATACCAAGTCATGAGTGTATCAAATTTGGTTGAAATCGCTCCAATGGTTTGGGAGGAGATGTGGTACAAACCCACCCACCCACCCACATACATACAATGACTTTTATATATATATATATAGATTATTATTATTATTATTATTATTATTATTATTATTATTATTATTATTATTATTATTATTATTATTATTATTATAGGATATATATATTTTAAAGCAATCCCTCAATTAGTTTACTCGTAAACAGTGTCTTGCACTTTCAAAGAATCTACTGTGCGTATGTCAGTAAGTATTTCGCCTCTCTATCCACATACTGGCCTCTCAAGTGTGCTGACATTTAACAAATGTTATTGAAGTCGAAATCCAGGTACTTGAGTTTGTTTGTGGCCTTATTGGATTCGTGTACAAAGAATTCATTGTTACGGTATCGTGAAGAAAGATAAGATCAAATGTTTAGTGCTCGTATCACAAACGGACTGATGGTATCAAATGAAGGACAGCCGGGTGAAACATCAACAATCGTTCCGTCCAAAACTGAGAGCGAAATATCTGTTTCCATGTAGGACATAAACAAAGATGAAACATCTTCATATGATATAATCTAGGTATGGTCCCTTTCATATTATCCTGGTGCTTTTTTTCTCACAAAAGATTGACGATCAAGACAAAACAATTATCATTGTCTCGCCTTCTCGTATCAGGGTTGCCGTATCGTAGATGTCAAACCACTGTCGGAGATCCTGCGCCCAAGATAAATTTCACCGTCCACATCAATGGTACCGTTACTAAATTCAGTCTGTTCCCAAGCATATGGGAAATATTCGGAGGTGGATAATATCCACCCAGAAGTGGATAGTATAGTACGTCGCAGAAAGAGACACACAAAAAGGTCCGTATGAACATACGCCCTGCGATCGAACATTTATGAGTTGCAAACTCTCCAACTTTGTGCGGGAAGTATTGGTAACAGCCTTACCTGACCTTAGCTGACGTCTTCCGAGCAGGGATACTCATTTCTCACTCCACAAAATGTCCACCGTGCGCCTGAAAGCACGCCTGAACACGCCATCTCATTGATTGTCGGACAGGTTCGAACACTCCACGCATTGCACGCATTCGATGGTAACCTTGTTCCACAAGCTGACAAAGTAGTGCACTCCAAACTTAATCCTAACTACGAACTATCCTCCACCTCCACGCCAGCTAATAACTGAAAAAGGTGTAGCTTTTTGTGCTGTTTTGGGGCGTACAATCCACCCGATTACTTCCCACGAGTTTAGAAATACTCTGTGTACCGAGTGTAACAAAACCCAATACTCATATCTCTAGCGATGATAGAAGAGACCTCATCAAATATGTTTTATCTATCATAGGTCGGAAATCGATAACTGATACAATTTTTGGTGTAAATGAAAATTAAATTGTTACATTTCAGTTTATAATCAATGAAGCAATACAACCTGAAACTGAAGCACTATACGTCAATCATACGACCAGAAGTTCTGTATGCCATGGAATGTCTTTCACTGAACCGAAGAGGTCTGATTGAGAAACTGGAAGTCAGAGAGGGAAAAATATTCTCACGAAGATCTTAGGTTCGGTAAAGGAAAATTAAGAATTACGTAGACGGCACGATTCCGAGCTCTGCGAACATATGGTGAGGGCCTCTGATTTTGCTAGGAAAAGGAGAGTAGCTTCCTCTGGCCATATAGTAAGACTGCCTCCCAAAGGTTAAACAATCGCCTGTTCATGTTCTGGCAGAACAAGAAGATTCGTACCACTTGGCAGACAGAAACTGAACTGCGAATACCAGATCTTCAGGATAGGCGGTCAGTACGACATACCCTGAAAGAAGGCCATGTATTTCAGGAAAAAGCCCGGAAGAACGGTACACTCTGGACAGGTGAAAGAAAGGAGTTAAGCCGGCAGAAAATGCGAGAATACTGGGCAAAGATGAAAGCCCAACAGGTGAACAAGCGTGGTCCACAGTAGGCCCATTCGAACAAGGAGAAGGGGAAGAAGAAGCAATACAAACTCTGCAACGACGTGTCGTTTACCTGCCGTACACATTCAAAGACCCCATGCCTATGCTGTAGAGAGCAAGAAGCTGCAAGCACCGGAGCCACGAGTTCTTCCTCCGATCCAGTCATAAGAAGCATGTCAAGACCACGAGCCAACTGAGTGCTCTGCGAGCATGAGAAACAGAGGAGCGCTAGTCCAGGACGTTATCAGATAGTGAAAGCCTGGAGTGGTGTACTCTACACCAGACGTCATCACATAGTTGCTCTTGGGAGACGGTGTTACTTGCTCCGCTCGGGACGGCTCTTGGTCACGTGACAAGAGAGCAGCGGACAGGCGGGTTGCATACCGTGACCGCACTGTACTTGCCGCTCGGAAATGTTACCATATGAACAACAGCTTTTATAATAATAATAATAATAATAATGTATCATATGAGACGAACAGGACACAGATTACAGAGTATACAGGACAAGAAAGTTATTCATTGACAGTGGAAATATACAGCGGTGTGCAATATTTCCTGAATAAATACATTTTTACGATTAACTGAAACTTTGGGACACGTACATTTACCGAAAGAAAATACAATTTGTGTGATTTGTACATATTATTAGCACTCTCATTAACATACATGTCAGTATTTGTATGGCATGTATGACTATGACAACAAATTAATCACGCGAACTGAAACATATCAGTGCTGTACTCCTCCTTCACGTAACCTTTGGGCTCGTTTAGATAGTAGTGTGTCAAGGTTTGGTACTAACGTTTGCGTACTGGCAAGTCGCAAAACACATTTCAAGTTATCATCGGTGAGCCTACTTCTGTGTCTAGATTTACAAATCTTCATTAATGAAAACATATGTTCACATAAATAAGTTGGTCTGAATATACTTACAATATGAGCATTAAATGTGTACACACTATGGAATCTCTCCCGTGGAAAACGAACATAAAATTCAGTCAAACTGTTTGTGTTTGCAAACCTATCTTTCATTTGAGTATCGCACTGTAAGTCAATCAGTTCTAGCTGCAGTTCTGGTCTAACAGTTTGCAGATCCACTGAGAAGGGAATACCGAACACCTGCAGATTATTTTCTAACGCCTGAATATCGTGAAACCTACTCTCATAATGACATTAATAAACTAAACCAAACCAAACCCCATGGCACTACAGCCCTTGAAGGGCCCTGGCCTACCAAGCGACCGATGCTCAGCCCGAAAGCCTGCAGATTACGAGGTGTCGTGTGGTCAGCACGACGAATCCTCTCGGCCGTTATTCTTGGCTTTTTAAACCGGGGCCACTATCTCACCGTCAGATAGCTCCTCAATTCTAATTACGTAGGCTGAGTGGACCTCGAACCAGCCCTCAGGTCCAAGTAAAATTCCCTGACCTGGCCGGGAATCAAACCCGGGGCCTCCGGGTAAGAGGCAGGCACGCTACCCCTACACCACGGAGCCGGCAATGACATTAAAACCTCTTTATATTCTTCTAATGTTAAAAAAAATGTGATTCCATATTTTATTACATATTACGCATTTTTCTGTGTATTTTCTTGAATTATTAAATACTGTTCTTCCCAAAAAGGTTTGAAACTTGTTGGCGTCGATGGCCTACGCTGTGCTGAAATCGCTTCCATAGTAAATGCAACATTAACCGACTAGAGTTGAACGTCGTGTGGTGTGAGGATAAGACGGAAACACACTAGTGTCACCTCTCATGAGTTCACGCGTATCTAACCTGTCCAGAAAGATGTGCTATACCTTTGCGCCACTGACCTGCAGTGCGTACTACGTCATGCCCTTTCCCTACTTGCTCGCTAAGCTGCTCTCTTTTCTCGAGAGCGGGGAGCAAACTGGCTGCGAAGGCATTTCGCTCTGGATTGACGATGCCTGATACGTATTTTCACAGCTTCCCATATAATCCCAGACCTGTAGTGTTCAGTGCGGGTAAGAGCTCTAACATCTTAAAACACATCATGACCCAACCGTAGAGCGTGCTCAGCTATTGCTGACTTGTTTGGATGGTTGAGACGGATATTTCTTTGCTGTGCCTTGATGCGAGTCCCAATGGACCGGCATATTTGGCCAATGTACAGTACAGGGAATTTTGTACACCCCAGCGTGTAATAGTGGGGATAATTTGTCTTTGGATTTACCTAAACTATGAGCAATTGAAGTGACGGTGCCAAACATGGTTTTTATATTATGCTTGCGAAGGATCTTGGCAATTCTGTCTGTGGTGTTGTGAATGTAAGGCAAGTTCCCTTCACTTCTTCTTTCTGTGAGCTTTGATTAGTTGTCCCTCTGGGATGTAAGGCTCTATGAATATGTACATCGTAGTAACCAGTTTACCCTTGAACGTAACTTTGAGTGCGTTTATCTCCTCTTGGATTTGTGATGGCTCAAAAATTCGTGTTGCTCTCGTGGCAAGCATCGTGAGAATGTCCTGTTTTTGTGCTGGCTGATGGTGAGAATCTGCATGGAAGTAGCGATTTTTATTTTAACAGTTTCCGTAGACGCCAAATGTACAGCGTGTACAAGGGAAGTCCGTATGCCCCCGTATTAGATATCATCGTTGCGCCTGCAAAAACCACTATGTGAAATATTTTAGCTCAGAACTTCGGTCGGTAAGGTTCTGTCATCTAAGGTTCAGTATTGCCAGGGAATCCTCGCTCTTTATAATATATGTGCTGCGGGTCAGTATGCCTCCGAAAATATTATCGCATAGTGGTTTTTGCAGGTGCAACGACAATTATGTATCACCAAAAGAGGAACGTACCTTTAGGAATCCAAAACATCGTTATGAGTTTCCCTGTTGTCTCTGCATAAACGAATACACGCCAAGTTCTGTTGTTCATGCCAATCAGCATTCGGTAAATCGCTTTCTGGAAGGATGAACGCACGCTGTTTTTCAGTAAATTGTTTGTTGAATAACGACGCACTTCCGTTTGTCTTCCTTGATGAAAACCCGGAATGCGTTATCCTATGCTGTCAGATCACGGCTTCTTGAAGGC
This sequence comes from Anabrus simplex, assembly GCF_040414725.1. NCBI lineage: Eukaryota > Metazoa > Arthropoda > Insecta > Orthoptera > Tettigoniidae > Anabrus > Anabrus simplex. The sequence goes on along the minus strand of NC_090265.1, from coordinate 567,664,594 downwards.
TACGGAAAAGGAGCTGGGTAACTGACCGAATCCCGTCCGATCTAGCGATTCCCAAACACTTCGTTCAGACCAAGGTATCCAAGCAGCTGAAGTCTATCTATCTTTCTATCAACCCGAGCAAGTCAGTCCCGTTTAATACCTCCATACCTAAACTTATAGATCAATAGTTATGTTGATGCACGTACCATTCCATCATTAAAGCCCGGAGATCAGATTCGCTACCTTGGAGTAACCCTTACGAATGAAGTGAAATTTAATTCAACTTCTGTAATAAGCAAGCTGAGTTCAGCCTTTGAATTCTTAGTTTATTCCCCTTTGCTACACTCTGATCAGAAATCACGTTGTCTTAAACTCCTTAATAACACCTAGTGTTGTGCATTCTTTCCCATGACCACCATTTGAAAAAATCCCGAAACTATTCCGTAATGACGGTGTAGAGGAAGTCTTTCAGATTACTATCGATGTTCCTAATTCAAAGTTATATTCAGAGAAAAGGTTTAACAGCCGTGAACTTTTATTTTCAACGTACGGAGCCCATCTCCAACGTATTCATTCTGATAGAACCTTTTTTTTTTTGCGTCGTTCCGACACTGATAGGTCTTATGGCGACAATGGGATAGTAAAGGCGTAGGAGTTGGAAGGAAGCAATCGCGACCGCATTAAGGTGGCAAAATGGCAAAACCATATTCAAGGCAGCCAATAATGGAGTTCTAACCCACTATCTCCCGAACGCAAGCTGATAGTTAGGTGGAGCATACCGCGTAGACACGTGCTCGGTCCTTATCGTCCCGAAATCTCAGGAAAACAAGTTTTCAGTGACAGTCAGGGATTGTTATTGAAGATGAAAACCTATTAGATAAAAAGACAAACATGCTTGCCGCTATAAACGTTCACTCAGAAACCGCGAATTCAGTAAATGGAGCGGTCTACTTCACAGAGGGAAAGCGTAACACTATTCAAGGAGTACACACCAGCGAATAGTTTGCTACGAAATCACGATGGGCTTTCGTGCAGTGAATAGCGAGAGGCCAGTAAAATGACTGCCAAAGTCTCTGCCATTCGATCCATTCCGAGAAGGTCCCAGGACGGTACCCACTGTAGCCACAGAGAGATAGAAACCCTGGCACAAGTCCTAGGATTATGCTCGCACGGAGAAGTTCTGCGGAATACTAGACATCATAAGATCTGACCGATAATAACAGAAGCACCGAGAGGGAAAGGCTTCAAGAAGAAGAATTTCACTGCTTAGCAACGAATGGCAGTAGCAGGAGAATTGGCATACTTTCCATACAACATAATAATTCATCATCTTTGGTAAGCTGTATAATAGACCAACGGTCCACTTTGAAACTTTCAGTGGCCAGCCTGCCGTTATTGTTGCAGAAAAATGGCAAATTTATGATCCTGCCATCCTATATCAGCAGAGGAAGCACGATCTGGACGGAATGCGTGGAACCAACAGAATAATGTAACTACCCTCAGATGAAACACGTACACTTTTATCACAGTGTGTTTAATTTGTTCTGTCAGTACAGTATGTAACAAATGCAGAACTCATCCCTTACAGGTATTGTTCAAAATGTCGACTACCTAGATCACGCGAGAGTGTACATAGACGCACCATCGACTGTCCCACATGCTCAAGTATACCAGGAGTTTGGCGAACTACCAACTACGGCTGCGAAAATCCTGGCAACCAGATCCATGCGAGTATCAACCGGAGTCTCGTAAACTAGGATCTTCACATGCCCCCAGAATATGATGTCCATTGGTGTCATATCTGGTGACGGAGCTGGTCGTGGAACATTATTACTCTGTAAGAAGCCATCGGAGACCACAGATCCCTTATCCCTAAACAGCCTCCGCAAGTTTGTCGATGGAGTTCGGGTTCACTCTGTATGTTATAGCGAAAGTCGAAAGCACAGTAAAGGTTAACCCTCGTTAATGATTGTTGATATTCACTGCTCCTCTCTCAGATTAAGTTGAATTTGTTGTTGTTGGTTGTTGTTGTTGTTGTTTGAGTCATCAGTCCGTAGACTGGTTCGATGCAGCCCTCTATGCCACCCTTTTCATTTTTTACGTAACTATTGCATCCAACATCTGCTGTAATCTGCTTGTCGTATTCAAACCTTGGTCTACCCCTACCGTTCCTACCGCCTACACTTCCCTCAAAAACGAACTGAACAAGACCTAGGTGTCTTAAGATGTGTCCTATCATTGTATCTCTTCTTCTCGTCAAATGAAGCCAAATCGATCTCCTCTCACCAATTCGATTCAGTATCTCTTCATTCATGATTTGATCTATCCATCTCACCTTCAGCATTCTTCTGTAACACCACATTTCAAAAGCTTCTATTATATTTCTTTCTGAGCTAGTTACCGTCCATGTTTCACTTCCATACAATGCCACGCTCCACACGAAAGTATTCAAAAACATCTTTCTAATTCCTATATCAATGTTTGAAGTGAGCAAATTTCCTTTCTTAAGAAAGATCTTCTTCCTTGCTTGTGCTAGTCTGCATTTTATCTCCTCATTACTTCTGCCATCGTTGGTTATTTTACTACCCAAGAAACAATATTAATCTACTTCCTTTAAGACTTAATTTCCTAAACTAATATTTCCTGCATCACCTGCCTTCGTTCGACTGCACTCCATTACTATTGTTTTGGACTTACTTATTTTCATCTTGTACTCCTTACCTAAGACTTCGTCCATACCATTCAGCAGCGTCTCGAGATCTTCTGCAGTCTCAGATAAAATAACAATATCATCTGCAAATCTCAAGGTTTTCATTTCATCTCCTTTGATTGTGATTCCCTATCCAAATGCCTCTTTGATTTCCTTTACTGCCTGTTCTATGTAAACATTGAAAAGGAAGGGGGACACTCTTTTCTGGATTGCTGCTTCTTTTTCGAAGCCCTTCATTCTTATCACTGCAGACTGATTTTATATATGTCTCAAATACCGAGATAATCAACACCTACTAGTGTGGGTGAATCATTCCTACCAAGGCTCAGGAGATTCTGAACATGCCTAAAATGACAATTTAGGAGGGAAATTGAATTGCCACGTTACTATTACTTTATTTTCAAGCCTGACTTTATCAGTTTAACTCTTGTTACTCAAATACATTGAAACACAATACATTTCAAATCATATTTGGTCGTCATCACTGGCAGTTAACGAATAACTTGGTAACTTTCAATTATTTTGAATTTATGAACTGTCAAATGCTATTGATGGTGTTTGTCACTTGTTACAGGACAATAGTGAACCAAGACACTTAAAATTACATACGCCTACAACGTGTTTGTATGTAGTAACCCTACATTATCTGGTACATGTTTAAATGACTTGACCGGGCTAGTTGGTCATGCGGGTAGGGGCGCGCAGTTGTGAGCTTGCATCCGGGAGATAGTGGGTTCGAACCCCACTATCGGCAGCCCTGAAGATCGTTTTCTGTGTTTTCCCATTTTCACGCCAGGAAAATGCTGGGTCTGTACCTTAACTAAGACCACGGCCACTTCCTACCCATTCCTAGGCCTTTCCTATCCCATCGTCGCCATAAGACCTATCTGTGTCGGTGCGACGTAAATAATTATTTTTGTAAAATTGCACTACTGTTCTTTTTAAAATCGTGCAAGGAGAGAGTGCAATAACAATTTGCAACCTTCATTAAATTTGATTAAATTAAATTGACATTAAATTGACAACAGAATGCATCATAATTGCATTATTACCATGTAACGAGCACGGGGTCCCTTATACCGATATACCGGTACTTAGAATGCATTCCTGAACAACCTCCAAAAGTTTTTCGGTGGGGTTCGGGTTCACCGTGTATATATCGAGCGATAGAAGACTGGTACAATCATGTGAACAAAAATGGGTGACGACTATTTCCCAACCCAAACCAATTTGCACAAACAGAACGAAGAAAAGTGAAAGACCCATGCCGGGATGGTGAGATTAAGTAATGCTCGAGACAGGCCTTTTAGTATTACGCCGTAGAATTTATCATGTAAGATAATTAATATAGAAGGAAAGAAAGATTACAAATGCCAAATACTGCAAACTAATGTGTAAGATATTTCGCGGATTGTGTTGAGTGTCCTCCCTTAAAATGAGTACGTTTTGCTCGTTACAGCATGTTAGTAATCTTAAACCTTCCTCTTCTCCATTATTTAACAATAGTACTTACCTTTCAACTACGTCATTAAATTCAGATTTCCAATACACTCTGACCTCCGAAATTCCTCTATTGCTTTATACGTAACTTCTCTGGAAGTCGTCACACCTGCAGGGTGTACGTAGTTCCATTTTACTGCCAGTCTCGGCTCGACCACCCACTAAAGGAAGCTGACGTGTTCTGGATGATAATAAAGAGGCCCATAAAACATATTGAAGCAAAAGGATTTCAACCTCCCTCTCTGTCCCTCTCCCTTCCAGCCACATTTTAGCAATCGGCTCCCTACCTTAAATAAGGCTTTTGCTTCTCCTCTCTTGAACTCTTCCTTTTTTCTCAGTAACGTCATAAAATTTGCCTCGTTGGTAGTTACGGTGGACGATTATCTTCAGGCCATAACAGTGTGTCTTACTTCTAGTGGCCGCAGGGATGTCCAAACTGGTGAACAGATGTCCCGAACTATGATTCCATCAAGGTGCACTGCAATCGAATTGTATAGAGTACAACCAGAATCAAGGACTGCATAGCAGAAGTGGCAAAGGCAGGCTTTGTGCACACAGAAGGACATGTGATCGTTTCTCCGTCAGGGTGTTGAAGGTATAGAAATGAGATTTCCATTCCATTTCTGGAGAGGAAAATGACCCTGAATTTCAATTATTCTACACCAGCAGTCAATACCGGATTAATTCCTGCGGATAGAGGCTGCCAAGGCAACAGATAGTTCAAGCACTTTACTCCCACTTCTCCAAGGACCTTTTGAGGTCCGCAGGTATTGCTTTACTAGCAGAATTACCTGTTCTCTGCTAGGGTCTTATTGTAATAAAATTTTGTTTCTATATTGCATAAAAGAGATAAAAATTCTTCCTTGTTTCTTTCTAGAGAAACACCACAAGAGGGAGCCTATGATTTCCTTCTCTTCAGGGGTTCTGTTACTTCACTTCACTCTTACTATCTGAGCCAATTACTCGACCATTCTCTGATAGAAATCACCAGTCAGTGCTACAAGTTACAGCTTAAACCTGCACCGGTTGCAAGATACGTGATGTTCATACAAATAAGAAAACAAGAAAACACCAACTACCGTCTCCCCTGATATCCACACCAAAGTGAGGAAATGCTACCCCATCGATAAATACATATACCAAAAATAAATAAACAAACAAACAAACCCCATGCAGCTACAGTCTTGATAGGCCCTGGCCTACCGAGCAACCGCTGTTCAACCCGAAGGCCGGCATTTCGAGGTGATGCATGTCAGTGCGACGAATCCTCTCGGCCGTTATTCTTGGCTCTTTAGACCGGGATCGCCATCTCACCGTCGGATAACACCTCAATTAGGATGAGTGGGCGTTGAAACAACCCTCATATCCAAGTAAAAGTACCTGACCTAGCCGGGAATCGAACCCGGGTCCACCGCGATGCTGTGGTGGTGGTGGTGGTGGTGGTGGTGGTGGTGGTGGTGGTGGTGGTGGTGGTGGTGGTGGTGGTGGTGGTGGTGGTGGTGGTGGTGGTGGTGGTGGTGGTGGTGGTGGTGGTGGTGGTGGTGGTGGTGGTGGTGGTGGTGGTGGTGGTGGTGGTGGTGGTGGTGGTGGTGGTGGTGGTGGTGGTGGTGGTGGTGGTGGTGGTGGTGGTGGTGGTGGTGGTGGTGGTGGTGGTGGTGGTGGTGGTGGTGGTGGTGGTGGTGGTGGTGGTGGTGGTGGTGGTGGTGGTGGTGGTGGTGGTGGTGGTGGTGGTGGTGGTGGTGGTGGTGGTGGTGGTGGTGGTGGTGGTGGTGGTGGTGGTGGTGGTGGTGGTGGTGGTGGTGGTGGTGGTGGTGGTGGTGGTGGTGGTGGTGGTGGTGGTGGTGGTGGTGGTGGTGGTGGTGGTGGTGGTGGTGGTGGTGGTGGTGGTGGTGGTGGTGGTGGTGGTGGTGGTGGTGGTGGTGGTGGTGGTGGTGGTGGTGGTGGTGGTGGTGGTGGTGGTGGTGGTGGTGGTGGTGGTGGTGGTGGTGGTGGTGGTGGTGGTGGTGGTGGTGGTGGTGGTGGTGGTGGTGGTGGTGGTGGTGGTGGTGGTGGTGGTGGTGGTGGTGGTGGTGGTGGTGGTGGTGGTGGTGGTGGTGGTGGTGGTGGTGGTGGTGGTTGTTGTTTAAGAAGAGAGACAGCTGGACAACCTTCCCCTATTAACGCTAATTAGAAGGAAAATTGAAGAGATCCGACCGTAAAGACGAAACTAAGATTGGTAGGGACTCCCATCGTCCCCATCGCAACATTCAGTATGCTGCAGAAACTTGCAGAGTGTGAAGATGGCAGACCACCGCAGTCTTGAGACTGTGGCGCTACAGAAGGCTGTTACGATTACCAAGGACGGCCTACCGTAGCAACAAGTCGATCCTTGGAGAAGTCAGTTTGAAAACAAGGGTATCGACCCTCGTGAGCCGACAGTTTTTGAAATACTTCGAGCACGGAAATGGAAAAATGTATTATAGAGGGAAACGTTGACGACCGAAGACGCAGAGGTCGTGTACCATCGCGATGGGCAGAGCAACTCAAGAGCTTAGCCGAAGAGAGCCTGCAAAATGCGATCCACCATGCACCGGAAGGAGAACTGTCAACATAGTTTTGTATCATACTGTCACCACACCCTAACGTAAGGCTAAAGCCCGCTACACACGTTCAATTCGGCTTGTCCGTTCGGCTTGTCAGTTAGAATTGACAAATCTAACTGACGCAACAATCACATACACACGTTCAGTTTGGTGTGTCAATTCGATGTGGTTAACTCCAAAATTTGGTCGTGCTTGTGTTTCGGAAATTGCAGCTTAATGTTTTCGGACGACGAGTTATTACTGATGTTTGGTGCAGTGGCTTGTGTAATTGTGAAAAGAAAGCGTCAATTCAAGCGGAATATGTGGGATAAAGACTGGCTTTTAAAACGAGGCCAGTACTCCCACCTTAACCTTTTAAAAGAGCTTGTGTTTCACCCCAAGGATTGGCCTAATTATTTGCGGATGAGCGAAGAAACATATCTAGATCTGCTGTCCCGTGTTTCTCCGTTGATAAAGGACACTGATAACGAAGATTTGGACATCATTGGCACCTCTGGATCCGTCAGGAATAACAATTGATCGAAGTACCATATTTTAGGTACACACTCGTCTTCTGCACTCATTCCACTAACCAAACTGTCTGTTTTACACAGTTCTTTACGAAATTCAATTTTCAAAACTGTTTATCTTCTTTGTCATTAGTGTTTTGTTGGCAAGAGGATCGATCTCTTTAACTTATTGTACGAGCTTGTTATAAGCTGTCTCACGTTTCACTTAATGATAATCTTTAGAGGTAAATAAATGTTAATAAAAAACTACTTTAGCAAAGCCTGGTGTCACTTGAAAAAGGGCTATCAGTGTACTGACTACGCCCACGGCAAAAAATACGCGGGACACTTGCCATTCACTGGTGCGCATGCGCAGAACAGCTGATTTGAGGAACTGAACTGACGCTCCCACACACATGATCAATTCGGCTTGCCGTCAAGCCGATGTGTCAAGCAAAACTGATGAATTTCCATCATGCCATCAGTTCAAATTTCTGGCTTGAGCTCACATCGTTTGAACAAACTTTTGCATACACACGGTCAATTCGGCTTGTCCGTTCGGCTTGTTCACATCGAATTGACAAGCCAAATTGAACGTGTGTAGCGGCCTTAAGGCATGAGTGAGATGTACTTCCGCCCATAGAAGCATTTGATGGAAAAGAGGTTGACTAACTATAACGTATCACATTACAAAGGGAACGTGTTAAATGCGGTCAAAGGTCTATCCCAAACGTTAGCCTGCATCGAGGATTGATAAAAGAAGAACCACATTTTCCTTTGCGAAACTTAAATGATCATAAATGTATCTCGGTCATGGCCATCCATCAATCGGCTGCTGATTTCAGATGACCAGCAGCTGTAAGACATAGCCTGCACGGTTGCTAGATAACACTATCTGGCCATCCATCCATATACCGTTCATCACAGCCTACGTGGTGGTGGCACTGCCGTCATACAAACTTCCGTAACGCAAATTTCCAGATATCCCCCAGCTATAAGACATATTTATGTCAAAATGAGTCCATAGTTTAACAAACAAACGTACGAGATCAAAATGGTACAGTATAAGCAAGTAGAGAAAGACCCCACTGAATTAGGATCACCAAATCTGCGGGATATAAATTTCTTCTTTTTCTTCTTCTCCTTTATATTTTACCCTCCAGGGTCGGTTTTACCCTCGGACTCATAGAGGGATCCCACCTCTACCGCCTCAAGGGCAGTGTCCTGGAGCTTCAGACTCTGGGTCGGGGATACAACCGGGGAACCTCCCCCAGGCGGCCTCACCTGCTATGTTGAACGGGGGCCTTGGTGGGGGATGGGAAGATTGGAAGGGATAGACAAGGAAGAGGGAAGGAAGCGGCCGTGGCCTTAAGTTAGGTATCATCCCGGCATTTGCCTGGAGGAGAAGTGGGAAACCACGGAAAACCACTTGCACGTTGGCTGAGGTGGGAATCGAACCCACCTCTACTCAGCTGACCTCCCGAGGCTGAATGGACCCCGTTCCAGCCCTCGTACCACTTTTCAAATTTCGTGACAGAGCCGGGAATCGAACCCGGGCCTCCGGGGGTGGCAGCTAATCACACTAACCACTACACCACCGAGGCGGACCGGATAGAAATGTAATCAGGAAAATTGTTCACACAGGGGGAATGAGAGGACGAGAAGAAACCAGCACGACGTACTTGGTCGGAGGACCAGAAATTACAACAGTCGATGAAAATTAAGAACTACTGAGCAAGAAGGAAAGCTCAACAAATGTTGATTCCACGTGATCCTAAGTGATCCATTCGCGCATACGAAGAAGAAGAAGACGTTCCAGAATCACGACGAAGTTGCACTTTACGTCTAAAGTTTTGGAGTAGTTCTTGGGCCATTCAGCAATGGCGCCCATACCCGGGAGCAAGGTGGGGCCGCGGCCCCCCTCTAGCTCTCCGGGAAAGTCAAAACTCTAGTGTAGTCACGTGTTTTCCTTTCAAGAAAATGACCTAAAAGTCAGTATTACGTAAAAGCGGTAGTACCGTCCCCCACCAACAGGCAGGTGATACTGTGGCTTATTCTACCGCAGAGTAGAAATCGCCATTTATGTTCCAAAATATTAAAATTACTACGTACTCCCAGGTCTGGGCCCCCCTCTAGAAACTTTCATATGGGCGCCCATGCCTTTCAGCGTTACAAAAACATGAAATTTTCAAAATCGAAATAATTTCCAGACATGTGCGACGTATGTTCAGTATCTCGTCACAAGGAGGAAGGACTAGTACATCCAGCAACAAGACTCTGACCTCGGAATGTTGTCGTCTACCATCATCTTGCGGTACAGGAAACACTAATAATTACCGGGCGAGTTGGCCGTGCGGTTAGGGGCGCGCAGCTGTGAGCTTGCATCCGAGAGGTAGTGGGTTCGAATCCCACTGTCGGCTGCCCTGAATAAGGTTTTCTGCGGTTTCCCATTTTCACACCGGGCAAATGCTGGGGCTGTACCTTAATTAAGGCCACGGCCGCTTCCTTCGAACTCCTAGGCCTTTCCTCTCCCATCGTCGCCATAAGACCTATCTGTGTCGGTGCGACGTTAAGCCACTAGCACAAAAACTCTAATAATTACCTAGTGTAGCTCAAGACTTGAGTGTTGTAACACGTCTTGTGAGGTGCCGCTTGATTCTACAAGTATACGGTGAAAATAATTGTGAACCTATGAGAAAACTGAGATGCGGAGAACTGCAAAAAAATTATTTCTTTCTCAAAATATCGCTACATATGACAATAAATTGCTTCAAAATTATTGAAATCGAATTCCGGTGCATAGAGAGGCTTATCAGAATTACAAAAAGTCTCAAATTACTAGTGCCGACCGTCAGAATGCTTATCGGGAGCGTCTTAAGGTACAGGTGGCTGAGCGTAGTCAGGAGCGTTCCGCAGGCACCTGTATGGTTAAGTATGACCTTAATTCGATAGCAAAACGAAAAACAGAATGAAAGGAAAACATCAAAGAAGAACAATGGATCGTTCAGGGGCCAAAATGCGTACACTGCAGTCCCCGTAGTGAGTGTTTCATACCCCTTGGAATTACACTCTTCATTCTCTTATTTGAATGTAAGTCACTTTTTCATCATGTGCCAAACACTTTGGAACATAAAGATATGCTGCTACAATAGAATGAAATTTATATCCTTCACTGAGACTTTGCATTCGTATGGTACGACTTCCTAGTGAATCGTCTTTCGCTTAAAACGAGGCTCAGTCAGCGTAGTTTGAATTCCAATCTTTCGCTTCTCACCCTCTGCTACGCATGACGGCGTATCAATTACTCCCCCCGCCCCTGTCACCCCCATGCCAATAAGACATTTTCCGCCTGAGTGCTCCCCCAATTGCCAGCATGCACTCATTGTACTACAAATGCCGAGCGATTTTTCAGGATAATTTGCCTGCTACCAAGGCAAAAGCGCCGATTGAATTGCCAAGAGTGATTGATTTCACTACAATTGTATAGTTTTTTAACTGGAACTGTAATACCTTCAGCAGTATCAATAACGACCGGAACAAAAGCCATGATAATAGCCTTTTTATGGTGATAAAGGTTGGCAAAAACCGTAGCTTTTCCCCAGAAATGTACTCATTAACCGACTGTTTAGTCTATCTATTAAAGGTGTGTGAAGAGAAGGTTCTACATTTTTACAGTAGGTAGTACTGATAAAAACAAAGAACTGCAGCCATGTGGATCTTCAAGGAAGTTCCTATTCTCAAGAGAGTCACAGTTAATGTTTGTAAAATGGCTCTTTCTTCAGTATAAAGAATAAAATAACGATTAAAATCAGCTCAACCACTATCCCATTTCTCTACGCAGTGGAGTATGAAGTGAGATAAATCTTCGTAGCGAGTTTTTACGACCGGATTCCCTTCCTTACGCCAACCTCATCAGGGGAGTTAATGAGATGAAAATTAATGACGTAATATTATAGTAGGGCTCACTTTGAACCGCCCCAGCCTTGTACACCCCTCTTTTTTACTGTTCTCCAAGATAGGAAATAATGCTGAACTAACATACTGTAAAAATACTCATTCTCAGTATTACTCAAAGAGTTACTCAACATAAATGTTAGTAGGACTTATATTTCGTACATTATTGTGTAATTTTTACTCGAGACGGTGATTGTTAAATCAAGATCGTTGATAATTTCCCTTTTAACAAACAAAGTAGGCATGTATTCTCACTGGAGAAATTATGGAAGAAAATAGCTTACTAATAAATCGGTCCATTATTATTATTATTATTATTATTATTATTATTATTATTATTATTATTATTATTATTATTATTATTATTGATAAGTAGTAGGTTAGAACCCCACTGTCGGCAGCCCTGAAGATGGTTTTCAGTGGTTTCCCATTTCCACACCAGGCAAATGCTGAGACTGTACCTTAATTAAGGCCACGGCCGGTTCCTTCCCACTCCTAGCCCTTTCCTGAACCCTCATCGCCATAAGACCTATCTGTGTCGGTGCGACATAAAGCCAATAGCAAAAAAAAAAAGTAGAATAGGTTGTTGGTAAGCTACGCGCCGCGGTACCGTCAAATGAAACGAGGGACACCGTGGTGTTTGTATAGGCTACCGTCATTCTTAAATCGTGAAATTTGACGTGGTTATCGGTCAGTGTCGAAGATATATAAATTATGATAGAAGATTTTGATACCATATGATCTCAGTCGGTATTTAATACTTGCGTGAATCTGATTCAGCGCTATTTTCAAAGTTGTCGAAATAATAAGAAAAATATTCTTCGAACAAAAATTACGCTGAAATGTGGTGTACGAGGACGAACACACCCAAGTAACTGGAATTGTGTAAGCTTAATTCTTTCTTCTAAAATTGAGTCCCTTTCCTTATTTAACAGTATTTAAAAGAAGACATTCTATGAAAAAATAAACGTTTTTGGTGAGTGTTATGAATCTCATCAGCTTACACACTTGTAATAAACAGAGGATTTTAGTTTATTTAACAAACATTCAAGAAACGAATGTTATCTTATTACAAATTACATTCAGGAAGAAAAGAGGAATAGCATAACTACTTCTATAGCTGAATCTTCCCTCCCAACCTGAAGTATAGCACTGATATCAGTGACTTGTAAGGGTAGTGCCCCACGAGCTGTGGAGAATATTCAAAGATTTTAACTTTGGCAAGGTTGTTAACGGTATCATTGTTTTACAGAGAATTTTCTGGTTTGAGGAGAAGTAGCATGATTTCTCAACACGACTCACCTGTATCCCACAGTAGAGGCATTACTACAATTAGACGCAGAACAACCCACCATTATGTAATAAATATCCACACAAATATAGCACTATTCTGTCCATGCACGCGGTGATTAAAGCGATACGTTCGATGTGACGTAGCGAGCGCTCGTAGGAGAAAAAAAAAAGTTTGATCACGTGGCCTATTGCGCATGTAGGAACCACAATGGCGGCTAACCCATACCCATCTTATACAGCCTTATACTACAGTAGGAAGAAAGGGTGAAACTCGGTCCCAGCACATAGCCAACTCTTGTCGGATAGCATCAAGGGTTGCGCTCGCGGCTTAACGTCTCCATCCGACGGATTAATCACAATCAACAGCTCCATATTACGTCACCTCCAATTAACACTGCGGAAAGATTTGGAATTTAGTCCAGGCTTTTGGCACGCAATCTAGTGGTTAGAAATTATATATCGCCACCTCCCCTACCCTGAACATTCTGATGGTAAAAATTATTTTGAACAACGGGACTCTACCTGGCTAACTACGGTGTCATACCATAGAGACTTGACGCCTTAACGATCGTGGCCACCAGGCGAGCAATAATAATAGTAATAATTATAATAATGATATTATATATAATTATATTATTATTATTATTATTATTATTATTATTATTATTATTATTATTATTATTATTATTATTATTATTATAAACTAGCAAATGTACCCGCGCTTCGCTACGGTATTCTGCATTGTATACGAATATTGAAGTAAATACTGTACATGCAGTAAATAAGATATATTTAAAATAGCATGTCTCTTAGCGTTATCCGAGAAACAGCATGGAGAGGTCCCCATACGTTGTTTCCAATGTAAAGTGCTTGTTACGGATTTGTGATGATAACGACAGGCTCACTTCCCTATTGCCATTCACAATCGAGTTGGGAAGTTTACATTATAATTGCAAGCCCCATTGCCTACTGCGCGGTCACAATCGATTTGGGGAGCTTCCGTTACAATGGAAGCCCCCTTTCCTACTTCCGGACATATTACAAATTGAGGAGTTGTTATTATAATGGCAGGAAACTTCCCTACAACCAGTCAAATTGAGTTGTGCAGTTATCACTATAATGACAGGCCCCTTTTCCAACTGCCAGCCAGCTTACTGCCAGTCACACGAAGTTGGTGAGTTACCATCAAAATAGCAGGCCAGTATGCCTAATGCCAGTCACATTTTAGATGGGTACATCTGTTTATAACTGCGAGAACGCTTGCCTACAGCCAAACACAATCGGGTAGGGAGAGTTTGGAACAAAACTGCATGCTCCCTTGCCTTCTGCAAGTCAAATCGAGAAGTGAAATATTCATTACAATGGTAGGCTTGCCTTATTAATGCCAGTTACACAGGAATTGGAGAAGGACCCCATTCCTACTGCCAGTCAAAGTCGGTGTGGGGAGTACTGATTACAATAGCAGACACACCCTTTCTCGATCGCTACAAAATCGACATCAGTGAATATATATAATTCGACAAACAAAAGTATGTGCTTGTTTACAATATTGCAGACCTTTACTTACAGATTATCTGCAGCTAAACGGTACATCATATCGAGAAAGGATTGTACCATAAGACGCCGGATTTATCGGCCTAAATTGCTGGTCTTATGATATGTCATCTCTTTATGGGTCAGACTGAGTTAGAAACGTGGAAAAGGGTAAAATTTGTGTAAGGTTATCTCACATTGCATTGCTTTTCGGATAATTAAGTGACAGCTACATACATAGCATTTGGCTCATATATGGCTACTGGGTGGACCAATTTTCGTGTAGAGTTTGATGATTATATCTTTCCTATAAGTGATGGAAGGTATGAATTATGTATGTGAAAAGTCCAAATATACTTAACATCGAGAAAGAAAAAATCAAAAGTAAAAGGGACAGAAATACGACAAAAAGTCGTAAGACCAAGGTTGTAGATCACTCCAAATTGAACGGGGATTGTGCCATCCGTTATGTGATAATACTTCCCGAAGGTCTGCACCATCATTAAAATTGCCTCCATATTTCGATATTCTTCGGGATAAAAAGGGAAAAATTTAAATACCGGGCGAGTTGGCCGTGCGCGTAGAGGCGCGCGGCTGTGAGCTTGCATCCGGGAGATAGTAGGTTCGAATCCCACTATCGGCAGCCCTGAAAATGGTTTTCCGTGGTTTCCCATTTTCACACCAGGCAAATGCTGGGGCTGTACCTTAATTAAGGCCACGGCCGCTTCCTTCCAACTCCTTGTCCTTTCCTATCCCATCGTCGCCATAAGACCTATCTGTGTCGGTGCGACGTAAAGCCCTTAGCAAAAAAAAAAAATTTAAATATCTTGGAAGTTTTCCGTCCGTTACAGGCTAAAACGTATAATTTTGCTAAATTTCAATATCCTTCTTCGACTGGCAGATTATGCCGCAATCTGGGTTTTCGGTGAGGAGAGTAAAAATTAGGACTTTCAAGAAACTAAACCAAAAATATGCAGATGGTCATTATTACCCCTTAAACGTGTAGCTGTACGAAAATTTCGCCAAAATAGTCAATGTACAGGCACACAGTCGTTACGATTTTATTTACATAGATAGATGAGGAACCTGCTCCACGTACAACACCTTTTGGGCTATATCCGCTGGACTTAATCTGAAAAACGGACCGTTTATGATATCTCCTTTATTAATCCTCCTGTCGCAAAAATGCACATGAAAAAAGTTTTAGAGATGAATTCCATCACGTTTGGTCGATTTCCAATCAGGCTGGTCTTGTACTGTATATATTGTGTAAGAGTAAAATCACCATTTCGGTTCCCTATAAACCGCCAGTCCATTCCGGGAATATGAAATGTTATTGACGATTAACACCTACCGTTGGACAGTAAAGTTTGACTCAAATATCTTCAGTAGTTTTCAAGTTGTAAAAAATACGCTTTACACGCACCCGCTCTTGAGTTAAGTCCGGTGGAACTTGTATCGGAAAACGGTCCGTTAATGTTATCTCCCTTATTAATCCTCGTATTGAAATGATGCACACGAGGAAAAGGCTTAGGAATTAATTTCCATTAAGACAGGTAAATTTACATTAAGTTTGGTTGTGTATATTTTGTGGGAATGCAAAATGACGGTTTCGGTTTCGTATAATCTCCCAGTCAATTGAGGGATTTAGAAACAATATTTGCCCTAAAACCTACCAAAGGACAGATGGATTCTAAATATCAAGTTTGGTGGAAATATATCCAGTAGTTTCCAAGTTATAGACAAACAGACAAACAAACAAACAGACACCAAAACTGAATATATGCACATGGTCATTATTACACCTGAAACGGATAACTGTACGGAAATTTCGCGAAAATTGTCAATGTACAGACACACTCTAGAAATGCAGACCTTTATTTCGATAGTTACTGCTTTGAAACTGTACGACGTATCTACAAATGGACTTGACCATCGGACGCCCCTTTCAGTGCTCTATGGTTGGTCCTATGACATCTTCTCGTATCTCCTATATTTATGGGTTAGATTGAGTTAGAGTCAATGAATGGGGTGAAATTTTGTACAGTTTTCACATACTAATTTATATTTTTGATACTCATGTGACAGCTAGAATCATAAAATTTGGCTATAACATGGCCAATGGTCATGTCAATGTGCGTGCCGAATGTCATGATTCTACCTTTCCTATAAGTTTGCCAAATGATAACATATACGTGTAAAAGTACAAAATCAATTTGAAATCGAGAAATACAGCTGTATTTAACGTATTAGGGATAGAAATACGACGAAAGATTATAGGGCAAAGGTTGTAGATCTCTCCAAAATGAATCGCTTTCTGACTTGTGATACGACTTACTGATTAGCCACCGATGACCCCGAAACGAAGGTCTGCACCGTCGTTAAAATTGCATCCATATTTCGGAATTTTCCTGGGCCAAAAGTTATACATTTGCATAGCTTGGAATATTTCCCCAAAGAAAAGAGCGTCCAACATTCGGGATTAGCACTCGCATACATACATGGTAATTAAGGAAGAAAATAATGCAGTTTAGTAAGTTGAAATTAATAGAAAATGGATTATAACTGAGGACATCCGGATGACGACAAATATGTAAATACCAAGTGAATGTATTGGAAAATCAAACGCCCCTCAATAAATGATGCCGGTGTGAGTTATGGATATAAGAAAGCGGTAATCGGAGAGAAATTTAGGCGCAGGGATTCTTAGGTAATCAGATAAGAAGATTCTTAATGGTGTTATTACTTAATCTATTCGAGGACGGTTATAACCTCCAACGATATTCCGCCAATATCCCGCAGATAGGCCGATTTACGCCTCTCTTGCCTTCTACCCAAAGAACAACCACGAATTTAAAAGCATGATGAGGAAAATGGCAATACGTTACTTCCCTGCTGGCAAGCAGTCAGAGACGTTGCCATGGTAACCTGTAGGTTCGTTGTCGGTCTGTCGGTCACTCAATGCAGAACACGATACCCGCAGAAAATAGTAAATTTCTCCGTCATGTGAAGAGTAAGGTAAATTATGAATATAACGAAAGTTGTTTATAATGAAGAGACCTTTTACATACGGTCCGCAGAGTTTACAGAAAATCAATAGCATAAGAGAAAATGGAGGAATACAGTTATGGTTTTCCTATAAAAGCCCCGTCTTTGCAAAGATTTTAAAATGATATGCATATCGAAACCTTCCCCTGGATGAGTATACTCTAAATATGAAGTTTCGTTGAGATCTATCCAGCCGTTTCGACGTGATGGTGGAACAGACAAACAGACACACAGACAGACACGAAAAGACAGACCGATTCGGTCTTGAGTTGACCTAAAACGGATAAATATTTGAAAATTTGGCAAAACAAAAGGAATTACAGACAGCGGACCCCCTAAAACTTTATTTATAAGATTATAATTTACGTCGTGCGGTTAAGAGCGCGCAGCTGTGAACTTGCATCCGGGAGATAGTGAGTTCGAACACCACTGTCAGCATCCCTGAAGATGGTGTTCCGTGGTTTCCCATTTTCACACCAGGAAAATGCTGGGGCTGTGCCTTCATTAAGGACACGGCCGTTTCCTTCCAAGTCCTAGCCCTTTCCTATCCCATCGTCGCCGTAAGACCTACCTGTGTCATTGCGACGTAAAGCAAATAGCAAAAAAATTATAATTATAATTTATTATATTATAATTCATTATAACTTAATTATATAAATTATTATTATTATTATTATTATTATTATTATTATTATTATTATTATTATTATTATTATTATTATTATTATTATTATTATTATTGTTGTTGTTCCGAGGTCTCTGTGGAACAGCAGAGGTGAAAGAAGGTGCGGGATGGAATAGGTCTCAACTACAGAATTAAAGTTACTTTTAAACTTTAACAAAGGTTATATTTTCTTTTCAAAATCGACAAATAACAGATAACAACATTCAACAATTTCCACTAGGTGAAATACCAACGAAAGGCAGGTACAAAATAATTTTTCCCGTTCAGGGGTTTTTTACCAGGTTTTGGGCTTCGAGCCCCACACTCACAATCTTTGAGCGATTAGCTCAACTTTACCAAGTTACCAAATGAACAAAGGGGCAGAAAACCTCATCATGCCAAGGAGCACTAGCTCCCAATTACAATGTAAAGGAAAAGAGCAGACCCGCTCTCAATTTTACAAGCCTCTCAAAGGTCACAAAAAACTTCACTCCTATCTGCCCTCAAGGCACACATATAATGGAACAGGGGTACCTCGTACCCAATCTACTGGCCCTTCGCAGGAAGGAAAACAAAACGGGTTAAGTAAATGGCCCAAAATACAAAATTGAATGGAGGCGATAACTTGCACTCCTACACAAAGTTTTGTCTTAAAACCTATGTGGCGCGAGGCCAAAAATACAGTGGCTAATCCCAAGCTAGGGAGGTGACCCGTATGAAAAAACTTTACTACATTAAAGAAGAGAAGAACGGTTATAAAAACGTAGTCACCTCCATTTCAAAATGAAGGGGAGTTCGAGAAGGTGAAGCACTCTCTATCCCCGCTTTACAGTGAAAGAAATTGGTAGTTTTTACATAGACAGAAAGGAATTTACATTTTTTTTTTTAAAGATGGGTTACATATTAAAGGATTCGAACCCTCCCCGAGAGTTAAACTGCTGAGCTAGCAAGAAATAAAGATGTTAACAGGTCATTACCTTGTTGAAGAACTGCTGCTTGAAGAAAGAGGCGCTTCCCGCCCCCTGCTACATATTCACACACTGAGTTAGATGTTATACTAGTGGCCCCGAGACAAGAAAATCAGCAGTTTTTATACCCTCGTGGAAAATTCGAGACCTTTCAGGAATGAGTAGACACACTTCCTTAATTTTATTGGATAGCTAAATGTTACACATCAACATCGAAAAAGAAAGACACTATTGGTCAGAAATTAATTACAAAAATTAGTGATTGGTTAAATTCAAAACAGGCGGAAAGAAAGGATAACTGTTGCCAACACCCAAACCACACAACAAAATTTAGTAAAAACAAAACTTAGGAATACAATATTTCTTCAGGAGAGTGCATTCCTTTACACCAGAGTGCGTTATCATAGTTTTTGGTAGAGACATCTGTTAGAGAATGTCCAAACTTCTTGATACGGAGCAAACAAACACAAATCGAAATAGACACAGTTCAGAACACTTCAAAATTACCAAATTTACAGGAGTGACATCTTCCGAGAAACCGTTGAGTTAATACAGTTTGTTAAAGTTCAGGCTTTCTCCTGTAGAGGAGTTTCAACTGGCGCAATATTTGAGCTAGCGGCGTGGAGGTGTACCGCCCGGTACAATGATTATTATTATTATTATTATTATTATTATTATTATTATTATTATTATTATTATTATTATTATTATTATTATTATTATTATTATTATTATTATTATTATTATTATTATTATTATTATTATTTAGGCCGACGTAATGAATGTAGACCAGCTCAACAACAGACCACACACAACAATAATTGCTAATTATGAGGTTTTCAGTCGCATCGGAGAGTATCTAGGATGTTTTCGTTAATATCGGAAGTGTAAGCCTGAGATCCGTAAACGCATTGTGATAGCGATGAATTCACGGCAAAATCTACTCGCATATTTTGTAAGAACCTTTTTTCGGATTCTAATCTTTCTTACTACGACCAATGCAGCGAAACTTGGACGTTGAAGATATTGATCGCCGGCGAATTGACGCTCTATTAATGTGATACTATAGGAGATTATTCCAAATACCTTGGACGACACAGAGAACAAATAAATATATTCTGAAGCAGCTATAAGTCAGAATAAGACTGCCGACCCTTATTAATTAGAACGTTTTCTTTATTTACTTGTTTTATTTCTTTTTCTTTCCTAGCGGTTTAATGTGGCGCTAACAATTGAAGGTTTTTGGCGACAAAAGGATTGGAAAGCGCTAGAATTGGGAAAGAAGTGGCCACGGCCTTAATTAAGGTACAGCTGAAGCATTTGCTTCGTGTGAAAAAGAGGAAAACATGGAAAACCACTTTCAGGACTGCCTGCGATGGGATTCGAACCAACCATCTCCTGAACGGAAGCTCACAGCTACGCGACCGTAACCGCACGACCGACTCGCTTGGTTTATTAATTAGACAACAGCAACTCGTGTACTTTGGTCACGTTGTCCGGAGACAGCAATGGGTGGAACAGATCAAGAGACTGACCGGGATGAACCTACAGCAAGAAAATCGTCGTGGCCAAAACAGACTCTCCTGGAGACAGGCTGTCAATGGGATTACAGCATGATGCCTCTACATCCTTACGTAGAGAGAGATGTTTGGACATAGGAGGGATGAAGATCTGTAAGAAGGCGAGGAAATCGGAAGACACAAGCAGAAAGAGGAGATAAATAATAATAATAATAATAATAATAATAATAATAATAATAATAATAATAATGTTTGCTTTACGTCCCACTAACTACTTTTACGGTTTTTGGAGACACCAAGGAACCGGAATTTAGTCCCGCAGGAGTTCTTTTACATGACAGTAAATCTACCGACATGAGGCTGACGTATTTGAGCACCTTCGAATACCACCGGTCTAAGCCACGATCGAACCTGTCAAGTTGGGGTCAGAACGCCAGCGCCTCAACCGTCTGAACCACTCAGCCCGCCATATAGAGGAGAATAAGGTTCTTCAGTCACATAATGAGGATGGATAACAGCAGACTTACAAAACAAATTTTCAACCACTTTTACAAGGCAAGAATCGCAGCCAGTGGATACAAGGAATAAAGAAAGGTCTGGCAGAGATGTGTATAACAGATGATATACAAGACAGAGCGACTTTCAGAAGATTGAGACAATTCTCCAAGGGTTTCCAAGTGAAGAAGAAGAGGAAAGGAAATAACATCTGTAAGGAACAGAGGTGGAAAGCGCAAAGTGAAAGGATGGCGAGCTGTTACAAAGCAAGAAAACAAGCACTGAAGTGAATACATAGAGTTACTTTGCACGGTCCTTGAATGATTGATAACATTGTGTAAATAATAATAATAATAATAATAATAATAATAATAATAATAATAATAATAATAATAATAATAATAATAATAATAATAATAATAATAATAATAATAATAATAATAATAATAATAATAATAATAATAATTTATTCTACCGGGCGAGTTGGCCGTGCGGTTAGGGGCGCACAGCTGTGAGCTGGCATCCGGGAGATAGTGGGTTCGAACCCCACTGTCGGGAGCCCTAAAGGTGGTTACCGTGGTTTCCCATTTATTTTCACACCAGGCAAATGCAGAGGCTGTACCTTAATTAAGGCCACGACCGCTTCCTTCCCATTCCTAGGCCTTTCCTGTCCCATCGTCGCCATAAGACCTATCTGTGTCGGTGCGACGTAAAGCAATTAGCAAAAAATAATTTATTTGTATTTATTTATCGTACGGTTTTAGTGCCGGGACATGGTCGGCTCACCTGCTGCATTTCTTTCTATTTGATGCTCATGAGCGACAGCACGTCGGGATGTGGGATGATGGTGATGATATAGGGAGAGGGTGAAAGCCGGAGTCTGCACGTAGCGTACTCCTGTCAAGTAACACCAAGAGGTCTGCTCAAAGATTTTCGTCTTCATCCGACGAACGAATCCCCATCAACAGCGTCCTATGGCTTCACTCCGTATGAACACTGCGGAGATGTTTGGAATTGAATCCAGGTTTTTGCCACGTTAATCTAGTAATTAGAAATTGTATGCCATTACCTCTCCTACACTGCCGGCCAGCACTTTGATGGTGAAAATTTTTTCGACCAACGGGATTCGAACCGGCTAACCACGGTGTCAGACCATACAGACTTGACGCCTTAACGATCATGGCCACCAGGCGGGCTATAATAATAATAAAAATAAGAAGGAGAAGAATCGCATGGTCACATGACGTTAATATGAGTTTAGCATGTGATTCAATGTAAATTCTTCAAGAAATATATATAACATTCTTATTCTTCTTACCCTTCTGTAACGTCCTTTCCAGAAGAATTTTGTTGTCCTGATTGCAATTGCAGAGGCTAAATTTAGGTCTTCCCGTTTGCAGGTAAAACCCATCATACGGCACTCAATGACATTTTCTACAGTCTGATGACCATGATTCTTAGTTTACCGGGCCGAACATCGAGACCATCAACTGTCATCTTGAGATTTTAATTCAATGTTGTATAATAAAATCTTCACCAGATCTCACAAACAAACCACGGGGCAGGTTAAATACATTTACCTAATAAATAACATAACACTAAATAAATAATTTAGCCCAGTGAAAGGAACGTCGGTATTATCTCCCGTTGAAATTACAATTACAATTGATTTATTTTTACAATTGCCTTTACCTCGCACCGACGCAGATATGACTTATGGCGATGAGACTGGAAAGGACTACGCGTGGAAAAGAAGCGGCTGCAGCTTAATTAAGGTACAGCCCCAGCACATTCCTGGTGTGAAAATGGGAAACCACGGAAAAGCATCTTCAGTGCTGCCGACAGTGGGATTCGAAACCACTGTCTCCCGGGTGCAAGTTCACAGCTGCGCGCCCTTAACCCCACGGCCAGCTCGCCCGGTAAAATTAAATAGAAATGTGGCATGATTATGCAATTACAAATAATTTAGTATTTGAATACACACTAAGAAACTAACAGACAATAAAGAAACTGTCAGACTGGCGAATGCGCGCGGCAAGCGCGTGAATTATAACTCAGCCGTAGTGCTATACAAATCGGTTAGCCGCGACGAACGGCATTTTGTGCGTATTTCCGCCAATAATTATGTTAATAATTAAAGAAAATAAAGGAATGAATTAGCAGATAAGACAACAAGGCTTGTACAAATAGCGTTTCTAAATAATTCCTAATTCCAGCTGACTAAAGTGGACTCCACAAAGTGGGGGGGGGGGAGGGCGAGTGTCCCCCCTCGCCCCACGACCTAATCGCCGATACTGTTTGTAAACACGCCAAAGTTGCAGAAAAGGGAATTTAATAACTTATTAATTTATACACGTGTAGACATTCCACTCGATAAAACAGTTGCTTGTATGAAACAAAAACTAATACTGTTCGGCGAAACACGTATGTAGAAGGCATACGTCTGTTTGGAGCTTCGGCTGCATTCCGACCAGGTTGTCCAGATTAAAATAATGTCTGTGTATTCGTCGCTGCTGAACACACTAGCCATTGCCGATATGCAGACAGCAAATATAGTGCGGCTGTACCATACACCAGTCTAGAACTACTGTATGTGGTGGAAAACGAGGTTTACTAATGCAAGGGGTGCATTAGACCGGCAGCGCTGAGTAACATGCTGCAAGCACAGTTCGGATCTTATGTCTTCATATTCTGACGTAACCTGCCCGCTGGCGATGGCCCCTGTGGAAATCACTTGGTAGATATCCCATCCATCATTTGTGCATGCGAGACATTTATAAGTAGAAAGTACGACGTTCGAGAGCCACCTGGTATAATAGCAAGTTCCTCAGTCCAGAGGAAAATATCTCAAACACTATAAGACATACGAAGCTGCAGGTTTGTATGCAGATAGCCCTTAACACGCAAATGTGCAACACTTGGTAATCCACGAGGGTCTCAAATACGGGGCGGAATGTTTCGAAAAATTCTGAGATTTCAGGATGAGTCCTTTGTGTTATTGTAATTTATACTTTGGATTCATTGACGCCCTTTTAACAAATACCACCTAGGAAGTTTGAAATCGACAATTGTCCAAAGGAGGGGGAGAGTGATATGAGGAGGGTTCCAAAGATGATTAAACAATTCTCGATGACTACAAGGCCTAGGAATCTGCAAGTTTACCTGCAGTTGGCTCCTAAACCGCAAGGGTGAAATATAACTAGGTAACAAGAAGAGGAATATGAAATTGCAAACGAAGTCCTTTACAGTATTACATAGACATCTTTTACACTCAAAAGAAAAACAGCTCCCCATCAACCGGCTTTTGTTACTAGCATCAAGAAACCGCAAGGCCAATCGTTAACAAAGCGACGGTTTCTTCCACAGAGAGAAGATATTTTCCCGTGAACAGCTATATGATGTAAGTTCAAAGCAGATCAGAATTCAAAGAAAATGTAAAGAAAAAATAATTCAATACAGTGAGGAGCATCGCCTACACAGAAATGAAATATTATTTACGAACAATATTATCGGTACATGGATATTCTCATGAACTATGGTTTCTTTGTAATCAAGTTAATATTTTCTATAATGACAAAGGACACATTAAACGGCTATAAATAAATCAGTAGATTTTAAGGGATATTACGCACACTTATGGCAAGAGTTACCTGAACGAATCGTATCCGCGAAATTTCACTGTAATTTTTATCCCAAGTGGAAGATAAAAATTGCTTTTACTCAAATAAAGTGTAAAATCTGCAGTAAATTAAGAAATACTACGAAATATTTTACATGTAGAGAATAATATGGATACATACTTGACTACCTTACAACTATTTGTCCTGCTACGACGCATCGCTTCCGTATGTGCTTTGTTTCTCTAAGACTTGCGTATGTTATGTCTTTGTTCACTGAAGTTGTTTTAATTAATTAGGTGTCGTTTTATTCATGTTGCTCATTAGCTTTTTTGCCCTAACTCATTCATTAAGTGATGTATTTATTGGTCCAGGGATCATGCTATTTTGCTGTTTGAACTGCTCGCGCTAGTCATATGGACAAAGATAATGAGAATTCACAGACATAGCACTCCCATTCCTCGGTGCTAGTCCTGGACCACAAGAAAGAAACAAAAGATGGCGCGAGTAGCGGAATGAAACATAAGGGAGTCCTGTTTACAGCTCATACGTAGGCCTACGTATAGATATTTCTCTAGTAACGACGGTATTTCTTAATTTACCGCAGATTTTACACTTTGTCTGAGTAAAAACAATTATTATCTTCCGTTTGGCGTGAATGTTCAGAGCAGATGATGCAACAGCAGCAAGTTCAGCGAGTAGAGACAAAGCATAGCAGTGCAGCAGGTACGGTTTGCGCTTGCAACCAAACTCCTATGTTCGAATGTAAAACTTGGCTCTATTCCAAATTGGTTTATTCAATAAATGCTGACCACATGACACGACACCTCGTAATCTGCAGACCTTCGGGCTGAACAGCGGTCGCTTGGTAGGCCAAGGCCCTTCAACGGCTGTAGTGCCATTCGTGGGGGGGTATTTCAAGAAGAACAACAACAACAAAAGTAAACCACATTCACGGTTGGGCGTCAAACCGAAACGCAAAAGTAAATGTTATCACCTTTGTTTGAATAATATTAGTATTATTTAATAACAATAATAAATAGCTAAGCATATTGAACCCATGACCTTTGTGCCCTAAGAACATTATGCATAAATTAACAATTAAACTAAAAGCTGGATTCTTGATAGCATGGATTTGACACGTGACGAGGGGGTGATTACCTTCGGTCCCACGCTCTGGGGTACGTGACGTCAGCCACACGTGTCGACGGCGGAAGAATCTCAAGTCATTTTTATGAACTATTTCAAAGCGCGTGTACATGGCGTGACCCAAGCCAAGTCAAAAAAATATAGTGCCTATCAAAGGGGTCAATCATCTCACAAATCGAACCCGTATAAATTTTAAATGTCCATGAACACTACCGCCAGAAATGTAGCAAGCATGTAGTCACTTTCAAAACTCTTGAAATTACAGTTTAGTTAAGTCAGAAAATTTATAGAAATTTTCTTGGCGGCAAAGGGAGATATCCGAAGAGAGGGGCTAACTGCTATAAATATGAAGGGACGCCATGACGAAGTCTCCTTCTCCGGCATTTGTGATACAAAGCGGACGAAAAATTGTTGAGCTGCTCTGCGAAATCAAACAACGAAAGTAGACTGAGTTCAACTGCAGATTTTAGCCATTGTGGCTAGGTCTTGTCTCCATGAGGAGATAGTTTTCTTGAGTGAAATAATTGTACCAGATAGGACGGTCAAAGTTCTGAATAAATTCTAATGTGATTAAGTAATTCGTGTGCGGAAATAATTATAGTCCATCGTGTGCGCTCAGCAAACAAGTGAAGGGTATTTTCTTTTTTTTTAATGCTTTATTCCAGGAAACCTGAAGAAACATAATGATCTGTACAGCCATGAATGTAAAAATGGCTAAATAAAATGCCAGGGTCGCAGGTGAGCCCTATGACGAACAATGGTGTGACTACATGAGGTAGGTGACTTTCCATCTTACTACCTCTTATATCTTGTCTCATGATCTCTAAAAGTGTATTTGAATGGGGATATACGACGCAGTGGTCACCCCTACTAAGTTTTGTAAATGTGAGAATACGACTAAAAGAGTCATTTGTTTCATTTTCCACTTGGATAAATTTTTGAAGTCTTGCGAGTGCCGTATAATGTTGTAAAAAGTTATTGAATAGGGTTTCGAAGTGATATCACGTTCAATGTAGATCGTCATCCGTGTGAGTGTACTGCCTATATTTTGTGATGCCAAATTAAGATGTTCAGTCGACGTAAAATTTTTCTGTCTGCAATTTGACGTTAATAAGGTAGGAATCCATGGTTACTCATTGTCAATCGAGTGGAAGCGCGCTGTCGGGTGAGAATCTAGGGTGATGAATTTGGTCACGGAGAGAAACGTTTTTCTAGGCCCATTTTAAACTGTGTCTGACTGACAATAAAAAGATCTAGTAGAATGTTTCAGTCATTTTTCGTAAAAATCAAGTTATTAAATACGATATCATTTATGCGAAGTTATTCATGATTAATGCATTGTGCGATATTAGACGTCGAGATTTCTAGTAAGGATTTTATTCTAGTTCTTTGTCGATGATAATTGTGGAGCTGGGAAACAGAGGTTAGTTTTGTTGATATGAGATTTATGAATCAGGTCGGACCTGTCATTGAAGCCGGGACATGGAAGCCCGAGGAATGTTTTATATGAGTTGAGATGAGATGTGTGAATCAGGTTGGACCTGTCATTGAAGCCGGGACATGATAGCCCGAGGAATATTTTATGTTGAGAATGGAAAGAAATTCATAGAAATCCATAGCGGTATTAATTGGCGACGCGTATAATTAGTGTGGGCATTTTGTTGGTTAGAATATCGTATTTGTTTAATTATGTCGGCAGAGTTTAAAAGGTGAGCATTTTGAGAAACCAGTCAACTGGATTAAACCAGGTGTTTCATGTTACTGCCAAGCGAACTTGGGGACGAGAGGCCTCAGCTGTGATAACGGGACAGGCGTGGAATTGAGATTGTACTGTATTCTCGGCCGGGGAAAACGTTAAATGCTGGATTTAGTTGAAATTCATAGCCGGTAATGATCTGAGTATTGTGAAATACTGTAAAATTTGTTTATTTGGGGACGTAATGAACATTTGAAATCACGAACTTTGAGTATAAGGAACAGAGTAACCAAATTCAGGGTTGTCCAAAATATAGAGCGATGGTTGTGATGATCGGTTTGTCTGTGAGGGGTGTGCAAAATTCATAAATGGTATGACGAGAGATGACATCGTAATTATATGGCGAGTTGTTTGGTTTGTACGTAGATTATTAGGATATCCAAGTGTTAATAACGGTTAGGACTAGATTAGATTTTAAAAGTGTGAGATCAGGAAACAAGATATATAACTGGACATGAATTATGTAACAATTCTTTTCCAGCCAAATAAACATCACAAGATTGAATTCACATCACAGCTGCGTAGAAATTTGTGAAGAAACCAGAGTCCGCGGAGATAAAATTTACTGTTCTTTAAACATTTCGTTAAATCATTTAAATTTATTTAATTATTAAATTCAGTGAAACCGCATTTTGAAATAACTTTAATCAAGCGAATAACTTGGCGATGCATTCTGGAAATTTTAGTTTGTTTCTTTCTGGGGGAATATTTAAATATAAAGTAACGATTAAGGGGACATATCCGAAGGAAATGGATTTTACTGCCACAAAGTTTGTGAGCATTGCTATTGTTGTAATTATTGAACTTTGATTGATTGAGCAGTGAATGTGCTGGGGATAGTCAAGTGGAAACTTTGGTCATCAACCGATGTAACTTAATTGTGTTTAGCCTTCATCCTAGAAACTTGGATGGTCAGGGGGTCATCAACCTCAGTGACTTGGATTAGGGCCATATGCCATTGTAGCGTCATTTCCTTGCGGTCATCATCCACAATGACTTTAAAGTAACTTAGAAGATTAGATGTCGGTCCATGACATAGACGCAGGTCGCATCGATTCAATTAAGGGTCCATGCCGTAGAACCACTGTGTGGCACACACCGATTGGACGGCCTTAATTATACCCAGAGTCCAGAGTTCGTGCTACGAGGGCTGGACCATAACGAATCACTATGATGGTACATGTGGTCTCACATGGAAGCCGAATTTAAGGATTTCCAGACTTTCCTTTCTTAAATGATTAATAATTGAGACAATGGTTTCTAGTATGAATGCCCGTCAGGCAGTTACGTTAAAGTCTCACACCAGTGTTCTGACGTTTATGTAAAAATGATTGTGGTGTCCAGTGGACACAATTGACTTCTATGATACCGTTGACATATCAGATTGGTTCAGAATTTTCCTGAATAAATAGGAATCTTTTAAACAGACCTTTCATTCCAGTAGATAGATTAGAATTACTGAACCCTACCTTTACCTCAGCAAGTGACGAAGAACCCGATACGACCCAAGAGACAGATCTCATGAACTTTGCTGATAGGTAAGAAAGGTAGGTATCCCTCTATATGGACCTAAAGGGTTCAATATGTTCTATAGTGCGAGAAATTGAAACACGCAGCCATTGTACACACAGTGCCGACCTCCATCCACTGCCGTCTTGCAACTGGCGTTGCGAGAGGAGTGAAGAGCTATGGGCACATGCTCGTGTAAAACCGACAGCGAAAGACAAAACTGGTCGTTTCTTTTGCAATTCTGCTGTATATAATGTTTATTGCTGCGAGCTGTGATATTTAGGGACATAGCAAATTAATATATTATAAAATACTAGTACGCAAGCTTGTCTTCGGCAGTCGAAATTACAATATAAGAAGTAATCGGAAATTTTATATAGACTTTCTAATATATGTTATCAATAAAAGTTTCACTTTCCAGATCTTATACGGCATTTGAATGGAATCAGAACAGGTATTACAATCACACAGCTGTCCAAAACATCAGAGTGGTAGTTAGTGCTAGTTGCTTTACGTCGCACCGACACAGATAGATCTTATGGAGACGATGGGACAGGGAAGGGCTAGGAGTGGGAAGGAAGCGGCCGTGGCCTTAATTAAGGTACAGCCTCAGCATTTACCTGTGTGAAAATGGGAAACCACGGAAAACCATCTTCAGGGCTGCCGACAGTGGGGTTCGAACCTACTATCACCCAAATACTGGATACTGGCCGCACTTAAGCGACTACAGCTATCGAGCTCGGTAAACATCAGGGTGGAGAGATTTATCCCAACATTAAATTCTGATCTGGTGACATTCAGTGTGACAGAGAGGATTAATTTAGAGAAAATTGCCTCGATTTACGAACGAATGGTATATCGGGATTAACAGGTGCTAAATCTATTTCTGGAATAAAACACTTTCTTCCTGACGCTGAGTCCGTCAGAAGTTCTGCTTTAACAGTATTTTTTTATCTATCTTTAGTATAGTTAACTTCGTTCCGTTGCACAAAACAACATTATTAACTTCATTAACATCATCGCACTCCACGAAGACAATGCTAATGTATGTTAGTCACCTATCAAACTATTCAGAATCTATTGGTTGATAGCGTTAATTTGTTCGCTTCTTGGGCCCGAAATTGCTTCGTTGGAAAAAATGGTTCTCTCACTTGGATGAAAAGAAAAACAAAGTGTATCTCGTACAAAGTTCCTCGAAATCTGATTTTGTTGAATATCGATGATGTCACTTAGCCCAGATCTTCATCGCCGATTTTTAGAAGCCATTCACTGAAATTACATCTTAGTTTTGGGCTAAAGAGTAGAACAGTTTAAACTTGAAAGAACAATGAGCTGCTCTATGACAGTGAGGATTTACTGCCAGAAACTCTCGAATGTCTGCACCAAGTAAAGTCACTTTTCTAGCGAAAGGTGATTTGTTGTTCATAAGTAGGTGACTAGTGCTGAAAGAGCGTAATAGGGAGACATGGTTGCCTCCTGCCATATGTTAACTTTCCACTGCATTTTCTGATATCATTCTTATGTAAGAAGTACAGATCTGCGAATTTAGAGTCATTACTCTCTATTACCTGTGACTTAACTGTACTCAATTCATCTTTCTCCAAACGTACCTTGTTTCCTTCAGTTGCTTTTCTATGCAACTGCATTTATTTATTTTTCCACATTAGCCTTTGTTTATTCTCTTTATCTTTCTTGTGGAGTTTTAGCACGTTTAGCTCATTTACAATCTGTTGATTTGGCACAGGAAATTCATACAAGCCTTGCCGATTGAAGACTGTTTTCAAGTGAATGTAATGTTCTCCCGGCGGATTTCTACCGAAAATGACAAATATGGCAAAAGCGATGCCGAAACTCCACAATCGGTCATTTGAGGCTAATGATCTACACGATGAAAAACATCGGGGCAGGAGTAGAGAACAGCCTACATATTAATGTTAAAGCAATCAAGATAAGCATATATACTGCGTGATATAATCAATGTTTTTGACATTTCTTCTATTTGTACGCGTGGACGTATAATCTGTTAAATTAAGTTCAGAGCTCCAAGTTTCAATGAAAACAAAAAGCAGTTTGTGGCCTAACATTTCCTTCCCTGGAAACAATATCCTGAAATAAAAGTTAATCTCCCGATAAATAATCACCAGAATCTAATTCACTCATTAAATCTGCCATAATAGAGCGAGCAACTGCTGTAGATACGATGTCTAATACCCAGACACTTAAATGCACAGAACAAAAATATACTGAATAACAATTATTGTAATTTGCTCATACCGCTCTCTGCAATACGAACACATCAAAGCAGGCAGCATGGTTTGGTTCCATCTGATGCCAGTAGATGATGGTGATATTGCTACTTGCTCCAAAATGAGAACCTCGCTGCAATGAACGAGAAGCATTAACGATCGTCGTTTGTCATCGCCTTCAATACACGAGAACTTCAAAGCAGACAGCAGAAAAGGGTTCATTCTTATGGCAATCGATATATGACGTTAATGTTGTGATGTCTTGAACATCACAGCATGTACATAAAATTATCAGGCTGTGGAATTAATTGGAAAGATGAACATATTTAATTTGTGGTAGGTCATTCTAAATTATCATGCTCATATATAAGATCTTTAGTCATCTATTTCACTTTATCACCTCATTTCTTTGTATCATGGCAATAATGAATTCTGAACGAGCTGAGGCTTGAGTTACCTCACCGGTATTAATAGATTGCAGTAAATTTCCCGTAGCCCGAGGTCAGGCGACCGGACAAGCCATGCTAATTTTAGCCCTTTACCAGAAAAAGGACATCATCGAGATTGGAGAATTACACCGTCCCCTACATATTCTGAAGAGTCAGTTAGAACTTGTTAACTTCTACTTTTCGAACTTAGCTACATGACGCTTACGTAAGCCCGCGAGATTTCAACCTATGCGAATGACGTTTACGAAACAATATGATGGATATAAGCGACGGAAAGAAGAAGTGATAGAAAAAGTGATATTATTGGACCATGTGATGAGGGAGATTTTGGAGCCTATATACATAACGACAAGAGATCAAGAGGGATCTTAACTGCTGAAGGTCTTAGGCTTCTTCACATCTTAACATCGAGAGCTTCCTGACGTCGGAAGGTCTTAATACGAGAATATCTTAACATCTTAGCGGCTGAACGACTTAGCGTCTGTTGGTCATGATGATAGAGGAAGAAGTTCTTTCTCGTCGTTCTTATTATACAAGATAAGACAGGGCAGGTAACAAGAAGAGGTTCTCCGTTTTGTTTACAAGTTCACTTCGCCTCTGAGCAGAGCAGTACTCACACTTACTCTCATTAAGGAGTGGTTATCTCAATGACGAGAGATGAAGTTAATGGGAGACCGGTTTTGACTTGTCTAGGACAGGAGATATTTTTGTTAAGTATTTAGTTACCCTACACTTCTGTAATATGGAAGAATACAAGTGTATTCTCTCCATGTACGTAACCTAAGGTGGTTTTGATATTGAAATTAGAACTCATTACCACATTATATAATACGTATTATAGGTGGTGCTGAAGTCAGAAAAGTCGTTGTCCAATTAGCGATGCACGAATCATAAATAGGACTGGTACTTACAACGAGAGATGACAACGCCTGTACGAGAGGACCACCAAACATCAGCTCCCACATCTAACGTGTCCAGATACCAGAATGTACAAATGCTGAGCTAATGGAATAAATTACTGCAAGTCTCGCGGAACAGTCCGTTTTATTAAATTTTAATTCATTCAATTTTTCGTTTGTTTCCGTAAGTTCAGTTTTAGTAAATACATCGTCACGTTTATCATCATAATAAATAGTTATTTTAATTGGTAATTCCATAAATTCTTATTAATGATCCTTACTTTCCCAGTTAGTGAGTACTTAATGATTAGTGCCCTGCCACCCCACCTCTGGTAGTATTTAAAGTTTCATTACTTTTTATAATTAATTATCAAATATTGTCTTCAATCCATAAGTTTGAAGGCTGGCGCGTAAGCGGTATTGTCTTTGGAGAGGTAAATGAGAAAGTATTTATTTACATTAACACTAGCAAATGTACCCGTGCTTCGCTACGGTATTCTACATTGTATACGGATATCGAAGTAAATTACTGTACATGAAGTGAATAAGATTTTTCACATTGCATGTCTCTTGACGTTAGCCGAGAAACAGCATAGGGAGGTCCGCAGACGTTGTTTCCAATGTAAAGTGCGAGTTGCCGAGTTGTGATGATAGCGACAGGTCCACTTGTACACCGAAATTCACTATGCGTAACGTCAGTCACATTTTGATGGGTAAATTTTTAATAATCGGGGTCACCCTTGTAAGGGGGCACCTATTCCTAATGATAAAGAGAATCAGTAAAAGAGTTTTGAAAAAATGTACGCTCCCTTGCCATCTGCTTGTCAAATCGAGAAGGAAATTATTCATTACAATGGCACATAGGCGTAGGAGGAGGACCCCATTCCTACTGCCAGTTAAAATTCGATGTGGGGAGTGCTGATTACAACAGCAGACGCCCTCCAGCTGACAGTCACTATTGATTTGCAAAGTATTAATTACAATGTCAGACACATCCCCTTCTAGATCGCTACAAATCGACTTCAGCGAATAAACGTAGATCGATATACGGAAGTGTATGCATGTTCACCTTCATTTACAGAATAACTGCTGCTAATCGGCGCACGATATCGAAAAGCGGATTGTACGGTAAAACGCCTCTGGCCTCATTTAGCGATCTAAATGGCTGGCCCTATGATATTTCCTCGTATCACATCTATTTAAAGGTAAGATTGTTGTATAAAGGTTGAATAGGGTGAAATTTGTGTAAGATTTTCACACAGTGATTTACTTTTCACGTTCTTATGCGACAGCTGCAAACAAAGAATTTGGCTCACATATGGCTACTGGGTGGGCCAATTTTCGTGTGGAATTTGATGATCCCATCTTTCCTATAAGTGAATAAAACCATCAATTATACGTTACAAAGTGGAAAAATTAGGTAAATCCAGAAATACAGCCAAATTTAACGTACAAAAAAGCTATAATTTAGCCAAATTTCAATTTTCTAACTCGTCTGGGAGATTATGCCACCATCTTCATATGGGGGAGGGGGTTAAAATTAGGATTTTCAGGAAACGTTTAAGCCCATGAAACCTATAAGTTATCCTTCAGGATAAATATCACCGACTGTGTTCTTATGCAGATTTGAAACTGCCAGCGTATTCTCGTCAGTGTGAATTTTAGATTTTTCTGGGGATCCTGAAGTCATCAGCTTGTCTGGTACCAAGTTTAATGTTTCTAAGGTTCCTAGAATGGTCTCATTAATTCACGTCTGTTTTCATTTTTGTCTTAATTTATATATTTTTATATCTCACTCCCCCCTCCCCCACCCTAAAGGGGGCCAAACTTTGATGCTTAAAAAATCGGGAGTGTTAGTATTCATCTCAGCGACACCAATAACTATGGATTCGACACTATTTTCGATAATTTTTATATCGCAATCCCCCTCGCCCCCCACCACAAAGGGGGATGAACCTGGACTTATAAAATATCCGGAGTCTCACTAATCATCTCAGCGACCCCGGCAACTCTGGATTTGACACTATTTTCGATTATTTTTATGTATCACACTACCATCGCCGCCCACCACGAAGAGGGCTGAACTTTGAAAAATTCCGGAGTGTCACTATTCATTTCAGCTACCCCAAAACGTATGGATTTGACGCTACTTTCGATTATTTTTATATCTCAGCCCCTCGCTCCCCGCCCCTAAGTGTTCCTGGGGTGTCCTACCCCCACGTGGTTTGTCTCCTGATACTAAAAATTCGAAGTGTACATTTCACCCCGGCGACCCCGAAAACTATGTATTCGACACTATTTTCGATTAATTTTATATATCAGAACCCCTCGCCCACCATCCCAAAGGGGGATAAACTTGGACTTACAAAATATCTGGAGTCTCACTGTTCATCTCAGCGACCCAAACAACTATGGATTTGACACTATTTTCGATTATTTGTATACAGTATATCACTTTCCCATTGCCCCCCACCAAGAAGGGGGCTGAACCTGGACATTAAAAAATCCCGGATTGTCACTTTCCATCTCAGCGACCCCGAAAAGTATGGATTCGACACTACATTCGGTGATTTTCATATCTCAGCACCTCGCTCCCCCCCCCCCCGCCCCTAAGGGTTCCTGGGGTGTATTACCCCCAATGTGCTTTGTCTCCTGATACTAAAAATCTGTTGTGTCACTGTTCATCTCAGCGACCCCAGAAACTATGTGTTCGATGCTATTTTCTATTATTTATATATATATATCTCTCCCATCGCCCTCCACCAAGAAGGGGCTGAACTTGGACTTTTAAAAAATCCGGAGTGTCACTATTCATTTTAGCGAGCCCAAAATGTATGGATTCGACACTATGATTTTAATATCTCACCCCCTCGCCCGCCCCCCGCCCGCTCTTAAGGGTTTCTGGGCCGTTTTACCCCCACGTGGTTTGTCTCCTCATACAAAAAATCCGGAGTGTACGATTCACCTCGGCGACTCCGAAAAGTATGTATTCGACACTATTTTCTTCTTTATATATCAATCCCCCATACCCACCACCCCAAAGGGGGCTGAACTTGGACTTTAAAAAAGTCTGGAGTGTCACTATCCATCTCAGCGACCCCGAAAAATATGGATTCGACACTATTTTCGTTAATTTGTATATCTGAACCCTCGCCCCCCCCCCCTCCCATAATGATTCCTGTTCTGTCTTACCCCCACGCGGTTTGTCTCCTAATACTAAAAATCCGGAGTGTACAATTCACCTCGGCGACCCCAAAAACTATGTATTCGGCACTATTTTCGATTATTTTTATATATCACTCTCCCATCGCCCCCCACCATGAAGGGGGCTGAACTTGGGCTTTAAAAAATTCCGGAGTGTCACTATTCATCTCAGCGACCACGAAAAGTATGGATTCAACACCACTTTCGATTATTTTTATATCTCAGCCCCCTCCCCCCTGCCCCTAAGGGTTCCTGGGGTGTATTACCCCCACGTGGTTTGTCTCCTGATACTAAAAATCTGGAGTGTCACTATTCATCTCAACGACCCCGAAAACTATGGATTCGACACTATTTTCTATTATTTTTATATATTACTCCCCCATCGACCCCACCTTAAAAGGGGGCTGAACTTGGAAATTAAAAAATTTCGGAGTATCACCCTTCATTTCAGCGAGCCGGAAAAGTATAGATTCGACACTACTTTCGACGATTTTAATATCTCACCCCTCGCCCCCCCCCCTCGCCCTAAAGTTCCTGGGCTGTCTTACCCCCACGTGGTTTGTTTCCTGATACTAAAAATCCGGAGTGTACAATTCACCTCGCCGACCCCGAAAACTATATATTCGGCACTATTTTCGTTTAATTTAATATATCACTCATCACTCCCCCCTCGCCCCCACCCCAAAGGGGCTTAACTTGGAATTTAAAAGTTCCGGAATGTCACTATTTATCTCAGCGACCCCGAAAACTATGGATTCGACACTATTTTCGTTAATTTGTGTATCTGACCCCCTCGCCCCCCGCCCCTAAGGTTTCCTGGGCTGTCTTACCCCCACATGGTTTGTCTCCTGATACTAAAAATCCGGAGTGTACAATTCCCCTCGGTGACTCCGTAAACTATGTATTCGGCACTATTTTCGTTTAATTTAATATACCACTCCCCCCTCGCCCCCCACCCCAAAGGGGGCTTAACTTGGACTTTAAAAATCCGGAGTGTCACTATTCATCTCAGCGACCCCGAAAAGTATGGATTCGACACTATTTTCGTTAATTTGTATATCTGCCCCCCTCGTCCCCCCACCCTTAAGGGTTCCTGGGCTGTCTTACCCCCACACGGTTTGTCTCCTGATACTAAAAATCCGGAGTGTACAATTCACCTCGGCGACCCCGAAAACTATGTATTCGACACTATTTTCGTTTAATTTTATATATCACACCCCCCTCACCCCCCACCCAAAAGGGAGCTGAACTTTGACTTTTAAAAAATCGGAAGTGTCATTATTCATCTGAGCGACCCTGAAAACTGTGGATTCGACACATTTTTCGATTATTTTTATACACTGACCCATCTGGCCCCCCCTCGCCCTCCGCCGTTAAGGTTTCCTGGGCTGTCTTACCCCCACATGGTTTGTCTCCTGATACTAAAAATCCGTAGTGTACAATTCAACTCGGCGACCCCGAAAACTATGTATTCGACACTATTTTCGTTTAATTTTATATATCACACCCCCCTCGCCCCCCACCCAAAAGGGAGCTGAACTTTGACTTTAAAAAAATTGGAAGTGTCATTATTCATCTGAGCGACCCTGAAAACTGTGGATTCGACAAATTTTTCGATTATTTTTGTACACTGACCCCCTGACCCCCTACCCCTAAGGGAGCTACGGAAGGCTTACCCCCACAGTGCTCGTCTCCAGATAGTAATTCACAAGTGTACCAAGTTTGGTTGAAATTGCTCCAGTGCTTTAGGAGGAGATGTGTCATTTACATACAAACATACAAACATTCATTTTTATATATATAGATTAAGTTGACTCGGAACGTCACATATTGTCCTCCATCTGTGGTACTAGAGCGGGTACATCACAACTTTAATATGTGCAACAAAATAATCATCTCACTTCAATGAATCAGAAGTTTTTTATCGAGGAAGAAGAAAGCAAACAAAATTCCACCTTACCCGAATCATATCTCTACCACGGAAACACCTACAGTACAACCAAGCATCCACGATCAACATTGTTAAGGTATAACTCCTCAAACTCAGCGGAAGACGTTGTATCTAGTGCTTATCGATGGAGATAATGTGTTTTCATAGCCAAAATGGAAAATAGTTGTTTGCGCAACTGCCACGGAACATGATATTTTTTCTTACGGCCAGCTCGATCAGTTTTTGGATTTCAAACTATCAATGGTATTATTAGTAACCTTGACAAACCTCTTCATCTCTTTCCTTCAACTTTTCCCTCAAAAACATTAACCAATTAGTTATTGTGCCGGTATAAGTGTCCAACAAACCGTTCTCTTCGTTTTAAATGCTTCCTCGGAAATACTCCTCTTTTCTCCAACTTTGGTAAACACATCACCATTAGTGATTTTTATTGTCGTCTCCAACACCATAGCTCAAATGTCACTAATATTATCTTTTCATTTTTCCCAATTGTCCATATTTCACAGCCATAACGAGCAAGAATCCAAGTATAGAATTTTATTTTCACTTCTTTGGATCGTTTTTTAGTGGTTGTTTTTGTTGTTGATGTTGTTGTTGTTTTCGAATGCTGGCTTGGATTGGACTGTTCATTACATCGGTTGTGCTTCGTCTATCTGTGGCATATATATTTCACTTTTTTTCGTGGAATGCTCAAATTTTGATAATGATGACCATTAGCTGCCGATCACATACCATTACTTCTCTCCCTTTTAAAATTAATAAAGTTGAATTTAGTGTTCAAAATTAAGTTATATATTCCAAAGATTTCAGTAGTATTTCATTACTCACTCCAATTATTGAGATATCCTCAGGAAACCGTATCATTTTAACCCTCTAGGCATTAACTGTTATCCTTTCTATTCACTCATAGTCTACTCAATGTACGGGTGCTTCAGATACATACTCCGGAGTATGTTGGGTTGCCGCAATCACATACTCTTGAAATTTGTAGATTTGCTGCACCAGGAATGCGCATTCGTGCGGGAGAAAGCGAAAGGAAAATCGCTATATGTGTGAATATTGTTGCAAGTTTCTTCACAACAATTCTTCAAAATATCCCCGTTCCAATTCTTCTCATAGTACCTTCTCACAATCTTGTTAACATTGACGGTCCTGATAGCTGCTGTTGCTACACGAAGTTGACGCACAATGTCAGCCCTGTTTGTAGACAATCTTGCAAAGAATTTGATCGCACATATCACTTAATAAAATGTCCATGGGTGTTAAATGGAGTGCTCCTGGAGGCGTAACCTAGTAAACCAAAACAACACGAGACGATACATACGTAAATATACGGCATTTAATTAACAATGTAATTTATGCCCAGTTATGACCATTCTATCGATATGCATTTGAGCAGACACAATGTTTACAAACTAGAACTGTTAGTACCCTCAGAAATGCACAAAGCCGTCACGCAGCGTTTCAGCGAATTATTTTTCCGATTAGTCTGCAGCCCCTACAACATTCACCAACTCCTCCGACTTCACGTTGTTGCGTATAACCGTGTCGTTCATCACAATACATGCTCCTTCAGTAGACCAGGTAGACCACCCATGCTACATCGGAATCCAAAGCACCCGATATATAGCCTATTAAAAATAACTCGATATATAAAACTGTTAAGCTCTTCGGTCTATAATTCAGTTCCATTGTGGCAACCTCCAACTGAGGAAAGTTTTGTAAATAAAAACTTCAAAAAGAAACTATTTAATTACGTTGTATAAACAATTTAATTAAGTTGCATAAACTATTTAATTAAGTTGTTTCTCTTTCAAGTGTAATATTGTTACCATATGTTTTCTTTTTTCAGGTAATTTATACATTTATTACTCAAAACTAATTTCGGTAGACCGAAGAACCTAAGAGTAATAAATTAGCTGAGTCGAAACAGGAAATATATTGCTTCAAATATAAATTAAAAATAACAGGTGAGAGGTTACACCCTTGTCTCACTCCTTTTTTGTAAGAAAATCTCTTCTCTTTCTCCATATACATGAATCTACTTAGATGAATTGCCCGCCGCATTGGATAAAGTGAAGTCACGAGGCGCCACTGGAGTTTATAACTGTACATCTGTATGGTACAAGTTATTTCGTGTTTATATTAAACAGAGCGATTTTGAGAAGTTACTTCCTCTAATCTTAAATGTTAAATCTCTCAAGCGTCGCGTCAAAGCAATTCTCTTTTGGCCCACAATATAAGACATGTGTCTGGTGCTCCAGAATGCGACAGCGGAATCTGCTATTGCAGTTCATATATACGTAGGTCGTACTAGTTTTATTCCACGCTTTATCCCGTAAATCGTTTTGGTAATACAATCCAAGGGAACGTTCGAGTTCCAGCAAATGCTATTTAATTCAAAAGCAAAGCAGTAAAGAGTGTTTGCACTTGATTTAATATTTCCCGTTGTACTCAGTAGAGACTGTGGTAAATCGGTTCTTTTGGCTAGGTAAACAAAGGTTGACAAATGATGGTAATACTCGTTTCTTTAAAAAAAATTGCCTCAAATATACCCTCAAACTGCGGACTGTCTCGTTAAATAACAATTTTATATATAAGTCGGGCACGATTCCTTCATTGATTCTAAAGTGTGTGGCGAGGAATTTTCTACCCAATTGTTTGCACATATCTCTGCAATCATTACTCATACACAATCCCTTCCAATGTACCGGGTGTATCATCAAAACTTCTTTCAAATAAATGAAGAAACGACTGGGAACTCAAGCGTGTCTAAGTCATTGTTTCTTCTTCTTATCATTATTATCTTATTCTTCTTCGTCATCCCCACCGTAATTTCTGCATGTTGGAGTTGCCTTTTATAATCTGTTTTCTCTCTGTTTTACTATCCTGGGACTTACTGTAGTATAGACTTGCTATACATAACATCTCTGCATATACAACTCAACGTCTGTCTATCTGTAGATGCATATTTACTGGTGTCCGGTTGTAACACGTTAAGCTGTTGGACGGATTTTTATGCGGTTCAATGTTACCTAGAGGATTTCCAGAGGAAGGTTTCCGTGTATAAAATATTTAACTTTGATAAAAGGAAACCGAAGAATAAAGATTTCTGCGAAGTGACTCGAAGAAAATGGTGCGAGACGTTAACTTTATCGGCTTACGTTTCCTAAACCATTAAAGATATCCACAAACTATATGCATAAGTATTGCAGAGCATAAAACGTACAACAAAAAAGACCACATACCTATCTTTCAAAGATCGGTCATAATAATTGTTTTTAACTTTTCTAACAATAGAAATCCTATGCTAAGTACGAGAATAGCAATTCATAGCTCGCGAATAGCATTTAATAGCTCGCGATCCACAGAACAGATTTTATGTGGTTTTCGCTGTTACCTACAGGATTTCCCGCGAAAGTTTTCCAAGTTATCATTAAATGAAATCGAGCAATAACGGCTTCTGCGAAACAACTGGAAGAACATATAGTCACGCAATGCAATTTCTCGGCTTATGCTGCCTAAACCCTTGGCGATATCCACTAAATATAATCATAAAAATTAAACGCATAAGAATTATAAAAAAAAGTACTAGGGATCACAAATGTGTCTTAGAAAGATCATCCACAATAAGTGTTTGTATCTTTCTTACAAGTAGAACGGAAAACCGGGCGAGTTGATCGTGCGGTTAGAGGCGCGCAGCTGTGAGCTTGCATCCGGGAGATAGTGGGTTCGAGCTCCACTTTCGACAGTCCTGAAGATGTTTTTTCCGAGGTTTCCCATTTTCACACCAGGAAAATGCTGGGGCTGTACCTTAAATAAGGTCACGGCCGCTTCCTTCCCATGCATAGGCCTTTCCTATCCCATCGTCGCCATGAGACCTATCTGTGTCGGTGCTACGTAAAGCCAATTCAAAAGAAAGAACGCAAAGAGCATTCTTGAAACTACTGGCCTGAACTGTTATAACACGAGAACCATTCGATATACTTTTATGCGGTTTTCACTCTAGCCTAGAAGAACTCACGATGAAGGTTTTCATATATTAAATATTGCACAATAATGGAAGGAAGCTGAGCAGTAATGGTTTATGCGAAAGAAATCAAAGAAAGTGGCAGCCCACGAACAATATATTGGCTTAAGCTTCCAAAACCATTAAAGATATCGACCAACTGCATGGGTAAGTATTTCAGCCAAAATGTATTTTATAAAAAAAGTCCCTCGGATGACCACAATTACAATTCTGATATTTGTTAACAGCATAAATCGTGTGCTAAATACGGGGATATAATTCTGTAACTCGAAAACCGCTGCAAAGATTTTCATACGGTCTTCGCTGTTGCCTTGAGGATCCCGAGGGGAAGGTTTCCATGTATTAAATATTGAATTGTGTTGAAAAACGGAGTAATAACGGTTTTGGCGGAACAACTGAAGGTAGTATCGCCACACGATACAATTTCTCAGCCTAGCCTGCCTATTCGTTGCAGATATCCACAAACTAAACGTATAAGAATTGTATAGCATAAATTTTTTCTACAAGAAACTCCGCAAGGTCCGATACCTGTCTTTACAAGATCGCTCTAAACAATAGATTTTATATTTGTTAAGAGTAAAAACGCATGGCATTTCTGAGACTCAGATTAACACTGCTAAAAAATGAAATGGCGTATGGCTTTTAGTGCCGGGAGTGTCCGAGGACATGTTCGGCTCGCCAGGTGCAAGTTTTTGATTTTACTCCCGTAGGCAACCTGCGCATCGTGATGAGGATGAAATGATGATGAAAACGACACATATACCCAGTCCCTGTGCCTGCAAAATTAACCAATGATGGTTAAAATTCCAGGCCCTGGCGGGAATCAAACCCGGGACCCCTGTAAACAAAGGCCAGCCCGCTAATCATTTAGCCATGGAGCCGGACAAAGCTGCTCAAACCTTCAAAGAGATCCTGACTGTGTGTGTGTGTGTGTGTGTGTGTGTGTGTGTGTGTGTGTGTGTGTGTGTGTGTGTGTGTGTGCGTGTGTGTGTGTGTGTGTGAGAGAGAGAGAGAGAGAGAGAGAGAAAATTTATAAAATGTTCTATTAAAAATTCCACGAAACCACATGTGTATAAGGAAGCCCCAACTAAACAGCTACATATTTCCTCGTCTTCGCCCATGTGAACCAAATTAGTTTTAAAATCTCCATGTTAAAACAATCATAGAAGAAAATCCACTATTAATGAACTACAAATAATACTATTCTCAATTTTGTATTTTCGGAATTATAATAATTCATCACCGAGTGATAAAAAACACAATTTTATACATTTAACGTTTTAGTCGGCATTGGAATTAATATCTTTAATATTTGTAATATCTTTATATCTTTATAAAGTATCTTACTATAGAAGAAATCAGAACCAAGATTCGGACGTCAGGACTTGACGAGTCGTTGAACTTCATTTTCGGTACTCGATCCTCTTCCACATGGATGCTTCTTCTATGGTCCAGAAAGATGGATGTCAGTGCCAGATTAAAACAGGGTAGTCTAGCGCAAGGGTGGCCAATCTTTCTGGAACATGGACCGGTTAATTATTAAATATCATTTGAAGGACCGTCATAACCAACTTAAGTAATATCAACTATTATTATTAGCTCAAAATGGGGCTGTTTTATGAGTATTTGTAGATAATTGAAATCAAATTTCAAATTGTAATATTAAATAATTTTCATATTTTGAAATGTATTATAAAAATGCACTGATCTCTTAAAATAGAATCTTTACGTAGATTCTGGTGTTCCAAAACATATATACCAGACTTCCGTCAATAATTTCAAAATTATAAAAGCTGGCAAAAATATTTTTACTGGCTTGAAAATAGGAAGGCCAAAAGAGTCAACCCAAATAGATTTCAACGTCAGATAGCGCAAAAGCGAGCCGCACGAGCATCTGCCATTTTATTGTGACATCGGAGCTCGGAGCGAGCGGTAGAATTAGTGTAACTCGGGACCACAACATGATAGCAAGTATCTCGAAGTGAGATGCGCGGGAAATGTGTGTGAAAGAAAGGGAACTAGGGTAGAGTGTTATCTGGGAATCAGGTTATGGCAAACGTTGACAAACTAGAATGGAAGGAGGAGGGTAAAGAAAAGGTAGGAGATGTTCATGTTGATACCAACAACGTATGGCAAGCAGAAATGAAATGGCTTATCGCTTTTGGTGCCGGGAGTGTTCGAGGACATGTTTGGTTCGCCAGGTGTAGATCTTTCGATTTGACTCCCGTAGGAGACCTGCGCGTCATGATGAGGATGAAATGATGATGAAGATGGCTCATACGCCCAGCCCCCGTGCCAGAGAAATTAACCAATGGTGGTTAAAATGCTCCACCCTGCCGGGAATCGAACCCGTAACCCCTGTGACCAAAGGCCATCACGCTAACCATTTAGCCATGGAACCGGACATGGAAAGCAGAACTATGTACCAGCATAGTTGGGGATGTGTGGGATCTGGTTAATACAACGCAGAAGAAATTTCAGGGATCGGAGATTGTTATCAGTGGGATGCTGTGTAGGAGGGATACTGCCTGGAAGATGATCGGGGATCCAAATGAGATTATGGAACGGGTGCGTGGGAAACTGGGAGTGAGGTCTGTAGATCCTAATGGGTAGGTGGGTGGGTCGGTGGGAGATAAGTACTGTAGGGAAAGTAATATAATTAAGTAATGCAATATATGTAGTTTCCAGTATTCCAGTTTTCCCTGTCATATTTCATTCCAGCAACACTTTCCAATATCATTTCATTTCATCTGTAATTCATTAATCATTTCCCCAGTGGAGTGCGACAGGCTTCGGCAGCCGGCAAAATTCCTATCCTCGCCGCTAGATGGGGCTTCATTCATTTCATTCCTGACCCGGTCGAATGACTGAAAACAGGCTGTGTATTTTCAATATATGTAGTTCCCAGCTATTTTAATCTGAGTTTCATCAGGCTAAGAATTGGTATTACCGGGCGAGTTGGCCGTGCGCGTAGAGGCGCGCGGCTGTGAGCTTGCATCCGGGAGATAGTAGGTTCGAATCCCACTATCGGCAGCCCTGAAGATGTTTTTCCGTGGTTTCCCATTTTCACACCAGGCAAATGCTGGGGCTGTACCTTAGTTAAGGCCACGGCCGCTTCCTTCCAACTCCTAGGCCTTTCCCATCCCATCGTCGCCATAAGACCTATCTGTGTCGGTGCGACGTAAAGCCCCTAGCAAAAAAAAAAAGAATTG
Organism: Anabrus simplex; assembly: GCF_040414725.1. Classification (NCBI taxonomy): domain Eukaryota; kingdom Metazoa; phylum Arthropoda; class Insecta; order Orthoptera; family Tettigoniidae; genus Anabrus; species Anabrus simplex. The sequence continues at coordinate 567,619,838 of NC_090265.1, read as the reverse complement.
GTATTATGGATGCGGAAATTTTCTCCCGGAACGGGAGTGTTTATCGTAGAGAGATGGTAGATGCGAAAGGAAGGAGAGTGTTCGCTGTGGTGAGAAAAGAAGTGCTAAGGTATGAAAAAGTCAAACATGAGATACTAGGTACAAGGCTCACCTCCAAAGATAACAGGCAACTTTATTTTTTGTGGTATACGTACCTGAAAAAGGCGGAGCTAACACTAATGCAGAATTATTTGGTAAGATAATTAGCTATGTGGGAAACGGCACTGAAAGGAAACTGATGATTTAAATACACCAAGTGTTAACTAGAACGGTAATGTAAATGACAGGAAGCACGACCAACAAAAAGTAAATTTAATCTGGGAAGGACAGCTGAATCAGAAAATGATAGAACCAACTAGAGGGAAGAATATTCTAGATGTACTGCTGATAAAGCCAGGTGAGCTCTATAGGAAATTGTTATAGATGGTATACGTGATCACGAAGCTGTTTACGCTATAGTTCAAAATAAATGTGATAGAAAGGAAGTTTTTAAAAGGAGGAATATTAGGCAGTTCAATTGGTTGATGAGGAAGGCATGAGGGTGTATTTAAAAATTAATTATGAACAATAGAAAGTGGATAATGAAGATATAAACAACATATGTCATTAGCTAAAGCTATTGTTGAGAAGTGTTAAAAGAGAAATATACCTTCAAAGGAAGGAATGAGAGAGATCTAGTTTATTATAGCAGAGAATTAATACATTAAGGAGGAAGTGCAAGCTGGAAGAGAGTAGAGTTAGGAAAGCTGGTAGAAGTAAGGAGTTCAAGGCCACGGCCACTTCCTTCCAACTCCTAGGCCTTTCCTATCCCATCGTCGCCATAAGACCTATCTGTGTCGGTGCGACGTAAAGCCCCTAGCAAAAGAAAAAAGAAGGAGTAAGAAGTAAGGAGAAATTTAAGGAACGTACCAGGAAATTATATTTGGCGAAGAAGTCAGCCAAGGATAACATGATAGTAAATATAACTGGCAGTAATATGTGTTTTAGAGATAAGTGGAAGGGAATGTACAAGTACCTTAACGCAGAAACGGGTTCCGGGATGGACATCCCACGAATTATAAATAACCAACGGGAGTGTGTAAGTGAGGATTTACAGAAGACAGAATTATATTGTCAGCAGTATGTAAAGACGTTAGCTACAAGGAAAATATCCAGGTAGAGGAGGTGACTAATGTTAATGAAGTACCAAAATTTACCTAAAATAACAAAGATATTTACAAAAAGATATAAGAGTTGAAAACTAGAAAGGCAGCTGGAATTGAGAAGATTTTTGAGGATATAGTAAAGGTTGGGGATATAGTGCCATATCTAAAGTACATATTTGATTACTGTCTGAATGAAGAAGCTATACCAAACGACAGGGGGTGTTACTATAGTAGCCCCAGTGTACTAAGGAAAGTATCATAACATAACGCGTATAATTACAGGCCAGTCAGTGTGTTACATGTACGCTCTGGGAAAATACTTTTTACGTCCATAGTCAACATGTTTGCGAAATTACTAATTAGTTTGATAGAAGCCAGTTTATATTTCGGGAAGACTAGCTGATTTACCCGTGCTTCGCTACGAAATTCTACATCGTATAAAGAATTCTACGTTAGGTAGTGTACACGTTGTGTGTAAGTTGGTATTAAATTGCACAGCTCATAACGATACCGAAGAAACGCGACGTGGAAGTCACCAAACGTCTTTTAATATGTGAAGATTGGGTTAGGGAATTTTCACTTTTGCCTACCGTAAGTCACAATCAAGTTGGGTAGTTTTCATTATAATGGCAGATTTTCACCATCCTCATGCCTTTTTACATCCTCAAAAAGACTGCCTTAGTGTTTTTCCCAAGTGAAATCAACATAGGTCATTACAATGACCTCAGGAGGAATGTTGCGTTTAAAAGCAGTGCTATCATATGAAATACTCGATCAAATGAAAAACCACCCATTTTCTCACTTTTAATGAACAGTCCAAAATTCCAGAGTTGGAATTACCAGGCCGCAGTCAGCCGTGAATACTCCTCAGCCATTGTTATTTATTTAAGTATCCACAGTGCTCATTTCAGTCAGCGCCTCGGAGTAGGGATCGAATAGCTGAGCTCTGTGTTACGTACCAGCCGTGGATTAATAGACTCAAAAACTACTGGACCGATTTCGCTGAAAATTTCACAATTTGTTATTACATCGGAAAGTGGTTTGAACGAAATCAGTAGGTAGTTTTATTATCATGTAATTTTATTAAATTGCAAAGCCGCATCAAGATTGGATCGACTTGATGAACAGATTGTCACTAGGCGACGGCAGCTTACGCTACTATATCATGATAGTCCGGTAATAAATGCTGTATATAGGAGGATGGGAACATGCCGCCATGTTTTATAAAGTACCTTTCTTGATAGGAGGTTCATTCTTATGCCTGTTATTTGGTAATAGCAATCCAATATGCCGTGATCGAGATGTACTTTCATGTCATAGGACCAACTTTGATAGATCTGCCAAGTTTGAAGAATGTAGCTGCGTATTAGATGTGAACAACATTTAAGAAATTGTGAAAACTATAGAATATCAACAGTTGAATGACACGAGTTATCACCCATTCCTAACGAAGAGCAACTAGGGGTTCCCAACGAGCAAAGGAGAGTCTATGTTATCTGTCTATAGATCTATACATAGATGTCATTGTATGTGGAAATGTATGTATTACATCATGCCCTATACCACCGGAGCGATTTCAACCAAAACTGGTACACTTGTGACAGTATCAGGAGACAAACCTCGTGGGGGAAAGACACCACAAGCGCCCTTAAAGGCAGGGGGCAAGGGGCTGAGTTATAAAAATAGTCGAAAATAGTGTCGAATCCACATTCGGGGTCGTTGAGATGAATAGTGACACTCCGGATATGTTTCAGTACAAGATCAGCCCTCTTTGGGTTGGGGGCGAGGGGGATGAGTTATAAAAATAATCGAAAATAGTGTCAAATCCATATTCGGTGTCGCTGAGATGAATAGTGACACTCCGGATTTTTTTATCCCTTAGGGGTGGGAGTCGAGAGGGGATATATAAAAATAATTGAAAATAGTGTTGAATTCATAGTTTTCGGGGTCGCTGAGGTGAACAGTGACAGTCTGGATTTGTAAAATGCAATTTCAGCTCCGTTTGGGGTGGGGGCGGGGGGCAGTGAGATATACATATAATAGAAAATAGGGTCAAATCCATAGTTTTTGGCGTCGCTAAGATGAATAGTGACACTTCGGATGTTGTTTACGTCCAAGTTGAGCCCCAGTCGGCAGAGGCGTGAGAAGGGGAGAAGAAATGAAACTGTCCAAATGCCCGACATTATGGATGTTTGTATGTTCAGCATAGGTGTCAACTATGCTTGATAAAAATATGACCTACTATCTGGAAATAAAAGTACTGTCAGGGAAAGACACTCCTAGAAGCCCTAGAGAAGGGGGTTATATATAATTATAACTAAAAAGGGACCTATATTAATGTTTAATGCATTCTACTTTGGACTACGGGAGAGATTTCAACTAAACTTGGCACACTTATGACTTACTGTCAATAGACAAACTCAGAGGAGGTATGGTAACTCTAGCACCCCTAGGAGTGGGGTGGGAGGGGCTGAGATGTAAAAATAATCGAAACTAGTGTCTAATCTATAGTTTTCTTGGTTGCTGAGAAGAATAGTGACACTCCGGACGTCGCTGAAGTCCATCTTCAGCTCCCGTCGGCATGGAGATGAGAATGGGTGTGAAAGAAATTGTCCAAAATGACCGAAATTATGGATGTTTACAAAATTGGTACACATATGACTTACTATCTGAAAAGAAAATACTGCTGGGTAGCGGAGGTGGTGAAATATAAAAATAAACGAAAATAATTTATATTAACGTCGAATACCATCGTTTACGAGGTCTTTGAGTTGACCTGTGGCACTTTGGATGGTTAAGTCATACATATGGATGTATGTGGGTAAGTTCCAGAATAGCTCTCAACGAAACCTGGTACACATATGACGTACCATGGAGAAAGAATACCATGGAGATGAAATATACCAACCCCCGTAGGGGGTGGGGAATGGGGTCGATGACATTTGAAAATAATGGAAAATAACCGATATTAATGCCGAATCCAATGTTTATGTGTCACTGAAACAAATATTATGCGGATTCAATAGAACATGGAACACTTGGAATGTAGGTAATATCTCGCTGTAGTATGGGTCGATGGTGTGGCCACCTGAAACGAATGGATGATAGGTTACCTAGGAGACTACATAGTATCTAGCATACAATAGTTGGTTCAAAGGTACGACGCCAGAATCGCATGAAAATCTGAACGGTAGTCGTGTCTGTACTTGTATGTATACTTGTAACTATTCCGGGCTGAAACTGGGAAGAAAGAGCCATGTTCTCTAATTTAAGTAGCATACCGTCATACACCTGGATCTGAAATGGGGCTCGAGAAAAATGATAAGATAGGTGAAACTGACGAGCACTCCTCTTTTATTATTTCAACATTCGTACGCCCTATCTAGAATTTCCAAACTGATACTTGACGCATCGAACTACTATATTAATTTCATAAAGGTGTTAACAGAGGCATTCTCAATTAATACTAAACCCACCCGATAGCTATGATCGTTAAGGCGTCAAGTCTATATGGTCTGACATAGTGGTTAGCCGGTTCGAGTTCCGTTGGTCGAAAAGCATTCACCATCAGAATATTGGGCGTCAGGGTAGGAGAGCTGGGTGGTATACAACTTATAATCATTAGATTGCGTGCCAGAAACCTGGATTCAATTCCAAACTTCTCCCCACTGTTCATATGAAGTGAGAGCACATTACGCTGTTGATGGTGATTCGTCTGTCGGATGGGGACGTAAAGCATTGAGCAAACCCCTTGGTGCTATTCGACAGGAGTAGGCTATGTGTCGACACCGGGTTTCACCCTCTTCCTACCTCACTGTAAGATAATTATTTCACCCTCACTAAGCATCACTGTTAGTTACAATTATGAGTATTTTATATTAGCTGTCGTAAAAAGGTATGATTACTTGCTGTTTCGTATGTTGAACTGCTGTCAAAATGTTGGGGCAATACATTGGTATTTATCTACACAAACACAGGGAAGTGTTCGTATGATGGCACTCAACAAGCCAAGCCGAGCTTATTGAAAGGAATTAGAGAGCACACGGAGGAAAGGAGAGCGAGATAAGATTTGAATGGCTGGACGCTATTCGAATCACGGCTGCACTAATTGGCCCCCGCGAGACTCTGCTTCACTGATCGGCATTCAGGAGACCGTGGAGGAGACAAAACGCGAGGAGGAGGCCAAAGAACGTGAGGAGAGTGAATTAGCCACTGCGACATATTTAGTCCTCCTGGTTTCTGTAGCTGGGAGTGGGTTTATGCTAAGAATGGTGATTTTTTTTTCATTCTTCTACCTACTTTCAAATTATACGAGATATATTTCTCATATTTGTACTAATGATTCACCATCAACAGTACTGTCAATTAAAGCACACCTCTCTTCCGGTAACTAGTCTAGTATAATGTTGACTTGTTATCATATCAATTTAAGATTGTAAAAACATTGCTTTTTAGAATTCTTAAAGAAGAAATTTCTTCTCAGGCATTACCAACCAACTTATCAATTACGCCTCATTCCATACCTAACTGAACATACATCACGTCGAAGTTAGGTGCTCTTTAGAAAATTATAGTTTTGGAAAAATCAACATTTGCGAACAATTCATTGGTGCTGGCACGTATCTGTTTTACGAGCACGGAGCGCAACTGTAAATGCAGTGCAGCAGGAATATTCAGTATGGTTTCGTTTTAATTTTAAAACGTGTACGCCTACGTTTCTTCTGTATGACTTGAAAATCGCATCCTTCGCATGTAACAGTTGAACAGAATCATTCAAGACTTATTGTTAGGTTGGTACATTTAACGATGATAGTATATATTTCTCCAAAAACTGCAAACCATTCGAACCCCACTGTCGGCAGCCCTGAAGATGGTTTTCTGCGGTTTCCCAATTTCACACCAGGAAAATGCTGGGACTGTTCCTTAATTAAGGTCACGGCCGCTTCCTTCCCATGCCTAGGCCTTTCCTATCCCGTCGTCGCCATAAGACCTGACTGTGTCGGTGCGACGTAAAACAAATAGCAAAAAAATCTTCTAACCACCTGGTTGGGCAGCAGTCGTATTGACAGGCCATGGCTCTTAATTTGCATATGTGACTCACGTTTCCTCTTTTAACACATATTTAGCGCATAGTATCGGTAATTTAGATCTGCAATTCCTAAAACCACGTTACCACCACAAAATTGTAAATACACGTCTTTAAAGTTTGATCTTACTTGGTATTATCTGAATATGTAGGATGAAATGTATTAGCTGTTACTGGAATTGAGTTGCAAAACCTGTAAAATCTGCTACAAAATGTCAGTTTAGATATATAACTATTCTAAACTATTTGAGGTGAACATTCGCAAATTTAGACACAATCAATTTTGATCACGCCACATGAAATGGTAGTTTATGGTAAGGCCTAAAATTCAATTCTCAAAAATCTACGTTATTAGTGGTACCATCGATAAATTCTACATAACTAAAGTTATATGGAATCGGTTATGTGATTTTCTGTTTACTCAGTGAAGAATCTCAGTTCATTTAGTACTAACTGGTGTACCCGTGCTTCGCTACATAATACTTTATTGTATACAGAATTGAATTCTAGATTAAGTTGTGTACACGTTGTGAATAAGATTTTATTAAATTGGTTAATAACATAGGTATTTGAAAATGAAATTTTAGTCTCCTTCCACTAAATTAAGGGGCTGCCTGGCCGAGGCGGTAAAGGCGTGCTTGGTTCGCTCGGAAGGACGTGGGTTCAAATCCCCGTCAGGAAGTCGTAAAATTTAAGAAACGACATTTCCACTTCCGGAGGTGCATATGGCCCTGAGGTTCACTCAGCCTACACCAAAATGAGTACCAGGTTAATTCCTGGGGCAAAGGCGTAGAGCTAACCACTCTATCCCATCACGTGCCGAGGTTAACAATGGTGGAAGCCTTTACCTTCCACTCCTCCAAGGGCCTTCATGGCCTGTACGGAGGTGACTTTGCTTTGCTTTCCACTAAATTACCATTTCATCATCCAACACGAATAAAGTTATAGCCTAGATTGTGGTGCTTTATTACCGGACTTAACATGCCGATTTTCATTAAATCCTGTTCACCCATTTTCTCGTGGCTCGGCCTTGATACGGACGTGTTAACAAAAATCGAAATTCTTGAATATCTCGATTATCATAGCCGATACGGTGAAAATATATAAGACAGAGATGATCGGTAATGTAGTTCTATATAACTTTAGTTATGTGGAATTTATCGATGGGACCACTAATAACATACATTTTTGAGAATTGAATTTTAAGCCATCCCCTAATCTACCATTTCACTCTGCGTGAATAAAATTATGTATAGCCTACATTGTATTGCCTTTATTATCATAGTTACTTTACATACCGATTTTCATTAAATTCTCTTCAGCCATTTTCTTGTGATGCGCATACATACATACATACATACATACATACATACATACATACATACATACATACATACATACATACATACATACATGCATACATACATACATACAGATAGACAGAGATGAAGGAAAATTACACAAAGTGTATTTCCTTGTTATTATGAACACGACCGATACAGAAATACCATTTTTTAAATTCGGAGCAATGTACAGACAAACTACAATCTTATATATATTCGTTTCATTTGTACGGGTCATGATATCTGACATTTATTAATATTTAGCAATTATTACGTGCAGCATGGATGTTACAATCACCCAGAATTATACAAGAAGCGAAAGGAAAAGGCAGAAGGATTAAATTAACCAGAAGCTAATACAACAATAGGATCTATTAGATCAATGTTTTGCGTTGATATAGTTTTCTTTTTTTAAATGGCTTTATTTATACTGCAACTTGCTTCAGTTCAGTACTATTTATTTTTAAACCTCATCTTCTGCAGAAATGTCTGTGCCTGTCTTCCCAAATTATTGGAGCTTGGTAAGCCGCATCAAGTATATCAGTGCAGATCGCTAAAAGTGGTAAATATAGCAGAAGTTAATTCTACCTTATATGCCGAATCAAGCAAAATGTATCAGTATAAAACATGTTCAACTCTCCGTATGTCATGAAAGTAGCCAGTGGGACTTAAAATCAGTAACACCATTATTACCTAAGCATGATGGACCTGCAACACTTAAAAGAAGACGACCGTAAAATGGAAACGATCTCACTAAGATGATTACACTGAAATATGAAGTGCTTAAAGTGAATTAATTGATGAAGAGCCAGGAGAAACTCTGCATTAATCCAATTATGCGAGGTACAAAAATCACAACTTTTCCCTGTAAAACGCGTCCCACAAAGTTCAGATTTTATTGTCTTTTATGCTTATTTTATTCAACTGGATATCGAAATTAACAACTTTAAATTAAATTTTTTATTAATATCATTTTGAATGTAGACTTAACTGAATGCTGCAAGACACTCTTTCAACTCTCCTGACAAATTTTGGAAAATGAACTGGGTGGAGTTAACATCTAGACCCCTCACCCGGCATAGGTAATCCGGTTCCAAAAACAATCCAGATCTGAGGTGATCAATCCCATTAACATGACACAAGTAGTAGGTTGACTTTATCTTAAAATGTCTTTATCGAGGGTGTAAAATCTACTCTCCAGTGAAAGGAAATAATTGAATAACATTGCTCAGGCTTCATTTATTACCGATATTTAAATCCATGCCATCTTCTGTATTCCCTCTGTGATTGGTGTTAAATGAACTTGAACGAATTTCTACAGCGTAAGATATTGCTCAGCTTAATTCTGCTGTATTATGGGAACCAATAAAACATAACGTATGCTCCACCTATACACTCACACAAACTTTGTTCATGTGTTACGTATAAAAGTGTTGAATCATAAAAAAGTAAAATTTATAACTGCTTCCCGCTCAACCATTAACCAGTATTCCAATAGAGCGCCAGAGTACTTAAGTTCAGACTGGTTGGTTTGAGGGGAACGAGTTCAATTATTTATGGCCACCACCTTTGCGAATACAGGACCTATTAAGCAGAACACATTTGTTTCTTGCAGCATGACTGATTTCACCCGAACATTAACGAGGGCTACATTATCGTGGTGAATTGCATAGCACTAAAGAATATGCAATTCAAATAGTATACAAGACCCTTTTTCAAACTGAAATTAATTTACATTGAATTATGACGAGAGATGGAGAATAAATTTGCAGGCATTTGGACTATTCATTTTATTACGCTCATTAATTCATGGAAGTAAATAATATTTTGTAATAATATAATATAATAATATATATTTGGAAAGTTCATGACTGGAGATAGTTACCAGTGACTGTATGAAAGTATAATGATCTCCAATTCACAGAGATCATCTATTATTCCTTCAAAAAATTTTCTCCATTTTTAGAGATGTATCTTCAACTGACAGAAAGTTCGAGGGCTTGGTGTATAGATCCTGCCTCCGTGTATTAAGTAGTCATGAATTCTGGTGCATTACCAGAAATCTGCGAAATTAGCAAAAGGATGGAAAGAAAGTAAGACAAATAGAGAAGTAAGGGGTGTGGTGTGGTGTGGTGTGGTGTGGTGTGGTGTGGTGTGGTGTGGTGTGGTGTGGTGTGGTGTGGTGTGGTGTGGTGTGGTGTGGTGTGGTAGTTAATGGGTATGTACAAGAACAAAAGTCCACGTGAGGAAGAAAGATGACGGAAATCTTTGTTTGGCGTGTGGCAAAACAATCGGAGAATCAAATCTGTTAAGAATCTGTAGGAAGAAAGGATCATTTATAATCGAATATATTGATAGTGAATCTGCAGGGGGAAAGGATAAGTTGGAATTAGTTACATTGATAGTGGATCTAAAGTTAAAATAGAAACGGAGAAAGAACTCTACATAATTGTGAAAGTATAAAAGAAAGAGGAGATCGCACCGGGAAAGAGACAATTATCTTGTATTTTAAAACACAGGCTATGTAGCAAAGGAAAGCAAAAAGACATAAAGCAATTATGAATGTAAATAATGAAGAGATAAGATACATGTTCGTCCAAGAATATGTAACACTGTCTAAAATCTGCGACAAAAAAGAACTGATAATGCTTAAAATGGACATAAAAGATATAAAACGCTTCTTAGATCTTCTTAGAATGTTTCATGTAGAAACAGGAAAAGGAACTGTATTAAGGATTATTTAATATTTTCGTTTCGGTCATCTATGGACCACGTGGTTCTTATCTCTAGCAGCTTTCTTCTTTGAACATTACTCCTTCATTCTTGCACTGTGAATGTCTTTTCGCTCCTGAGTCCATTTCAAGCCTCCTCCCGGACGTACTGGGTTTTTCTTTCTGTTAGTGATTGGAGAGAGTTTGATATGCTGATCAACGTTCTGTACCTATTATTGTCATAAATTTCACTGGGAGCAATGTCCAGTTCTTGAAGGTCTTTTCTGACGAGTCTTGCCCACTTGGCATTAGTCGCTTTCCCTCTAGAGATGGTGTGAAAGATTCTGGAGATGAGCCTCTGATTGTCCATTCTCATGACATGACCATAGAAGTTCAATCTCCTCTTCCTCATAGATGTTGTAATGTTCTCCAATTGTTGGTACAGTTCGTTGTTGTGCCTGATTCTGTACTTGCATTCTTCTTTAATAGGGCCCATGATTTTTCTCAGGATCTTCCTTTCCTTCAGCTCCAGTTTCCTAAGTTGCCCTTTTCTTACCATGTTTAGGCATTCTGAGGCGTATAGTACTGATGGTATTAAGGATTATTATTATTATATATATATACATTAGTTTAGTCCCTTAAGGAGCACGTGGAACCATTAAATAGCACTGGTATTCTTAATCTTCTTGTTCTTCTTAGCTTCCCAAAACTTCCTCAACCTTTCACTATGGGCCTGCCGTCTTTCTTGTGTCCATGAGTTTTTGAGTTTCATGCTCTTCTCAGATGGATTCTTGGGTGCAAATTTATGGCTGTTGATATTTTGTCTGTATGTATTCCTTGTGGTTGCCATTGGATCAACGTCAACTTCTGCGAGATCCTTTTGTGCATCCACTAGCCAGCGAACTTTGGTTTGTCGGTTTCCATTGATGATAAGAAATATTTTCTTAGTCAGTCGTGAGTCATCCATTCGTGCTAAATGTCTATAAAATTTCATGCGCCGTTTGCGTGCGACTGAAGTGAATCGCTCAGTTAATGCGTAGAGTTCTTCCTAGCTTTTTCGCATCCATTTACCCTCTTGAAACTTGGGCCCAAATATCTTCCTCAGTACCTGTCGTTCAATTTTCTCAATGTCCTTGATGTTAATGGTAAGTGCTGATGTCTCAGTTGCGTAGAGTGCCTCAGGGAGCACAACAGTGTGGTAACGTCGGAGTTTGGCTTTTGTGGATATTGATTTCTTATTGTAGAAGTTCCAGGTGATTATTATTATTATTATTATTATTATTATTATTATTATGATTATTATTATTATTATTATTATTATTATTATTGCCATTATACGATTTTCCCATAAATGCGGGGTTGCGGGAGCGAACTGCGACGTACGAGTGGTCCTGTTCTACGACCGGATACCCTTCCTGACGCCAATCTATATATATACATTGCTCAGAATTTGAAAAGAACGGTATTTCTGTATCGGTCATGTCCACACTAACAAGAAAATGTACTTTTTACTTTTCCGTAATTTCTGTCTGTCTGTCTGTCTGTCTGTCTGTCTGTCTGTCTGTCTGTCTGTCTGTCTGTCTGTCTGTCTGTCTGTCTGTCTGTCTGTCTGTCTGTCTGTCTGTCTGTCTGTCTGTCTGTCTGTACACGCATCACGAGAAAACGGCTGAAGAGAATTTAATGAAAATCGGTATGTAAAGTCGGGGGATGAGCCGCTACAATCTAGGCTATAAATACTTTTATTCACGCCGAGTGAAATGGTAGTTTAGGGGAAGGCCTTAAATTTAATTCTCGAATATTTATATTATTAGCGGTCCTATCGATAAATACGATATAACTAAAGTTATACAGAATTACATTTCCAATCAATTATGTCTTATACATTTTTACCGTACCGGCTCTGATAACACAGATATTAATGAATTTGTAGTTTTGTTGCTAAGTCCTTATCAACGGCTAGCCACGAGAAAATGGGTTAACAGAATTTAATGAAAACCGCTATATAGAGTCGGGAAATAAGAAACTACAGTCTAGGCTGTAAATAATTTTATTCGCCCGAGATGAAATGGTAGTTTAGGGGAAGGCGCTTAAAATTTAATTTTTAAATACCGGTACCTATGTTATTGGTGCTATCGAAAAGTACTACATAACAAAAGTTATAGACAATACAATTTCCGATCATTTATGTTTCATTCAGTTTTACTGTACCGACTATGATAAGAGTGGTATTTCAGAAGGCCTACAGTATCGAAAGCGCATGACACTGATCAACAATAACTTTACATTGACCATTGTTTGTTACTGATTAACAATAACTTTACATTGACCATTGTGTGTTGTGATGTTCTTCGTTTCTTACGGTCCCGCAACGTGTACACTACCTAGCCTAGAATTCTGTATACAATGTAGAATTCCGTAGCGAAGCACGGGTACATCAGCTAGTCCTATATGAAGAGATGTATTCACTATTGCGTGTTTCTGTGGTGGTTAGTGTGTTGTCTGAATACGGAGAGAGTGTTGGAACAAACACAAACAACCAGACCCCAAGCTAGAAGAATTAATTAATCGCGACTGCAATTTCCGACCCGGCCGGGAATTGAACTGGGGACCCTCTGAACCGAAGGCTTGAACGTTAACCATTCAGCCAAGGAGTCGGAATAATAAGGATATTTAATATGCATGTATGAAAACAATTTGGATTACAATTAACGTATACTCCGTCTTTGGTTTCTGGTGATCCGGAACTAATTGAAGAGAAGATTATATTCCAAAACTAGACAAGAAATATTTATGATTATTTAGTTGACGACTACAATGACTAATTCAGTATCAATCAGTAATTTCCCAACTGATATGTATTTAGATCACCCAAGTGGCAAAATTCCCTATCAGTTGTTTACCTAGCTTAAATAACCCCCGGTGGGTTGGGGACACAGACGAAGAATACACCCACAGCATCCCCTGCTTGTCGTATGAGGCGACTAAAAGGGGAGACCAAGGGATGATGATATGAGAGCCCCGACACTACTTGTGATTAGTACCATTACGTGAGGAGCACTATGGGTCGACTTTACTTGAGACTATAGTACCACCAATGGCGTATACTGAGGGCTACCAAGGCTATCAGTGAAGCCCAGACATCAAATGAGAATGATGGAAGTCTAAACCACATTATAATACAAGCATCTGACATATTGTTCCATTCACAAAACTTGAAAGCAGTGAGAAAAAACGTCGCACGTATTTCTGAGAGCAAGGCATCGGAGACTGATATTGCAGCCCAGACTCTCGTCCCTCTCACCTCGACTCACTCGCGCAGCTTGTTGCTGTATATCGGATAGCAGCGGGCACCAGGGAGTAGGTGTGTTAGGCTTCGGTCAGTCAGATCGCCACTGCTATCAACCATGCGTTACTCATCGTATATACTTCCTCACCTCATACTCATAGATAACAGAGTACTGGTATTTCACTCCTGTTTACTTCTACACCCTTGTAGGAAGACACTGCAGGGCTGCTGTTCTAGGAGCAATATAGATTTTTATATTGGTAGATTTGCCAAAATGAAATGCAATTTTTCAGCTTTAGTGTTCTCTTTTGTTGATTGGAATCGAACCCGTGATCATGGGTCGGACACCACCACTGATATCCCGAGGAGCTAAGTAACCAGTGACCGATGGGTATGGCCACTGTACAATTCAAAATTTCTCTTTAATAATAATAATAATAATAATAATAATAATAATAATAAGGCGGAAGAGGAACTCTGCTTTAGTTCCGAACGGTGGAGAGAGCGGAAGAGCCTAGTGGAGTGAACCACGAACAAAAATCAAATTTCGGACTAACAATCCGATCTTATCCTGGAATCTAATTCCTCACTTTGTATTTTATACAATTTCAATTGCAGTATGGAAAGTCCGCTGAATGAAGGCACTACCCCAGGTGGTAACTCGAAAGAGAAATCCACCATTGCGTCACGCAATGCATTGGAACTAAAGGTTCTGGGGAGTCCCAACAACTGCAATCAGAAGGTTGAGTCGGAGCAACCTTGCAATCCTTCTAAAATAAAATTCAAAAAGGAATTATTTTTTGGCACTTTAAATGTAAATTCTCTACTCAAGACTGGTAAACAAAAAGAACTAGAAATACTTCTAGAGAAAAACAAAATTCAAATTTTGGCAGTTCAAGAAACTAGATTCCTAGATGAAAATGTAATAGACACTTGTAACTACAGGATCTTTAAAGGCAAACCAGCAATCAAAATTATGAAGAGGATGCCACTACTTGGTACAGCTTTCCACATTCATAAAAGTATAATAGGAAATGTAACAGAATTTAAATCCAACTCGGAAAGAATATCTCTCCTATCAATTAAATGCAAAAACAAAACGTACACACTTGTTAATTGCCATGCACCAATAAATGAAGACAATAGGAAAAACCCTCAAAAAACAGAGGAATTCTGGGTTCGTTTGGAAAATGAAATATCCAAAATTCCGAAAATGAACACCATATTACTATTAGGTGACTTCAATGCACAAATAGGTAGAAAAAAGAAATTTAGAAATGTAGTAGGACATTACCCAGCCCACAGAAGAACAAATACAAATGGTATTAGGCTAATCAGTTTGTGTCAAAGCTATCACCTGAAACTAATGTCAACCTTCTTTAGAAAACTCCCCAGAAAAGCTAAAACGTGGATATCTCCAAACCCAATGTTAGGAGAGTTTCCGTTAGATCATGTGGCTGTTTCAAAAAAAGTACAAAAGAAATTATGAATGTGAAAGTAGTAAGGAATGGTGAATTTGATTCCGACCATTATCTCTCTAAAATTAAAGCCAAACTCCTACCTAATAAAGAACAAAGAAAGCCACAGAGGTTAATAAAATATAATGTAGACAGACTTACTATAACAAAAGAATCAATTAAAAACTACCAAGACGAAATTAAAGTGGCTAAACAAGGCAACTGGCAAGAAATATCCAAAGCAATTAATTATGCAGCACAGAAAACATTTGGGCCAATAAAAAATAAAAGGAAAATATGGTGGAATGAAATATGTGAAGACGCTTTAGCAGAGAGGGCTAAAACATGGAAAAAATGGAAATGCTCAAAGAAAATTGAAGATTTTGATCAGTTTAAACAACAAAGGAAGGAAACAGCAAGGATAATCAGAAGTACTAAACGAGCCTTTCAAAAGGAGAAACTTATAGAAATGGACAAAAACTTTATAAAAAATAACACCCGTGACTTTTATCAGACTTTTAAGAATGAATTAAAGGGGTACCAAACTACAAATGTTAGTTTCAAGGATGAAAACGGCAGAATTGGACTAAGCAATACTGAAAATTGTGAGATATTAGCAAGATATTTTGATCAACTTTTGAACTGTCCTGAACCAAGTCATAAATTAGAATTTCAAGATATTGATGAAACTTTGGAAGAAGACATACCACCAACTATAAAAGAAATTGAAGAAGTAATTAAAACCCTCAAAAACAACAAAGCTAGCGGAGAAGATTCTATTACAGCGGAACTTTTGAAGTGGTCCTTGCCAAATATAGCAAATGAGCTACAATTACTCTTTGAAGAAGTCTGGAAAACTGAAAAAATTCCTGAGGAATGGAAAGTAGCCTTGATACATCCACTCCACAAAAAAGGTAATAAACAGGACGTTAATAACTACAGAGGAATATCTTTATTAGCACTGGCATATAAAATATTTTCCAAGATTTTATTAAACAGAGTAGAAACAACACTAGACAATCATTTAGGTGAATATCAAGGTGGTTTCAGGAAAGGAAGATCATGCTCAGAACAAATATTTAATCTTAAGTCAATAATTCGCCACAGGTTACTTAATTCAAAGGACATTGTAGTCATGTTTGTAGATTTCAAAAAGGCTTTTGATTCAGTTGACAGAGAAACTATATATAAAATAATTCGAGAATTTGGCATAAAGTCTAAACTGGCAAATCTAATCCGTGAAACACTTACAGACACAGTCTCTAAAGTGAAATTTCTGGGATAGATATCACAGCCTTTCAAAATAAAAACTGGTGTACGACAAGGCGACGGACTATCCACAATTCTTTTTAATTGTGTCCTAGAGAAAATAGTGAGAATTTGGAACGAAAAACTTATTGAACTCAACATTTCACCGATAAGGTTAGGAAGAGGAAACAAAAGGATTGAAATAAATTGTCTTGCATTTGCAGATGACTTTGCAATACTTTCGGAAAATGTGACATCTGCTGTAACCCAAGTAAATGTCTTGGAAAGAATCGCCAGCAGAAGTGGCTTAAGAATTTCTGCAGAAAAAACAAAATTTTTAACAAATATTTTGGATGCACCAAAATTTCTGAAAACATATATTGGCCAAATAGAGAGGGTAAAAAAATTAAAATATCTAGGGGAAATAATCCAAGAAAATGGTTTAGAAAAATCTGCAGTAGAGGAGAGGGTACATAAAATGGAGAGAGCTTATGGTGTCACCAAAGATATCTACAATAAAAGATGCCTATCCAAAAATGCTAAAATAAGGCATTACAACACAGTAGTGAAGCCAGAATGCCTATATGAAAGCGAGTGTCTGGCATTAAAGTATAATTCAGATAAGCTAGAAATACTAGAAAGGCGAATCATGAGGAAAGCCGGGCTTTAATTTGCTAAACCTTAGGCTGCCATCTGCACTGATCAGATGTTGATTATTGACGGTAGCAGAGACCGGGGAGTAGCTTGTGAAACAGCACTGACAACACAGCAGGCTACTCCGTTGGCTGCCGACAGTGGGGTTCGAACCCACTATCTCCCGGATGCGAGCTCATAGCTGCGCGCCCCTAACCGCACGCCCAACTCGCCCGTTCCGAGTAGCAGCAGCAGCAGCAGCAGCAGCAGTAGTAGTAGTAGTAGTAGTAGTAGTAGTAGTAGTAGTAGTAGTATCCCACTTTCTCATCGAGAATTCCCGATTCCAATTCGCGTTAATGCATGAGGAATATTTAAAAACCCACGTCCCTTTCGGTAGGTTCTCACATGTAATTGTATAGACGCTCATAAAAGGGTGCGCACGTGGTATTGTATACGTTCCCCGGAGGTATACTTTTCTCATAACAAATTAAACCTACAGATATAATGTCTGTTTTGGCTATCTACATGGTTCATATCTACATGGGAGGTGAATTATATTTTGATAAAAATTAAAGATTCAATGCGAGGAGCATACAATAACATGTGCTCATTTTTTGAGCGACTGGATTATGATTGCAAGATTAACAATTACATAAAGATGTAAGAGTTTGCTTTAGTAGTAATAGTAGTAGAAGTAGTAGTAGTAACGATGCTGTACTTTAAGTTCACGACTGTGACCTTTCCATTCTTGAAATTTTCCAATTCGAGTATCGCCCAATACCTGTATGTATAATGTATCCTTTAAACCACTCGCAAACAAATGCAGCGGTGGCAAATACAATCAGTTTAAGAATGCATGGGTGCAATGATGTCCGATTTCAGATATGTATATATCTTGGAGTGGATCTGGAATTCATATCATTAAAACTGTAACAGGTCTTGTTAATGGAAGAACCCTGTCTGGTTCCTCTGTAAGTGACCATTTTAGTTAAGTTCACTGTGATGATAATTCCTATCGGTACTCTGTACAATAGCCTGGGAGAGAGCATTTTGTTCAAATTCTACGGTCGCGCCGTTTCATTTCGCGCTGAATACATATTGAGTTAAATTTCCATAGTACTGCAGCAGCCTCCCTCCCTGCCTCTCTCTCTCACATACACTTATTCAAGAGAATAATATTACCGCCAGTCCAGCCACATCATATGTATGTATATGTCAATATAGTTTGTAGAACTCAGTAGCCAATATGAAGCGCTCGTCCTAGGTTTATCTAAGGCAGAGAGTAGAGAAATGGACCAAAGCTCTCTCTCTCTCTCTCTCTCTCTCTCTCTCTCTCTCTCTCTCTCTCTCTCTCTCTCACACACACACAGACTCGTTGAGTAGTGC
Source organism: Anabrus simplex (assembly GCF_040414725.1). Lineage (NCBI taxonomy): Eukaryota > Metazoa > Arthropoda > Insecta > Orthoptera > Tettigoniidae > Anabrus > Anabrus simplex. Next base: position 567,601,504 of record NC_090265.1, on the reverse strand, counting down.
CATACTTAATAGGATTCTCAATATTTCATACGAAATGCAATACACGAAGAAGTTCAAAATCCAATACGGCAATCTGATTTGAGAGATATACGAAATGAACTGTGATCTACTATCAGGAAAACTAACTTAGATTACAATTTCCGCTTATAGACTACTAGTCGCTGTTCGAGGTCTGATACCTTCAGACCTTGTTCAGCTGTAGGATTACTAGACTACTTGACAAAACCCGACTTTCGGATATTGTTATCGCCGCAAGGCGAGTCCGCATAACAATATTATCGTGATTCATTTGTGCCGACCTGAATCTTCCTTTTTGTAAGTACGTTTTCCATCTACTTTTCAATTGTGATGATTTATCATTTTAGCAAGTTATTTTAGTATAGTTTTCCGCCTTAAATTCTTGCTAATATTTCAGTGTAGCCAATTTCATTAAATTAGTGTATTTTTCCTACATTCTTAATTCTTGCTAGTCTACTACGTTCCCAAATTAGTGTATTTTCTATTTACTCTTTCTAATCCAGGATTTTAGGAAACTCGTTATAATTCATTTTTCCCTTTGTTCTTAAACCTTGCTAATCTATTATATTATTATATTATATTGGCCAATTATTATTAAAATACTGTTTTCCCTCTACTTATAGTTCTTGTTAATTTCTTCTTTTCGCAAATTATTCAGTAAATTAGCAATTTTAAATTCGTAAGTCTTGATCACCTATTCTTCTGACAAATTACTCTATAAATTAGTATAATTTTCTTTGCTCCTCAATATTACTATCCAATAATTTTTTCAGAGGCAGTCAATTTATATACTTTTCTTTATTCCTGCTAGTGTATTTTTGACAAATTGTTCAGTAAAGTAGAATATTTTGCCTTTACTCTTAATTTTACTCTTAATTTTTGCTAATATTTTCAAATTAATTTCTAAATAAATACATGTTTATTGTGCCCGTCAATAGGGCTCATAAACCATTTTGGCAAATTATTAATTGAATTAATATATATTTCGTTCAGTATTAATTTTTTCATCTACCATTTCCGCAAATGCATTCATCAAACTAGTGTATTTTAACCTTCTTCCTCAATTTTCTTCGTTCACACTTCAATAAATTACTGTATTTTCCTTTAATTGTTTAACCTTGATATTTTTCGTTTTGGCAAATTATTCAGGAACTTTACATTTTTCCTTTATTTTGTTCATCTTGGCCTTAATAAATCAGTTTACTTTTCTCTTGTAGTATGATTTTGCTAATCATTAGTTTTGGCAAATAATGCGTTAATTTAGTACCTTTCTCTCGTATTTTAACCTTGTTAATTTTTTATTTTGGATAATTATTGAATAAACTGGTGTAATTTTCCTTTGTCCTCTGATCGTGATCTTTCATGTCGACGGATTATTCGGTAAATTAGTATTTTTTTCCCTTACTCCCAATTCCTGTTAACAAATTACAAGTAAAATGCAATAATCACCCGAATGTCCAACTACTCGGCTGAATGGTCGGCGTTGTAGCCTTCGGTTTAGAAGATCTTGGGTTCGATTCTCGGCTGGGATGGGGATGTTTACAGTGTATGGTTATGTACGGTTAATTCCTCTGTCTTGGGGACTCTCTCTCTCTCTCCCTCCCTCTGTGTGTGTGTGTGTGTGTGTGTGCGTGTGTGAGTGTTTTCTTCTTAGTACCCGATTCCTGGTACTACCAGAATGGAAGAAGGGCTGGAATATGGTTAAAATGGTACATGCAGCTCATCTCCATTGGGGTATGCCTGAACACGAGTTTAACTTTAATTCGCTTTGCTTTACTTAACTGTACTCTAGTGATAAAATAGACTATTTAGACCGTTGTTTTGTCCCATCTGAGCTACAATCTCCATCAAAATATCTTACAAAGTTAACTAAGTGGACTGACGCGGCATCCTGAACTATCTCAACAGACGACTGGAAGACGAGATGTCTTTCTTGTGTACCACTAACTACTTCTGACGATTTTCGGAGACGCCGATGTGCCGGAATTTTGTCTCGCATGAGTTATTTTACGGGCGAGTACATCCACTGACAATTTTTTTTTGCTTTACGTCGTGCCGACACAGATATGTCTTACGGCGACGATGGGATAGGAAAGGCCTAGGAATTGGAAGGAAGCGGCCGTGACCTTAATTAAGGTACAGCCCCGGCATTTGCCTGGTGTGAAAATGGGAAACCACGGAAAACCATCTTCAGGGCTGCCGACAGTGGGGCTCGAACCCACTATCTCCCGATTACTGGATACTGGCCGCACTTAAGCGACTGCAGCTATCGAGCTCGGTCTACTGACAAAAGGCTGATTATTTGAGCACCTTCACATACCACCGCACTGAGCCAGAAGCGAACCTGCCAAGCCGGGATCTGGAAGACAAGCTCTTAACACTGCGAATGCAATGCTAATCAATAATCATTTCGTTAGTACTGCATAGTAAACTTGTGCTGTGAAGCTCAGACACTTATCACGGCAAACTCACTATATTTGAATATTTTCTTGCTATTTGCTTTACGTCGCACCGACACAGATAGGTCTTATGGCGGCGATGGGATAGGAAAGGCCTAGGAATGGGAAGGAAGCGGCCGTGGCCTTAATTAAGGTAAAATCCCAGAATTTTCCTGGTGTGAAAATGGGAAACCATGGAAAACCATCTTCAGGGCTGCCGGCAGTGGGGTTCTAACCCACTATCTCCCGAATACTGGATACTGGCCGCACTTAAGCGACTGCAGCTATCGAGCTCGGTATTTGAATATTTATATAGGCCTATACAGTGTACCAGGAAAAGCATCTTTTTGCTATTTACGTTGCACTGAATCCGATAGGTTTTATGACAATGATGGGATAGCACAGGGATAAGACTGGGAAGGAAGCGACCATGGGAAACCACAAGGAAAATCATCGGCAGGGTTAGCGACAGTGGGATTCGAACCCATCATCTCCCGAAATGCAAGGTCATTGCTAGGTGAAACGAACCGCGTAGTCTCCTCGCTCGGTAACGGAATTTGAAATGCACTATCTCAACAATATTAAATTCTCAAATTTATGTTCCTGTATTTCTGAAATCGTTGCCGCTATAGCTTTTATTTTTTTTTTTTTTTTTTGGCGATTCGATTTACGTCACATCCACACAGATAGGTCTTATGGCGACGATGGGATAGGAAGGGCCTAGAAATAGGAAGAGAGCGGCCGTGGCCTTTGAAATTTTTGGAGCTAATTTAAGCTTTTATTTGAAGTTTACTGTACTAACATTATGTGAAGTTTATATTTTATGTAACATTAAAATCAGTTTTATTTACTTTAGAAAATGTTTAAGAAAAGTATTGTATGGCAGGTTTCATTAGAAATGCCTAGCAACGATAAAAGAAGAAATTATAATTCACGAACAAGTTCCATAAACCGTAATAGGCCAATTAAATGTGGAAATGCTTGAATTATTTTGTGGAATATAAACATCAATGTCGTCTTTTATTTTTATTTAGGGCTTCAACTCCCTTAAGCGAAGCTAATACCGCCTTTTAACTGAAATTCCCTTATTATCTTGCACCAGGTGTACCGGGACACAACATACAAACTGATCGCAGACGTCTACAGGATTCAGATCCTATTTACCCTCGAATCAAAAGCGGTATTTTTGTGAATATGGCCCCTTGAATTTACAGCCTTTGACATGGACACTTCATCAATAATGTATCTTCTACATGTAGTGGGGAACTAGATTGCTGATATGGCACTCTTGTGATGAATGTTATCTGTTCTAGCAGCTTGTTGGCAATACAAGGTTTATAGCACCAAAATGGAACGGCAGAAGCCGTAGTGGGAAGGCAATAACCAGAAGATTGAATGAGGCCTGCTGTACAGTTCGATGAAACCATATTCAATGGAGACCATTAGACCTTTGAATAATATATTATTATTGGTTGAAAATCGTTATAACTTTGAGGACAGCATTCTACCGTAAAACCCACGTGTTCATTTAACAACGCAGTTGGAACCTACGAGTACAATTCTACTGCTCTCTCTAAAATTAACGTCATATGCGTTCCAAGTACAGACTATTGAACAAAAGATATCTCAGTATCGTGTAGTCGAAGCTTGGGAAGTTTGATTATGTTAACCATACAATGTTTTATTATTAATATTTTAGTAAACAATGATGATTGTTGTTAAAAGGGGCCTAACATCAAGGTAAATGAAATGGAAATGGCGTTTGGCTTTTAGTGCCGGGAGTGTCCGAGGACAAGTTAGGCTCGCCAGATGCAGGTCTTTTGATACATACAACCAGCCCCCGTGCCGGCGAAATTAACCAATTAAGGTTAAAATTCCCGACCCTGTCGGGAATCGAACCCGGGATCCCTGTGGCCAAAGGCCAGCACGCTAACCATTTAGCCATGGAGCCGGACAACATCAAGGTCATAGGTCTTTAATGGTACGGGATGAAATGAAATAATTACTGGGCGAGTTGGCCGTGCGGTTAGAGGCACGCGGCTGTGAGCTTGCATCCGGGAGATAGTGGGTTTGAATCCTATTGTCGGCAGCCCTGAAGATGGTTTTCCGTGGTTTCCCATTTTCACAGCAGTCAAATGCTGGGGTTGTACCTTAATTAAGGCCAGGGCCGCTTCCTTCCAACTCCTAGGCCTTTCCCCTCCCATCGTCGTCATAAAACATATCTGTGTCGGTGCGACGTAAAACTTCTAGCAAAAAAAAAATTAAATTTAAGATCACCCACTGATATAGGATAACTTCAGAACAGAACTCACGTCCGTAAATGTTCCTACAGGTACGAAATATCAAATCAAATGCTTAACACTCGCTTGTGCTGGGTGACGGAGCTATAGTAATTTGATTTTCTGAGACTCACTTAACTACAATTCTAACAAATGGACATACACTAATTTGGTGACAATGTCCAACATCAAGGAAAAATAAAGGAAGTTATTCATTTTTTCACAATATTCTTATTACGTGAGCCCGCTTAGCGACCATGATTGTTAAGGGGTCAAGTCTGTATGGCCTGACACCGAGGTCAGCCTGTTCGAGTCCCGTCGGTCAAAAACATTTTCACCTTCTGAATGTTGGCGGGTAGGGTAGAAGAGGTGGTGGTATACAATTTCTAATCACTAGATTGCGTGCCAAAAGCTTGGGTTTAATTCCAAACCTCTCCGCAGTGTTCATATGGAGTTGGGGTATGTCAAATTGTTGATGGTCATTCGTCCGTCGGATGGCGACGTTAAGTCTTGTGCAGAACCTTTCGTGTTATTCGACAGGTACCGGTTTCACCCTCTTCCTTTCTACTATCATACATATATCACGTCGTTCATTTCATCTCAGTAAAAACCCGCTACAACTATTCATCTCACATCATAGCCGACCCCGTAGAGAAACGGGACAAGCGTTGGAAATACAATATTTTTATTACGAAAGTTTAACAATCCTTTAACACTTCATTTGAAATTAATTTTCTGAACACCCTGTATAAACTTATTTATATATCTTAACAGGAAAACGGTACGAGGATTAATAAGGGAGATATCATTAACGGACCGTTTTTCGGTGCAAGTCCCACCGGACTTCACTCAAGAGCGGGTGTGTGTAAAGCCTATTTCTTATAACTTGAAAACTACTGGAGATATGTCAACCAAACTTCATATTTAGCATCCACCTGTCCAAATGTTTTGAGGTCCATACCATTTCAAATTTCCGGAACTGACTGGGGGGTTTATTGGGAACCGAAATAATAATGTTACTCTCCCACAATACTGTATATACAAGACTAACCTGACTGTAAACTGACCAACCTTGACGGATATTCATTTCGGAAACATTTTTTCTCATGCGCATTTTTTCTATTGGAGGATTAATAATAGAGATATCATGAACGGTTGGTTTTGCAGGCTATGTGCAGCGGACATAGCCCAAAGGTGTTGTACGTAGAGTAGATTTTTTATGTATATAAATAAAATCGTAACAACCGTGTGTCTGTACATTTACTATTTTGGGGAAAGTTTCGTACAGTTACCCGTTTCAAGTGTAATAATGACCTTCTGCGTATTTGTTAGCTTTAGTTTTCTCAAAGTACTAATTTTTAACCCCTCCCTCAAAGCAAGATTGAGGCACAGTCTGCCAGTCGAGCTAGAAAATTGAAATTTGGCAAAATGATATGTCTTAGCCTGTAATCGACGAAAAGCTTCCAAGATCTAAAATATTTCATTTCTTCCCCCGAAAAAAATTCAGAATATTGAGGCAATTTTTTAATGCCCGTAAAGACCTTTGTTTCGAGGTATTTTGTGGCTAAACTGTAAGTCGTATCAAAAAATTTGGAGTGATCTGCACGGACATCCGCCCAACCAGTATCCATACGTGACCGAAATTATATGTTGGTAGCTATCACGTACCCGCTCTATTCAAGGCTTGTAACTCAATTTTATCCATAAATAGATGATACAGGAGAAAATATCTTAAGATCAACCATTTAGACCGCTAAATGAGGCGTCGTATGGTACAATCCGTTTGTCGATATGATACACCGTTTAGCAGTAGTTAGTCTATAAATGAAGGTTTGCAATATTGTAAACATTCATATACATCGTATGTCGATCTATAAACTGTATATTCATTGAAGTCGATTTGTACCGATGTGGAAATGGTGTGTTTGCAATTATAATTAATATTTTACATCGATAGTGACTCTCAGCAGGAGGGCGTCTGCTATTGTAATCATTACTCTCCACATCGACTTTTCCTGGTAGTAGAAATGCGATCCTTCTCCAATCCCTTTGTTACTAGCGTTAGTAAGGAGGGACTACCATTGTAATTAATAACTCCCTTCTCGATTTGACTTGGCAGAAGTCAAGGGAACATGCAATTTTATTCAAAACTCCCCTAATCGATTGTGTTTGGGAGTAGGCATGTGTGCTCGCCATTATAAACAAATATACCTATCTAAAATGTGACTGGCATTAGGCATAGTGGCCTTGCTATTATAATACAAACTCACCAACTCGGTGTGACTGCCATTAAGAAAAGGGGCCTGTTATTATAATGCTAACAGCACAAATCAATTCTGACTTGCGGTAGGGAAGGTGCCTGCTATTATAATGAAAACTCATCAACTTTAATCTGTCCGGAAGTAGGAGAGCTCCTGCCGTTGTAACGGAAACTCCCCAAAATCGACTCGGCAGCGCACTAGGTAATCGGGCCTTCCATTGTAATGAAAATTTACTTACTCGATTGTGAATGATAGTAGGCAAGTGAGCCTGCCGTTATCATCACAATTCCGCAACTCGCACCTTACATTGGAAGCAACGTATGGGAACCTCCCCCTGCTGTTTCTGGATAACGCTAAGAGACATGCAATTAAAATAAAACTTATTCAGTGCATGTACAGTAATTTAATTGATATCCGTGTACAATACCGTAGCGAAGCACGGGTACATTTGCAGGTTAAGTAATAAATGAATTAACTGAGACCTTGATATCAATTTTAAAGTAGTTTTACGACATTGTCTTCACTGTAGAACACTAGCTTCGTGTTTAAACCCTGCCCAGTACATTAAGGAAATGGTGGTGGTGATAGATGCTTTAGGAGCCAAAAGAACGGGATTACCATCACCTCGCAACATTCAACAAAGAAGAAAAGCTTCGACCCTCCAAAAATGAAGGTATCAGTTGAGGAAGGCCAAGAAAGGTGGCGATCTCTGGACAATTCTAATAGCGCCGATACCGGCAAGGAACCCAGCCGATTAGGAGGTGTTAGACAGGAAGAATGAAAGAACAGACCCTGACACAAGTAAGACAAGGCAATATCAGACTCAGTTGATGGTCCCACTCCATTCTCACAATCCCTGGGAAGAGAGGATCACATAATGTGCATAATTTAAAGTGGTCTATCCCAACTCATCCCCGGTATGTATAGATTATAAACATGTTAACTATATCAAATGAACGCATTTCCGTCCTAAATCATATCGACACATGATTCTATGATTTTCACCCGAGTTTCCAACTCTCATCTTGGGTACATTCTATAGCACCCTTCTCAGTCCTACTTACAATACTGTATGTGCACACAATACTGTTCACGCTCAACATTTTACTTATATGTCTGTCTGTTAAATCTTTAGCCAGAAATCTGGTTGGTTCCTCAAATAGCACCCCTGAAGGTTGTGTGGGTATAGGAAACCGCAAAAACCGATGTCGGCACCAAAATGAGGTTTCCCAGACAAGATGAGCAGTCAGCGTTTTCCTCACATGGCCATAGAGTGTTATTACAGCACGGCCAACCGTATGAGTAGTACATTTCATAATATCCAAACACCCCAGTTACACAATAGGTCTATAAAATATAATTAATCACATCAATGCTCCTAACCTTTAAAAAAGTAACCGCCGGGCTGAGTGGCTCAGACGATTAAGGCGCTGTCCTTCTGACCCCAACTTGGCAGGTTCGATCCTGGCTCAGTGCGGTGGTATCTGAAGGTGCTCAAATACGTCAGCCTTGTGTTGGTAGATTTACTGGCACGTAAAATAACTCTTGCGGAACTAAATTCGGGCACTTCTGCGACTCCAAAAACCGTGAAAGTGGGTTAGTAGGACGTTAAGCCAATAACGTTATTATTTATGATAATCTGTAATGACGAAAACTAATTACCACCAGCAGGTAATTGCTGCCACCAAAACAGTCAACAACAGGACATAAGTCGTAATTTATTTATTTATTTTTTTATTTATTTATTTAACCACATAGTAATAAATAGTTATTTTAGATATTCCCCATCCCCTTTATGGTAGTGGTGATTATTGGTTTAAAAGGAAGAATAACTAAGCAACCATCCTCCCTTATCACCAACCAGAGGAAAAATAATTAAAAATTAAAAAGATTGGACACTTCAAAGAACGAAGGAGTCAGCCATAGAGGGGGTGAAAGACTGCCTCGCAAATCTAATACCGTCGGAATCAGAAGACCAAGGTAGGTCGGATAGGGAAGACGAACGTTAAGAGCCTGGCGCAAGTAAGTGGAAGAAATGCCAGACTCCTCTAAGACCCCATTGCTACCAAACAACACTCCCATGTTGAGAGCCTCTGGCATCCTCCATTTGTCACTTCTTACGATGGGCAAGGGATATATTGGGTGTATTCTACTGTATCCACTCGTTAAACCTTCTCCAAACCACAACTGCACGCGTGAAATATTACGAAGTAGTTATGATAAGTATTCAGAAAAATTTTAGCATAGTAAAAACTTTGAGTATCTCCTGAAGGAATCTTCTCTTTGCAATATCCAATTCAATTAGTGAGCAAGCGTTTGAATGTGCCGAGCAGTATTAGCTTGGTTATTTTCTAACTTGGCTGCGAAGTGAACTGTACTCAGTTAAGTGGATATAAGCCAGGCTACAATAATACCGTAAGTTACAAACCGCACTTTCCTTCTTTTTCCTAGTCTTTTCCTCAGTGTATTGCGGTCGGCAATTGATGTGGATGTGGTCCACTTTTACGGACGAATATCTATACTGCCAATACTACGTAGAGGAATGTACTCACTATCGCGTGTTTCTATGATGGTTTGTAGTGTGCTGTGTTGGTGAAGAGAATTGTAGTAAGACGAACAGAAACATCCAGTCCCTATAACAAAGGAATTAACCATACGCATTTAAAATCCCCGGCCCGGCTCGGAATTGAATCTGGGGCCCTCTGAAACAAATAGCAGTACGCTGACCGCTCAGCCAAAGAGTCGAACTAACAAACTGTGAAAAAAATCATGTAATTCTTAGTACTAGAACGATATCTGTACAAAGCTCAAAATGGTTTGTAATTATTCGTAACATTCAAAATCGGCCTCTGCGGATCAGTTACAGTTTCATCAACTGGACCCTACCACCGTAAGCTCAAACCCGACAGACGTGTAACTAGGTTTTTCAAGGGTAGAGAAAAGTGCATTCAGTTCTGTAAGTTGCAAGATCATGTTGTTGTTGTTCTTCTTCTTCTTCCGCTTTACCCCACATCTGGCTGGTTGCGGGTCTGAACCGTGTCGCACATGCGGATATGATCCTGTTTGACGGCCGGATGCCCTTCTTGACGCTAACAATATATGTGGAAGGATGTAATCACTAATGCGTGTTTCTGTGGTGGTTTGTAGTGTGATGTGTTGTCTGAATATGAAGAGGATAGTGTTAAGTCAAACACAAATATCCAGTCCCCGAGACAGAAGAATTAATCAGACGCTATTAAAATCCCCGACCCGAATCAAACCCCAGACCCTCTGAACCGAAGGCCTCAACGCTGACCATTCATCCAGGGAGTCGAACTCGCCTAAGTCGTAACATGTCGGCATGTAAAATGAACTCTAGTGAGCGAGCGAGTTGGCTACGCGGTTGGTGAGATAGTGGGCTCGCACTAAAGCTACCGGTACAAATTTATAGGAAGAGAAATTAGGGAGAATAATTTACCAGAGGTTATGTTTGAGAAATTTCGAAGTCCATTGAAATCATTTAAGAAAAGACTAGGTAAATAACAAAAACAGGGAATCCGTCCTAAATGCAGAATACTGGCGATTGATTGATTGATTGATTGATTGATTGATTGATTGATTGATTGATTGATTGATTGATTGATTGATTGATTGATTGATTGATTGATTGATTGATTGATTGATTGATTGATTGATTGATTGATTGATTGATTGATTGATTGATTGATTGATTGATTGATTGATTGATTGATTGATTGATTGATTGATTGATTGATTGATTGATTGATTGATTGATTGATTGATTGATTGATTGATTGATTGATTGATTGATTGATTGATTGATTGATTGATTGATTGATTGATTGATTGATTGATTGATTGATTGATTGATTGATTGATTGATTGATTGATTGATTGATTGATTGATTGATTGATTGATTGATTGATTGATCATAACAATGCAACCCCTCACTCTGCTCCGTTCGCAAAGGAGGAAATTGTGAAAATGGGGTGAGAAGTTCTGCTGCATCCTACCTACGGACACGACATGGTTCCTTCCAACATATTTTCGGTTCAAGAAGTGACAGTTGCGAAGGGGAGGTAAACTCTACTCTCTAGTATCCTTGAGTCGCAATGGTCGTCAGTGATATCTCAATGAAGAGAGAGTTTTCTGACAGGTGATGAAGACTGCTTCTGTTATTATGAACTGGAAACAAGCAGAAATGATATTCATCACAAGTAGCCAAAAATTGGATTAATTTCTCAGAAGCTATAGACAATCCTTCCAATGCTAGTCTATAGCAATATTATAATCACCAAAGAGTAATAAATTTTAAACCGAACTCAGAGGTACAGACCATTACTCGTTTTCCTTGTGCTTTCAAGGTAACTGGATCTATATCAGCTGCATGCGAATTAAAACTGAACATTATTATAAGTAGGGACAGGCACAATATGAAATTTCATATCCTAAACCATGGCTGCTAGCAGCGTTCTGGAAAGTAGGATATTTACTAATGGCGAGGTTCAGATGGCAAAGCACGTCTGAAAAACGTTCATATTTCACAATGGTTTACAAAATCGTCCATATTTGGTGAAAATCTCCATATTGCTTAATACATTGTAAGGTTTACAAAATTTAGCTCCGTTAATTACAATTGTTCATGTCCTTACCGGCAATTTTCATACATTGACATAGAACTAAATGATGGAGAAATGGAATATTTTGTTATGTATGTGTTGTGATGTTTTTGTTATTCCTCAGTAAGGTAAGGTAAAGGTTATTCTGCCCGAAGGCAGGTCCGAAACTCCGCAGAGGTGTTCCTGAGCCGGAGTTTACGTGCGGTAGGGTGGCCAGTTCCTTTCCGCTCCTCCATTCCCTTACCCCCCACCAACAGCGCGTGACAACCCATCCAACTCCTGACCACGCCCAATGTTGCTTAACTTCGGAGATCTCACGGGATCCGGTGTTTCAACACGGCTACGGCCGTTAGCAATAATTTTGACTCTCAGTCAAGTAATTGTGTGCAACCTGCACAGACGGAATTTCGCAGTAAAAACATATAAGGAAACCTAGCGTGCATATTGAAACATTTTGCCAGAGTCTCTGCTATGACAGAGAAGTTTGAAGCAAGTTGCCACTGCTGACGTTAGAAGAAGGCCTGACAGAAGAATTGGCTTAAGATCCAGGGGCAGCTGAAAAAGGAGTTTCTACAAACATTTCCTTACTGCTGAAAAATAATCCATTGTACAGTATTATCCTTCAAATTAGTAGAGAGATTGAATTTAATTTTTTGCTAGTTGTTTTACGTCGCACCGACACAGATACGTCTTACGGCGACTATGGGACAGGGAGGGGCTAGGAGTGGGAAGGAAGCGGCCGTCGCCTTAATTAAGGTACAACCCCAGCATTTGCCTGGTGTGAAAATGGGAAACCACGGAAAACCATTTTCAGGACTGCCGACAGTGGGGTTTGAACCTACTATCTCCCGAATACTGGATACTGGCCGCACTTAAGCGACTGCAGCTACCGAGCTCGGTGATTGAATTTAAGAGCAGTGAAATACCGGCAAATGTTAAGCGATACAAGTACACTCTTATTACATAACGTGAGATGGAGCGATCGTTTTTATTGTACAAAACAGTATTTACCAACTGAAGACGCAACCTTTCGTCAGAAAATATAGAAGAGCTGCTTTTATCATATTGTAATAGTCATTAAAGAGCTAATCGTTGAATACAATAGGAAGGTAAAAGAGAATATTGTAATTACAATAATAATAATTAACTAACTATTAACAAGTCTTTTATTTGTCTTCTCTCCCTGCAAATAAAACAGTTATCCCTTTATGTGTTGATTTAAATCCAATTAAAAATAAAATAAAATGATTTACTGCACTTCATAATTAAATACATTTTAATAGTTTCATATTTAAATAAATTTAATATCTTTGAAAAATGTTCGTTATATTGTGATTGTCTAATTGTAAGGGTTTAAATTATAAATGTTTACATACTGTATAAATCAGCTATTATACAGTTTTTAAAACCATATCCACTTCTTATGAGGCACAGTGTTTACAGTGCACTACGATTACGTCTTCTGGAATGGGACAGAACAAATATATTACTTTCATTGTCCTGCCTCAGTCTCATCTTTGCCTTTAACGTATGAAAATGATTGAGGAATGGACACTCCTGAGACAGTCAATTCCTATTACGAATTGTCTGAAAGTGAATCTCACAGGATCGGTTGGTATATACATTTCAGGGGGCTTGGCAGACTGATACGTAATAGTACTTTCTGGGGAAGAAAGCAACAGGAAACTAGCCCATTTCCCTAGTACGCCTATTTAGTGATACCTAGGCTATGTACGATAGCCGATGGTAAAGTTACGGTATTAGAGACCCAAAGTGAGGGCTCAACACACACACAAGAGAGTCAAACGTCCCACAGCACCTGTACAGTTACTTGTGTCAATTTTTTGGTTGCTACGCAATAGTACCCCAAATGTTACTCTACTGCTTACTGTCTTTAAATCAAATCCGAACTTCTTTAAAATTATTTTTTAACTTTTTCGCGGTTCAAGATTTTGGAGCAATTTTCCCTGTTATCATTTTGTAAACGATATCTTTCTTTTAAAATAGATATCATAAATGCAATCTAGCAGAGAAGAAATACAAATGACTCCAGGAATGTTTCATTCTAACCAACATAGAGCATCGAATTAACAAGATACTTGACCCTCTCCATTAATTTCCTGGACTGAATTAGGACTCGAAAGTAGATTAGCCCAATATGCCATCCTCAATTGACATCTGTTCTAAATGAGACGTATTCGCTCGGTTGTAACATACTGTATATGCAAATAAAAGGAGATGACATGCGGTTAAGTTTCACAGCTGATGATGTCCTTCCCCACATTGGCTCGCCTTCCTCCTGGAACAAGTCAAATTTGCAGACGTCCACACGGCGCTGTCAAATTTTCTTAATCCTCCGCCGCGACAGTATGACTGCTACTTACATGAATGTCTGCAGCCATTGTCGCCTCGGCCACAGCAGCAATTAGAGAAACTGCGCATCGCAATTGGTTAATTAAGAAGGGACGGCTAGAGTGGGTAAGTGTGATGAGGCAGTGGCGCACGTCGTGTTAACGATACTCTATTAGCCTTCTGTCTGTAATGCTACACGTGTTATAGCGAACTACAAGATTTAGCAACACCCTAAAATGGCGCACAGGTTGCAAGAAACATTTAGTTTAGGAATATAGTATCCCATTCTCTCAATCATTAACTTAGTCGGAATACTTTTCACATTTCTTTGGAATTTTTCCTTACTGTTTCCCTTCCCTTTTATCATATTTTTTCTTCTCAAATGAATTTATTTATTTATTTATTTATTTTAATTTAGTTATTCATTTATTCATCGGGCCACGGTATGCATCCCAAACCAGGTTTTGGAAATTTCCAAATGGAATCACGTTGCAAAATTGTATTGCTTATTATTTATTTATTTATTTATTTATTTATTTATTTATTTATTTATTTATTTATTTATTTATTTATTTATTTATTTATTTATTTACAGTATAGACTTGAAAGCCGCGTGTACTATTTTTTAATAAATTCATCATATATTCTTCGAATCACATAATGAGGGTTTTCGAATCTAGGCCTGCTTTCAAATTAAGTTCTCAGTTATTACTTCTGTTGAACACATACCACACAGACGTGCGGCGCTGCGCTGAAGTGATTATACATCCTTTTGTAACAAGTGTTAAAATATATACTTGAACTCAAAGTACAGTCTACGAGAATATGAGGTAGTAGCCGAAAACCATTTTCGAAGAAATTATTTGTATTGATTAATTTATAATCTATGTATTTCAATTGGGAATCAAAGCACTATCTGCATTCCCAGTGCAATAACACTTACAATACCTCGATCTGTAACTCCTTCTTCCTTCAGATTTGAAGTAAATAATAATATTCGATCATACTTAACATTCTCCATCACCTTATCTTGATATAGTTGCAATAAAAAAGAAAAGAAGACGACGATTAACCACAACATCATCATCATCATCATCATCATCATCATCATTTGTCTCACCTCGTTGCAGGGTTCACTTTTCGATCGTCTGCCAAATCGCGGTGAATATTTACGATAATAATGTCACTAAGGTCCGACTCCATGGCTAACTGATTAGCATTCTCACCTTTTGCCCACGTGGTCCCGGGTTCGATTCCTGGCCGGACCGGGGATTTCAACTTTCATTGGTTAATTCCTCTGGCTAGAGTACTGGCTGCTACTACAGTTTTCAGCATTAAATTTCATCCTAGGTAGGGCCTAGGAGATCTCCCATCCGTCGATCGCAGGTGACACTTGTCGGTTTTCGTCATTTCATCCAGGTTGCATCAACTCTTGTGTTCATCTCCTCGATAAGTTGGCCATCGTCAGCAATAAGAAACCCAGCAAATCTAAATCTCGTCACTTAATAATCAGAAAGAGAAGAGGAAGAAGAAGAACTTGTTATTCCCGCTTTTTAAGGGAAATTTTTACACCACATTTACCAAGGACTTACCAAGGACTCTTTCGAACTCCTGAATTTCCATTACCAATGTTACAGTTCAGATCACCTCCAAGAAACACTCGTTGACTTTTAGGAATTTGTTTTATTGCTTCGTCGATGTTCCAAAAGCTTTCCTTTCCTTTTTGGGAGCAGTCTTCCAGGGGTACATAAAAGCTAATAATACTGATTATTACCCCACCACCTGAGGTTAGAATCATAAATATTCTCTTGACTTCAACTGAAGATTGCTCTTGACATAATTTTTCCACACAATTCTTCCTCGTGTCTAGACCATAGTAATAGAGCTTATACCCACACGCAACCCCACCCCCACCCCTGCTACTTCCTTTGCCACTTCTCTTCCCCATCTTGTTTCTTGAGCACACAGGATTTGAAGTTCTCGTCTTTCTATTAGATCTGCTAGTTCCATACTTCAACTCGTCAGACTACCGACATTCAGTATCCCAACTGAAACTTTGCCGACTGGCTGCCTACACCACGATATCTTTTCCCCCCTGAGTTAGTCTCTTTAGGTGCATGAGTTCATTATGCTGTAGCCTTGCTCACTTTCCGCAGTGATGGGGCGATCTCTCCACGCGTCGTTAGCAACGTACACTCTAACCTTGTTCCTAAATATTCTTCTCCATATTTCGATATTCTTTGGTGAACATTTTTACGCCGGATCCCTTTCCTACTACAACTCTCCACATTTATCCGGTCTTGAGACCAGCACCGAAATACTGTCGGATGGTTTGCCTACCTAAGTAACTGGGTTGATAAGGAAAAGAAAATAATTTCATTGGCTTTACGCCCCACTAACTATTTTCCCGGTCTTCAGAGAAGCTGAGTTGTCAATAATTGTATTAAACGGGAGTTCTTTTCAGTGCCAGTAAATATACTGACACGAGGCTGCCATATTTGAGCACCTTCAAATACCACTATAATAAATTCGTGTGCCTATTTCTAGCCGAGTGCAGCCCTTGTAATGCAGACCATTCGTGTTATTGTGGTGGAGGATAGTGTTAGGTGTGACGTGTGAGTTTCAGGGATGTTGACAACAGCACTAACACTCAATTCCAGAGCTACTGGAATTAACCAATTAAGGTTAAAATCCCCGAACAGGCCGGGAATCGAACCCGAGACCCTTTGAACCGAAAGCCAGTACGCTGACCATTCAGCGAACGAGTCGGACTCCAATACCACTGAACTGAGCCGAAATCAAACCTGCCAGTTTGGGCTCAGAAAGCCAGTGCTCCTCCATCTGAATCACTCAGTCCGGTAACAACGATTATTATTATTATTATTATTATTATTATTATTATTATTATTATTATTATTATTATTATCTAATACGCTGCAATATCACCATTTATCTGAAGCTGTCGTGGGTTATCTCCGCTAAAAGCACTTTGGATGTGAGTGAAAGTCACCAATGGCACATGATCAAACTATTTTACCGCCCAGCCTTGATTTGCATACATACTGTACTTACATGCTGTTGTTGTTGTTGTTAGTCGTTTAGTCGCTTTCGACTCTCCGTGACCCCATAGACCAAAGTGCGCCATTTCTTCCTGTCGTATACAATTTTCCGAAGTCTTTCTAAATTGAGAGCCGTGGCTTCCTTGATGTCATCAATCCACCTCATCCGTTGTCGCCCTCTTCTCCTGTTACCATCAGTCTTCCCCAGCATTAAGGTCTTTTCCAGTGAATCATGTTTTCTCATGATATGACCGAAGTACTTTAGTTTTTGCCTGAGTATTTGACCTTCCAGTGAACAGCCTGGGTTGATTTCCTGTAATATTGACTTATTAGATCTCTTCGCAGTCCACGGAACTCTAAGGAGTTTTCTCCAACACCATAGTTCAAATGCATCTATTCTTCGGCGCTCAGCCTTTCTTACTGTCCAGGTTTCGCTTCCGTACATTGCTACTGGGAAGACCATAGCCTTCACTATACGAATCTTCGTTCTTAAAGTTACGTCTCTACTCTTGAAAACGTTATCAAGGTTGGCCATTGCCTTCCTCCCAAGGAGCAAGCGTCTCTTAATTTCATGGCTGCAATCGCCATCAGCAGTTATTTTGGAGCCCAAGTAGATGAAACTAGGAACAACCTCCATTGTTTCACCATTTATATGCCAGGAGGTGGTAGGTTTAGTTGCCATGATCTTTGTTTTCTTGACATTCAACCTTAGTCCAGCTTTTGCACTTTCTTCTTTCACCTTCATTAGTAGATACTTATGTTGTTCTTCACTTTCTGCCAACAGGGTGGTGTCATCAGCATATCTAAGGTTATTTATATGTATCCCACCAATTTTAGCTCCAGTTTCTGTTTCATCTAATTTGGCATTCCTCATCACATACTCTGCATAAGCAACCAAATAAGCTTAAGATTTCATGAAAGTGTTGTATTGAAGTAAGGCTTGAGGACATCGTTTTCCTCACATTTTTAACATCACTCCGGCCTACCCTGACAGAGATTGGAACCATGTCCACTTTGATATGAAATTACTGGGGGGGGGGAGTGATAGCCGAGTGGCATAGTAACTGAGTCACCAAAGCGGGCATGGTTCAAATCCAGGATAATGCGTCTTTTAAAACGAAAATTCACGTCCCCGTGGTTCTGATTCCATGTAAATCTGTAATTCCCAATGCTGTAATCACATTAAAACACCCACACAGAACTACAAATTGTTTTTAAAAACAATTTAGTAAATAAGTCACCGAGTTTTCGTGCCTGCAGTCCTGATACGAAGACGATTTCAAGTTACGAAACGTAGTCGCTATTGTTGTGCTGCAGTACTGACTTACCACAGCCAACAAAAACACATATAATCTGTATATATAAAATTGGATGTTGGTATTTTGAAGCGAATAGACTCAAAACTACTGGACCGATTTCGTTGAAATTTTCACAGTTTGTTCTTATTACATCTGAGAGAGATTATAAAGTGGTTTGAACGAAATCTGATTGGTAGTTCGGCACTAAGGGGTGAAAAATAAAATAAGGGAAGATAAGCAAACCGCAAGACAAGTCCGATCAGCTGGTTGCCTACCCAACACTATGTGAAGATTATGATGTGGTCATTAAAACGTTTTTCTGCCTTTATCAAATAGTGTGGGGGCAGGACACCCCTCCCAGCCCAAGGGGAGAGGATGAAATGTAAAAGTGATCGAAAACGACCGATATTAGTGTCGTATATGCTGAGGTAAATAAATGTACACAGGCAGGACAACGTCTGTCGGGTTTTGCTAGTAGCCTATATTCCGAGTCGTCCCACATATATGAGGATACATTTGACTCTCTGATAAGTGTACTAACAGTCAAGAATCTTGTACACACTGAGTCTAATAAAACAGAGTGTGGAGCACAATGTAGCACCTTCACCGTCTAGCCCGAGGGAAGTGTGGTTTTCTTGGCTGTTAAAAAGTTTCTCTCTTCGCTAATGGCTTACGCCCTGTGAGCTGTGTTTACGGCCCAACTTGTGCCGCTGCCTAATCCGTAAGTGCTGAAATACGAGAGGCGACTGTGGCAACTACGTGTCAAACCTTAAGTATCAAAGTTCAAGTTATTATTTATATCAATCAATCTTCATCCATATATAGTTCAATACAGAGTCAAATGCTATTCGTCTGTTCAAATATTTTCTCCTAAAGGACAGTCTTAGAAGATTTAAAATTTTTAATAGACCTATAGACCCAGAATTTAACTAACAAGGCGTATAAATTTCAGGGTTACGGTGATCTAATAAAATAATTTTATTTGACTGTTGAAGTACACACATTTCAATTAATATCGTCCTCTATTAGTATCACAGAATCGATATTTATATACGTTTCCAAAATTAACCACCGGGTGAGTTGGCTGCGTGGTACGGATCACTTGACTGTGAGCTTTCATTCGGGAGATGATGGGTTTGAACGCTACCATCAGCAGCCCTGAAGATGGTGGTCCGTGGTTTCCCATTTTCACATTAGGTAAATTCTGGAGTTGTGCATTAATTAAGACTGATTCCTTCCCAGTCAAAGTCTTTTCTTGTGTTATTGTCACCGAGAACCTAATTTGAATCAGTGCGACATTTAACCACTAGAAAAATGTACACCAATACTACTATTTCTCTGTTATGTTGCTTCCCGCAATAAAACAGTCCTTTCTATTAATTCTTTCCTTGCTAGATGTAAAACATCATGTCAGTGACGCTTGGATAGAAAAGCACTAGGACTGGAATGGTAACGGGCTCTTGCTTGCTATGAAAATGGGAAACCTAGGAAAACCCGATTCAGTAGTATACATGATGGGTTTTGAACCCACCATCCTCCCAAATATCAAATTAGCGCGTAGTCAACGCAAAAGGTCCTTTCCTTTTTCCGTAGTCTGTACTTGTAAAGTGCAAAATTATACCATTAGTTTCCTAAGATAAGTTTTGATCGAACTGTGATGTTTTTGGCTCGAGTAAACAAATAATAATCTAGTTTGTTAGTTTTGTGGATTTAATCAATTACTACTTAATAGAATAAGTACACGCGACAGAAAAAGAGGAAAACTAGCGTAAAGTAGTGGTAAAAGGTATGAGAACATTATGATATACTTTATTTTTCCACCTTGTATGGTCCAATTCCCTTTCATATTTTCTTCAATTTCTTTTCTACACTTAGTTCTAAGAAGGACAGATCATATCATTAGTTTCCTTCTTGAAAAAGCACACCTACCGCCATCGAACTGAGCGCTTCAACTCCGTGCTAAGTCTCAAATATCAAAATGTGCAAAGTTCATAACGTTTTCATTAAGTTTAATCAGTGGATTGTAAAATTGAATAATTAATTGTTCGTTGCGATGACTGAGTTTTCTGCATCTTCCACATAACATGAAATACAAGGACAATCTTTAAGAAATCACCACGGAAACACCTACCTAATAGATAAACTGTTTCTTTTTTCCCTTCTGAGAGAGGCGGTGATGAATGCGGTAAACTGAGAGGAACTCACGCCGGCTAAATTTCATAATGACAAAATCTTTCCTCGCACTTATTCTAGAGTAGCAATAGTTCCTGTGCTTTGCTACGGTATTCTACATTGTATACGGATATATACGTAAATTACTGCACAAAGAGTGAGTAAGACTTTTATTATATTGCATGTCTCTTGGTGTAAAGCGAGAAATACTACGGGGAGGTCCCGATATCTTGTTTCCGGTATAATGGGTGCGCGGCGTTGGGGAGTTTTGATGATAATGGCAGACCACGTTCCCTACTGCCATTCACAATCGAGTTCGGGAATTTCTACTACAACGGCAGGGTCACTTGCCTACTGCCATTCAAAATGGAGTTGGGCAGTTTTCGTTCTAATGACAGGCTACTTTTCCTAATGCGTCACAATGGAGTTGGGGAGTTTTAAATATAATGGCAGCCACACTTGCCTACCGCAAGTCACAGGCGAGATTGGGAGTTTTGATTACAATGTCAAGCCTCCTTGTTTACTATAAAATATAGTGTAAAATTACAAACTTTACCTACAATCTGGAAATGCAGCTCTATCTATCGTATAAGGAGTCGAGATTCGACAAAAAGTCCTGAGTTATATGTTTTGTGATACGACTTGCCGTTTAGCCACCAATTACCCCGCAATGATAGTCTGCACCGTCATTAAAATTGCCTCGATATTTTTCGGGGCCAAAAAGTTACACATTTGAACATCTTGCAATTACGGCAGTCGCCCAGGTGGCAGATTCCCTATCTGTTGTTTTCCCAGCCTTTTCTTAAATGATTGCAAAGAAATTGGAAATTTATTGAACATCTCCCTTGGTAAGTTATTCCAATCACTAAGTCCCCTTCCTATAAACGAATATTTGCCGCAAATTTTCCTCTTGAATTCCAACTTTATCTTCATATTGTGATCTTTCCTATTTTTAAAGACACCATCCAAACTTATTCGTCTAATGGTGTCCTCCCACGCCATCTGTCCACTGACAGCTCGGAACATACCACTTAGTCGAGCAGCTCGTCTCCTTTCTACCGAGTCTTCCCAGCCCAAACTTTGCAACATTTTTGTAACGCTACTCTTTTGTCGGAAATCGCCCAGAACAAATCGAGCTGCTTTTCTTTGGATTTTTTCCAGTTCCTGAATCAAGTAATCCTGATAAGGGTCCCATACACTGGAACCATACTCATGTTGAGGTCTCACCAGAGAAAAATATGCTCTCTCCTTTACATCCTTACTACAACCCCTAAATACTCTCATAACCATGTGCAGAGATTTGTAACCTTTATTTACAATCATATTTATGTGATTACCCCAATGAAGATCTTTCCTTATATTTATACCTAGGTATTTACAATGATCCCCAAAGGGAACTTTCACCCCATCAACGCAGTAATTAAAACTGAGAGGACTTTTCCTATTTGTGAAACTCACAACCTGACTTTTATCCCCATTTATCATCTTGCCATTGCCTACTGTCCATCTCACAACATTATCGAGGTCATTTTGCAGTTACTCACAATCTTGTAACTTATTTATTACTCTGTACAGAATAACATCATCTGCAAAAAGCCTTATCTCTGATTCCACTTCTTTACACATATCATTGATATATATAAGAAAACATAAAGGTCCAATAATACTGCCCTGAGGAATTCCCCTCTTAATTTTTACAGGGACAGGTAAAGCTTCGCCTACTCTAATTCTCTGAGTTCTATTTTCTAGAAACAGAGCCACCCATTCCGTCACTAATTTGTCAAGTCCAATTGCACACGTTTTGGCCAGTAGTTTCCCATGATCTACCCTATCAAATGCCTTAGATAAGTCAATCGCAATACAGTCCAACTGACCTCCTGAATCCGGGATATCTGCTATATCTTGCTGGAATCCTACAAGTTGGGCTTCAGTGGAATAACCATTCCTAAACCCAAACTGCCTTCTGTCAAACCAATTATTAATTTTGCAAACATGTCTTATATAATCAGAAAGAATGTTTTCCCAAAGCTTACATACAATGCATGTCAAACTGACTGGCCTGTAATTTTCAGCTCTATGCCTATCACCCTGTCCTTTATATACAGGGGCTACTATAGAAACTCTCCATTCATTTGGTAAAGTTCCTTCATGCAAACAAAAATCAAACAAGTACTTCAGAAATGGTACTATATCCCAACTCATTGTCTTTAGTATATCCCCCGAAACCTTATCAATTCCAGCAGCTTTTCTAGTTTTCAACTTGTGTATCTTACTGTAAATGCCATTCTTGTCATAGGTAAATTTTAATACTTCTTTAGTATTAGTCACCTCCTCTATCTGGACATTATCCTTGTAACCAACAATCTTTACATACTGCTGACTGAATACTTCTGCATACACACTCCCCTTGTTCATTAATTATTCCTGGAATGTCCTTCTTGGAATCTGTTTCTGCCTTAAAGTACCTATACATAATCTTCCATTTTTCACGAAAATTAGTGCGGCCACCAATTATGCTTGCCATCATGTTATCCTTAGCTGACTTCTTTGCTAGATTCAATTTCCTAGTAAGTTCCTTCAATTTCTCCTTACTTCCACAGCCATTTCTAACTCTATTTCTTTCTAACCTGCACCTCCTTCTTAGTCTCTTTACTTCCCTATTATAATAGTGGATCTTTACCATTCCTTACCACCTTTAAAGGTATAAACCTATTTTCACATTCCTCAACAATTGCTTTAAACCCATCCCAGAGTCTGTTTACATTTTTATTTACCGTTTTCCACCGATCATAATTACTTATTAAAAACTCCCTCATGCCTGTTTTATCAGCCATATGGTACTGCCTAACAGTCCTAATTTTAATCTCTTCCTTTCTTTCACATTTATTTTTAATTACCACAAAAGCAGCTTCGTGATCACTAATACCATCTATTACTTCGGTTTCTCTATAGAGCTCATCTGGTTTTACCAGCACCACATCCAGAATATTCTTCGCTCTAATTGGTTCCATCACTTTCTGAATCAGGTGCCCTTCCCATATTAACTTATTTGCCATTTGTTGGTCATGGTTCCTGTCGTTCGCATTACCTTCCCAATTGACATTTGGTAAACTGAGATCACCCGCTACGATCACGTTCCTTTCCTTATTGTTTCCCACATAGCTGATTATCTTATCAAATAATTCTGAATCAGCATCTGCGCTACCCTTTCCTGGTCTGTACACTCCAAAGGCATCTAGTTGCCTATTATCTTTAGAAATGAGCCTTACTCCTAGAATTTCGTGCTTGTCATCTTTAACTTTTTCGTAGCTTACAAATTCTTCTTTCAAGAGAATGAATACTCCCCTCCTACCTTTCCTATCCTGTCTCTACGATACACCCTCCAGTTCCGTGAGAAAATTTCTGCAACCATTATATCATTTCTCAGCCATGATTCAACTCCTATATAATATCTGGTAAGTATATATCTATTATTCTATTCCTTTCTTTACAATACCTCTACAGTTGAACACTAACAGTTTTATGTCATCCCTACTTGATTTCCAGTTCCCTGTTCCCTTAATACCGCTGCCTAGCGCACCATGTTTCCCTGAATGTACCTCCCTATAACCCTTCTAAACAAATTTCCTAACTTATATGTACCACTGCGGTTTAAGTGAAGGCCATCTGAGCGCACATCCCTATCTCGTACCCACCCATTAGGATCTAGAAATTTCATTCCCAGTTTCCCACATACCCACTCCATAGTATCCCCAATTACCTTCCAGTCAGTATCCCTCCTACACAGTATTCCACTGATAACAATCTCCGCTTTCTTAAACTTTATCCGTGCTGCATTTACCAGATCCCACACATCCCCAACTATGTTGGTACTTATACCTGCTTGTCGTACGTTGTTAGTACCAACGTGAAACACTACCACCTTCTCCTTTCCCTCCTCTTTCTCTTCTACTTTCTTCAGCATCTGTCTTAACCTAATTCCTGGATAACACTCTACCCTGGTACCCTTTCCTCCACACACTTTCCCGACATGTCTAACGATAGAATCCCCCATGACCAGAGCCTCAACCCTACCCACCTCATTTGATCCCCTCCCCACCTGGTCAGTCCTATCTTTCCTGACAGCTGCAGAAGCTACTTCCTCCTCCCTTTTCTCCATCCCATAACCCTGTTCCACCTGTCTTTTCCTATCCACTACTCCACATTTCCCTTTCCTACCTCTTCCCTTTCTCCTACATCCAAACTTCTCGGCAACAGTTCCCTGTTCCTCATCTTCCCTCGGTTGTTCTACCTACAGTGACTCGTACCGATTTCTCACCGACACCTGTCCTGAATTTTGATCCTGAATGGAGCCCTTAGCCTGCAGTCTCCTTCCCCTTAAAACATTAGACCACCTGTCTTCCACAATTCCCCCATTTTCCTTCCAATCCCTCTATTTCACCTACTGTATCCTGTACATTGTTTGGAGGCCTACTTTCCTTCCTGTCCTCTGAGAGTATCCTAATTATCTCCCTCAAGATCTCCAACTCCTCCCTCATACTCCTTAATGCCTGGCCACAACCACAGTTCCTACACTCACACCGCTTAGGCATTTTTTTACTAAATAATGAAAAGAAAAGGAAAAATAAGATATAGTCTGTGCAAAATAAAAATGAAAGGAAAGAAATATTGTCTAGGTTAGTTCACAAAGAACACACGACAGTAAGTTACTTAATATAGGCTACTACTACACTACAATACTACTTAATTTTACTATTTTTATTCCTACAACACGCTAACACCATGAAAATTGCTGTTATTTACTGGAAACAGAGAATAATACACCAGAATTACACAATTCTTAACTGCAGTTAAGTCTACCCTAATTACAACAACAGAATTTTAGTAAGAGAGTTACTACAGATACCACAGAAACGGTACTATACTATACTATACAAATATTTCACAGTAATAGAATAAACACACTACTTACTAATAAGATGCTATAATACACTACGATAATTTTAAACTGTAAGTAAAGTTGATACTTCTGACACGAATAAAGAAAGGAAGATTTTAAACTACGTTCAGATGTATTCTAATTACAACAGGTTATTACCAAGAAAAAACAGAAAATTACCATTAAAGTACGAAATTCGCAAAACTACTCAAAATTATAGAATAGGCACTCTAATTTTAATAAGTTACTATACTACACTACAATAATGTTTAAACTACGTTCGGACGTATCCTAGCTTCTTACTAAGCACAAATATATATTAAAATTCCAATTAGGCCTAAATTTAGATATTCGCAAGAACTACCGGTAGGTACGGTACTCAAAGATTACCAACGAAGTTAAACACGTATACAGATTAATATTAGTTACTTTGTCCTACTATGCTGTACCAGAAATGAAACCTGCCGTTTGCACAAAAATACACACGAATTTAACAGGCAAGATACTATCTACTATACTGTATCTACACTACAATTCTCAACTGAAATGCGGTTATGTGATCTTTATTGATGGTGGATTAGTTTCCGTCGGTTACAGGCTAAAAGTTATAATTTTGCCAAATTTCAGTGTTCTAGCTCGTCCGGCAAATTGTGTCAGCCATCTTGATTTGGGGGTGGGGTAAAAATTAGGACTTCCAGGAAACTGTTAAGTCTATGAAAACTAGTAGGTCATAGCTTTGGAAAATCATACCCCACTGGGTGAAAGCAATGCTTACAATTGTGTTCTTATGCTGAGCACCACATTTCAAAACCGGAAGTGGGTTTGATGATGCTATTTGCTTTACGTCCCACTAACTACTTTTTAAGGTTTTCGGAGACGCAGAGGTGCCGGAATTTAGTCCCGCAGGAGTTCTTTTATGTGCCGGTAAATCTACCAACACGAGGCTGACGTATTTGAGCACCTTCAAATACCACCGGACTGAGCCAGGATCGAACCTGCCAAGTTGGGGTCAGAAGGCCAGCGCCTCAACCGTCTTAGCCACTTAGCCCGGGAAGTGGGTTTGCTCCTGCCTCGGTTCAATGGTATGTGAAGAGGTATCACTTGTGGGAAGCTGGAACTGCAAAGCTCGTGTCGATTGTGCTACCTGTACATAACTGAACTCTTACGGCAAAATATATGTCCGGCTCTTTGGCGTCTTCAGAAACCTTGAGACGTAAAGCAACATGATTAAAAGCAGCCTCAGACGCCCTAGATTTTCAATCACGTCCTCTCTGCGAGCTAAGCCTGGCCTGCTATCAGCATCGTTCCTCAAATGCCTTCCTAAATCTGAGCACATTCATACCGGCCTCACGTTCAGAAGCATTCCCAGACGCCCCAGACGTCGACTAGTATTTGTAAGCTTTGAACGAAAACTTTCCACGGACAGCTCATTTTCAGTTGCCATTGATAGAGGCACCAATTCACAAAAATGTCACAACCCACCTACTGACTGGAAATAAGTTCCAGTTAACGGTACATCATGCGACTTAATCGGCGAAATCATAGACTACAAAGGGAAAAATGCACGGAAGAAATAGTACATAGTATCACTCAAAGGAAAGAGAGCCCACGTTCCGGGATTAACACTCGCATACATACGGAGAAATTAAGGAAGAGAGTAATACAGTTAAAAATGTTGACATTAATTGGAGATCATAACTCAGGACAGCCGGATAGGGCAAATTTGTAAATACCGTGTGGATGTATTGGGAAAAATAAAATGGCCCTCACTAAATTCTAATGATATGAGTTATGATTTAAGAAAGCGGTAGCACACGAGAAATTTAGGCGTAGGGATCCTTAGGTAATCATACAAGAAGATTACTTATGATATTATTACTTAAGCCTAACGGTGCAATTGAGGCAAGAAATTAAAGAAGAGAACGGAAGTAGAAGAGAAAAACAGTAAAAATTATAGCAATACCAGAAAAAATCTTGCAGTGTGAAATAATGTGCCACACACCGTGGTACTGTTGAAATATTAACAGCCACTCTTAGTACTATTCCAAGAAGATTGTAACCTCCAACGGTATTCCGCAAATATCCCGTAGAACGTTAGCTTGACGTCTCTCTCGCCTTCTACCCAACGAACAACCACGAATATACAGGGTAAATTACGAAAATGGCACTAATTTTTACATGTTAGCAAGCAGCCAGAGACGTTTTCATGGTAAAACGTAACTATCTCCGTCATTTTGAAGAGTAAGCGAAATTATGTAGATAACAAAAATTATTTAAAATGAAGGGGCGTTTCACATATAGTCCACAGATTTTACAGAAAATAGTGTATGAAAAAATGTCAAATAACTTGTTTGATCTCCATATAAACCCCGAGTGTATCCCGTGATTTTTAATCGTGTCAAAATCTGGTCCTGGAGGAGTATACTCTAAATATTGAACCCTTTAAGGTCCTTCGTAGGATACCTACCTTCATTACCTACTAGCAAATCGGCATGAGATCTTTCTCTCGGGTCGTCTACGAGTTCCTCGTCACTTGCTTAGATAAGAGGCGGGTTTCAGTAACTTAAACTATCTACTAAATTAGAGGAGTCGAGTCAAAGAAAATGTTTATTTAAATCATTTAAAATAAGGTCGAAGGGACATATGACATTTTAATATCACTAAACAACGAACTCAGTCTTGTCCGTTAAAAAATAATAACAATAATAACGATGATGAGAGATACTGGCTTTGGAGACCTTAACTCAACTTCCTGAGGGGTATCGTTACTAGAAACCACTGTCTTGAGTTAAGAGTGAAATAAAAAAGCCTGGAGATCCCTAAGATCGGCTTCCATGGGAGACTGCATGTACTATCATAATGATTCGTGATGATCCAGCCCCCGTATCACGAACTCTGGAATCTTGGTATAATTAAGGCAGTCCAGTCGGTATGTGCCACACAGTGGTTGTACGGCATGGACCCTTAATTGAATCGACGTGACCTGCGAATATGTCATGGACCGAAATCTAACTTTGTGATTTACATTAAAGTCGTTGAGTATGATGACCGCAAGGAAAATGATGCTATGATGGCAGATGACCCTGATCTACGCCACTGAAGTTGGTGACCCCATGACCATCCACATTTCTAAACTAAAGGCTGAACACAATTAAGTTACAGTAGTTGATGACCAAGGTTCCCACATTAATAAATCTGATGTTCAACAAATCAAAATCAAAATTAATGTCAACAACAACAAACGCTAACAACACTTGTGGCAGTAAAGTACTTTGCCATCGGGCATATCACCTTAATCGTTACGTTAATAAGTTGAGATTTCCCAGCAAATATAACTAAGATTTCCAGAATACATTTTCAAGTTAGTCTCTTTGGTTTTAAGCTAGTTCTCAAAATACGATTTCACTGAATTGAATAAATGAAGTAATCTCATAATCTTAATTAACAACAAATGTTACCTACCCCGGACGAATGGTTTCTTTAAAATCCCTAATTATTTAATTGCATCATTGTTTTATTGCTCGTACTTTCTTCATCGCAGCTAAAAGGTAAGGGTTATTCTACCCGAAGGCAGGTCCGAACCTCCACAGAGGTGTTCCTGAGCCGGAGTTTACGTGGGGTAGGGTGGCCAGTTCCTTTCCGCTCCTCCATTCCCTTACCCCCCACCAACAGCGCGTGGCAACCCATCCAAATCCTGACCACGCCCAATGTTACTTAACTTCGGAGATCTCACGGGATCCGGTGTTTCAACACGGCTACGGCCGTTGGCGCAGCTGAAAAACGAATACATTTTTATTACCAGTACTATTTATTTCATGACGTCACTCAACAAGCTTAGATTATGACAGAAACTAGCTTGGATAACCCTAACATTAAATCCTACAATGTGCATAAATTAACACACAACGCAAAATAACAATCCATGTCACGTCGCTTCGTGACATTTAAAATAACACTTTGTACAACCATCAAATGATATCAGACAACATCAGTACCGATTCTCAAATTTTTGACATCCCTAAAAATGGTTATCTCCAACCCTTCCGTCACTTCAAAAATGAATTCAAGTTTCTACCAAACGAGACTCTTCTAAAAGAATAAAATCTAATTTCGAATATTTTACTACAAACGACAAGTTTCAGTCACAGTCAGTCAGTTTCTTTCCAGGAGCGAGCTAAATCGACTACCTAACATCTGGCTGGAGTAACAGGAACGCAAGTCTCTCCACGTTATCTCGAGACGAAATACATGCTATTCGTATTTTACCCTGCGTCAAATGAAAGGGAAAAGGACTTGCCTCCCTGGCAATTCACATGAAATATAATTCTTAACCCACATATGTTATGCGAAGAGATTTAATTTAAGACGCCACTCAAATATTTGTATCCATCACGGTCCCACGGTTTTACGTGGAATCCTAATTATGGACTGACCCTATTCCCATTTCAATAAATTACACACAATAACCCCTCGGGTTTCCACACTGAACATCCCCGCATCAACACTACAGGATTTCAACAACCTGATCCACAATCCATTTCTTCCCATTTCGCAGGACTTGAAACACTCGCTTAACACAAATTCTCGTCACGACAATAATATGGAATATCTCTCTTGGTTAACCCAAAATGCTGTTACACAAACACTCCGTGACAACTAACCATCTCTTTCCGCATATCTGAGCTAATATTACCCAACCGAAACTCACAACTTGACTTACAAATTTTTTACTGTTATTTCCTCTCATCACTTCTACACAGATTTCAACAGACTTTGGAATAGCAATCCCTGTAACAAATTTTATCGATCTCGCCTCGTAACTTCCATTCAATAAAAAAAATCTGTATCGGCTAACACAACGGTGTGTCTTCACGCCAGCTCTAATTGAATAACCACGGATTACGCTTACATGAATTTCATCTTTACA
Source organism: Anabrus simplex (assembly GCF_040414725.1). Classification (NCBI taxonomy): domain Eukaryota; kingdom Metazoa; phylum Arthropoda; class Insecta; order Orthoptera; family Tettigoniidae; genus Anabrus; species Anabrus simplex. The sequence goes on along the minus strand of NC_090265.1, from coordinate 567,571,141 downwards.
TCGAACAGAATTTCACGATAAATTAATATCTTAACGTTGACAAACAACAAATACAGAAAATAAATTTACGGAAATGATACTTTACTTTAGACATTATATTCGTTTCTCAACCATCAAAATCTACTACTTTACAACACTTAACAAGCTAATTTCACGACTTTCCCGATTATCCAAGAAACATAAAACAATTGACCTTTTGTCATATTCCTGTGATATTTTCACGAAATGAAAGGGTGACCAAAATGCGTCACAGATATACACACAAGAAAAACAGTGACATCATGATATAAATAAAGGTATTTTAGAAAGGTGGTAATTCACATACCTGTAGTCGTACGTCGTCTCCCATCTCTACAGATCCACCAGCCTCTCAATCTTTTCACTTAGCCATCAGATAGTGGCTTTAAAAAACATATTTCTCCTTTTATTTTCATTCACCTGAAAATAATGACATAAACAAAAAGTGCCCTTCACACGTTCTCTTCCTTGCACGGACCGTACACGTCTGTCGAACACCGACCCGCACACGCAATATCTTAGAATACAACAATTATATTTACAAGTTTAATTGCAGGAATTGCAGGATTACGGCATTAGAATGACCATCTGTTGCCTGTCACTGAAAAATGACGTGATGATTCCTCACTTGGAATACTGTCGATTACTTTTATCGGAAGAATACTTTAACTGACTGATTTATGTTATGCAACTTTCGGTAGTTGCCGACCTCAAACCTATAACCCAACAGTTTAAATCGTAGTTCATAGAATGTTTACGATTCCGCACTTTTAAAACCTATCTCAACTTGGAGATGGTATTACAGCCACCTTCGGCCAAAACCTATCTTCCCTTGGGACTTAGTCTTTCAAACGCTGGTTTATAAAGTTACTCTGAAATACGTGGACTCGCCTTGAATTGACTGGACACAATGCGAGTTTGCAAGATGGCGCATCGCTCTTTTATACATTTACTCCTCACTTTCATGCTGTCTGCACTTACCGCCAAATATGTTTACAGATACTTTTTCTACTTGATAAAAATGTACTGAAGGCAGGTCGCGATCTAACACATAGTTGTTTAGTTTAGTAGCAGTGTTATTGATAAGCATTAAAGGATTTCTCTTAACTAATTGAATTGTTGAATTACCGTACCACATAAGACAGACACTATATTTGGTCGAAGTAACAGAGTTTGAACGAACAAGCGAGTCTTTAGACAAATTTCCTTCTGAAGCTATTTAGCGGTCTAAAATCTCTATCATTAATGACAAAATGGTTTCAATTACAATTTCCAAACATTTACTACGGTAGTTTCGTCGCCAATTCTTCTTAAAATATACTTTTTATTAGAACAAATAGTCCAACATATCCATGCTCCTTTTATACGTGCGGGTGACGTAATTTATTTAGCGTGATAATGAGATCTACCACCTGTTTCTCCACGCGCCGTCTCTGCACAGAGTTAAAAAAATGTGGGTAGAGATCTTGACTTGTAATTTATATGGGGACCGATGACCTAGATGTTAGGCCCCTTTAAACAACTAGCATCATCAATTTATATGGGACCTCATGTAATGACTTTAGGACTCTGGTGCCTTATGACACAAACGTCATGGGTTCAATATGAAGTTTGGTCGAGATCTATCTAGCCACTTCGCCATGATGGTGGAACAGACAGATAGATAGATATACAGACAAGCAGATAGATAGACACGAAAGCTAAAAAACCACTGATACGATCTTCAGTTGACCTAAAACGGATAAATATCTGAAAAATCGGCGAAATAAGCGAAATTACAGATAGCGGACCCCCCACAATTTGATTTATATAGACTTGGAACAGGCAACTAATTAGTATAACTAAGAGTTCATTGATGTGATTAAGTTTTTGCATATTTCATAGTTTAAAACAATGCGCTAAAAACACTTTGCTCACTTCGCTTTTGGTTGTCTAGGAAGCTGCCAAGCGCTTACATAATTATGAGGTCAAGGAAGGAACTTCAAAGAAACTGATTTGACGAATTAAAATCCTGTGATATCTCGATTTTCTGTGTAATCTTTTCCCTTAAAAACTTTCCTTTTCGACTGCGTTTAATCTGTATACCCTTGTTTCTCAATGTACTCGTTTGATTGGATGCATCAATAAATATATATATATTCAGGCGATTACTATACAATAATGCATTCAAGCGAGAATGGAACGACTCGCAGTTGCTTGTGGTTCCGGTATACTGGGACAGTTACTTTTATCCTTATGGTCCTGAAAACTCTGCAGTAAACATGAAGGTAATTATTAAACAAGCACGTGGAACTGACCTTATCTATCCCCGAGAGAGATGGGGGTGACATGTGCTCCAATTCTATTTTATCATAGAATTCAAAAAGTAACTTATATCCGCAATTGTTTACCTCGTCATATTCAACGAAAGAAGATATTTTGCGAATGTAAAACAATTTTACTGGAAGCCTGTGAGGCTAGTGTTGTACGTGCACCCACATTTAAACTGCCAACATGGAGAGATACCTGCCATGAAAGAGAGTGGTAGAAGCTGCTCCACCAATTAGCTCTAGCCAGGATGGAATGCGGCAGATTAAAGAGAATTTTTGTGCAGGGGCGGTGATTAAAACTGTGTGTCAGGAATAGCATGGATTGCCTGTCCCTTCAGGTCCAGTTAGGTTGAAGAGAACATCACGGCAGAAGTGGGGCGCGAAATCCCACCCCGTGATCAATGCTGTGATTAGCTAACAAGCCCGCCTAGCAGGTTCGCAGATATACAACATGGGTAGAACAAATCTGCTACGGATTTGGAGCCGCAATTATGTTGTAATTTAGTGGCTACCTCAAACAAAGCCAAAACGCATAAGAAAGTTTTCATTCGGAAATATATATCTCATCAGTTCATAACTTCTCAAATACCTACGATTGAAAAGGTTACGTTCCTTCGAGATACAAATGTGGACCCACCATTTTCACTCTGCATTAGTGAAATTATCATTTTTCTACCACTTTTTCCCACACCTTGTGAACTGCATCTCACATGTGGATTTGGCCTTGTTTTACGGCCGGATGCCCTTCATGACACCAACCCTATATGGAGGGATGTTATCTCTATTGCATGTTTTTGTGGTGGTTGGTAGTATGGTGTGTTGTGTGAATATGAAAAGGGGAGTGTTGGGACAGACACAAACACCCAGTACCCAAGCCAGAAGAATTAATCAGAAGCGATTAAAATCCCCGACCCGGCCGGGAATCGAACCCGGGACCCTCTGAACCGAAGGGCAGTACGCTTCTTGCACCCGCGACCCCGCATGTATGAGAAAAAGCGGTGTAAGAAGAAGACTTATCTATAATTCAGCCAGCCCTGTGGTGTAGAGGTAGCATGTTATCTTTTAACGCGGAGATCCCGGGTTCGCCAATCGACGGACACTAATCCTGTACTGAGGACTGGAAGGGAGTTAACTCAGCCCTGTGAGAACAGCTATTAAACTATATCCTCGTAAATGAGTCTGTTAAGAAAGCTAGTTGCATTCTGAGTGACATTAAGAAAAATGTTCCTGGCGGCCGAGTGGTCTAGCTTGTTGCTTCTCATCACAATGGACAGTGGTTCAATGATGATGACGACAACGAAAATCTTACCTAACTATAATTCATTGCCATCTCTGACCACGAAACAATATACTGCATAAGCTCAGTGGTACCTCCTGGGCAGCCTCTACTGACTGCCTATGTCTAACAGGCATTAGTCTCGTCTACTCGGCTGCCGAGTACTGTGCACCTATTCAGTTAAGAAGTTTACACGTACAGAAAACTACATGACACAATGCATCGCATCACTGGGACTGTGAAATCATGATGATGATGATGATGCTTATTATTTAAAGGGGTCTAACATCTAGGTCATCAGCCCCTAATGGTACGAAATGAGACAAAATGGAATGGCAAATTAAAAAGTCCAAAATCCTCCACTGACCAGAATTCAAAACGTGAGGACGAAGAATGAATGGATGGATCCGCCCCACAATACCTCACATGCACAGAAGCTGGCGTAGAACAATAGTATTGCTGACCAAGGGACTGCTTCTATAGCACAATACTGAATCGATGATGCTTGTAGTCTAAAGGGGGTCCAAAATCCAAGTGTTCGCTCCTCATAATGGTACTTATCGCTAGTAAAGTAGAACCATGGTATTTGTCATGTTGCGGTACTAATCAAAAGTAGCGTAGACTCGCAGTATTCCACACATTATGGTACTACTCACCGGTAATGAAATTCACACATGTAACAGAGGCCTATGGCGTTTCGCACATTGCGGCGCCATTTACAGGCAACGCAAACCTACGGTGTTCATCACATAAGTGTACTAACCACAGGGACTCGTACTATCCCGTGGTGTTCCTCATATAGTGGGTAATAATCATAGGCAAGCCAGAACCATGGTGTCGCTCATATAGTGGTACTAAGCACAGATTTTATTTAATGATAGTTGGAAGAAGGAGTGGCCATTAAAATAATTGGGAACAAATGCCCACCGCCTTGATCCCACTAAGGTTTCGACCTACCACTGTACCTTTGGTATCGTCTCAACAGACTAAAGACTGAACATGGTCGCTGTAACTACTTTCTGTACAAAAGTGGTTGGATCAGCTCACCCACCTCAATGCAGTTTAGAGGAACAGACGGCTGACGTCTCGTCCAACGCTGCCCTCTTCATTCATACTCTGCATTTCCCGATGACTTGTTCAATCTCTCTCCAAATTTAATTAAATGGATGGAAAGCTCGGACTTTAAAGTGTAATTTTGTCTAGTGTCAATTGTATATAGTTTGTAATCACCATACGATTGAATAAATACCACAATTGACGATCTCAGGTTTATGGAATTTCAACTGATCGTTGAACATCAGAAACATCTTGTTAGAAACAAATCACCAGAACAAAAGGCCAGATTGAACTCAAATGTCATGGAACAACCGTTCACTTTCTATGGATCCCATCATATATGGGATTAAAAAATGAATAAATTGATTAGTTAGCTAAAGATCAATCAATGTCTAAAGGCAATGCCTTGTCGATTCAACCATTGTCTTCTGTCTTCAGCTTGTCGTTTCATCTCACAGTAGGAACTACATCTAATGTTTTGCATCAATACTTGAAGGAATTGCTTCCTAGGTCGACCTCTTCCCTTCTTTCATAAGATTTTCCTTCTAGTAGATTGGTCAGAAAGGTATTATGACGCACTGTGTGTCCAATGAATTTAGCTGCTCTTCTATGTATTGTTATCATCAGCTGTTTCTTCTCCTGTATTTACACATCTGGAACGAGATCTGGATCAAAACAAACGTACACAAACGTCAGTACGCTATCATCCAGCCAGACCCACCACTCATATCATGGTTCTCCGAGTGGTACACGAACAGAAGATTTATCACCTCACTCATACGTATGCGATTCAATCATGGATCTTTCACTAGTCATCTATTTAAAATGGTGTTATCGACTCCCCATATTGCTCCTGCGACGGCCAGTCGTTGGAGACCTAAATCATTTGTTCTTCGCCTGCTCATTACATCGGATCCATCATACTACATTATTGAAGAGACTTCAGCAGTTACACCAACAACTTCCGATAAACATTCAGTGCCTTCTCGCTTCGACAGAGATAAAAGTGTACCAAGTTATAGTAAAATATTTTACTGATATTAATTTTCAAATATGATATTCAGTGTATTAAATACCTAGCTACCCATCCAAGTGCAGTGTCTGAATAAAATGAACTACGCCCATTATAACTTTTCAGCTCTGCAAGTAAATAAAATTTTGTGTGGTCTATTATTTATTATTTCACCTATGCATTCAATCATTCGCTGTTTGTAAGAGGAACCAACGTATATACACTGACTGACAGAGCAAATGCAACACCAAGAAGGAGTGGTTCGAAAGGGATGAAAGTTGGGTAAAAAACAGAGACGGCACGGACGAATAATTGATGTTTATTTCAAACCGATATGCAGGTTACACAATGCGCACGGCATCGACTCAGTAGGATGTAGGACCACCGCGAGCGGCGATGCACGCAGAAACACGTCGAGGTACAGAGTCAATAAGAGTGTGCATGGTGTCCTGAGGGATGGTTCTCCATTCTCTGTCAACCATTTGCCACAGTTGGTCGTCCGTACGAGGCTGGGGCAGAGTTTGCAAACGGCGTCCAATGAGATCCCACACGTGTTCGATTGGTAAGAGATCCGGAGAGTACGCTGGCCACGGAAGCATCTGTACACCTCGTAGAGCCTGTTGGGAGATGCGAGCAGTGTGTGGGCGGGCATTATCCTGCTGAAACAGAGCATTGGGCAGCCCCTGAAGGTACGGGAGTGCCACCGGCCGCAGCACGTGCTGCACCTAGCGGTGGGCATTTAACGTGCCTTGAATACGCACTAGAGGTGACGTGGAATCATACGCAATAGCGCCCCAAACCATGATGCCGCGTTGTCTAGCGGTAGGGCGCTCCACAGTTACTGCCGGATTTGACCTTTCTCCACGCCGACGCCACACTCGTCTGCGGTGACTATCACTGACAGAACAGAAGCGTGACTCATCGGAGAACACAACATTCCGCCATTCCCTCATCCAAGTCGCTCTAGCCCGGCACCATGCCAGGCGTGCACGTCTATGCTGTGGAGTCAATGGTAGTTTTCTGAGCGGACGCCGGGAGTGCAGGCCTCCTTCAACCAATCGACGGGAAATTGTTCTGGTCGATATTGGAACAGCCAGGGTGTCTTGCACATGCTGAAGAATGGCGGTTGACGTGGCGTGCGGGGCTGCCACCGCTTGGCGGCGGATGCGCCGATCCTCGCGTGCTGACGTCACTCGGGCTGCGCCTGGACCCCTCGCACGTGCCACATGTCCCTGCGCCAACCATCTTCGCCACAGGCGCTGCACCGTGGACACATCCCTATGGGTATCGGCTGCGATTTGACGAAGCGACCAACCTGCCCTTCTCAGCCCGATCACCATACCCCTCGTAAAGTCGTCTGTCTGCTGGAAATGCCTCCGTTGACGGCGGCCTGGCATTCTTAGCTATACACGTGTCCTGTGGCACACGACAACACGTTCCACAATGACTGTCGGCTGAGAAATCACGGTACGAAGTGGGCCATTCGCCAACGCCGTGTCCCATTTATCGTTCGCTACGTGCGCAGCACAGCGGCGCATTTCACATCATGAGCATACCTCAGTGACGTCAGTCTACCCTGCAATTGGCATAAAGTTCTGACCACTCCTTCTTGGTGTTGCATTTGCTCTGTCAGTCAGTGTATGTACAATGATTTAGGCCCGGTTTTATCAACGTGGGTTAAATATACTCTAACCTTGGGTTTGTTAACTCAGGGTTAATATTTTAACTCATTCTTACGAGTCACGCGATTCACCAAGCTATTTCCGCAGAGAGTTAACTAACACCGTATTAACCCTCCTCGGAAACAGCTGCTTTAGCGATCAAGGAGGCAATGTCTAAAAATCAGAGATTATGATCACACTTCTTGCGTGGTTCTTTTGTTTATTTCATGCGCGGTATTTCGTTTTCTTCCTCAGTTCCTTGGTAGTTATTATTCTTTCGTGATCGTGATATAACTGATTGCAGTGATCGAAAAATGGAGGAAGCTGAGAAGAGAAATAGGGGCACGAATTGTTGTGCTTTAGAAAAAACATTACTTACTGAACTAGCCACCAAGTACCAAAGTATTATAGAATGCAAGAAAACTGACGGTGTAAAATTAAAAGAAAAGGAGGGCACATGGGAACAAAATAACAGTGGAATTAATTAGCGTTCCCCACGTTACAGGCCATCTTGCAACTATATAACGAATTTTGAGGTTAGAACCATTGATTACTGGAATATTGTCAGAAATTAACCCTTATTGTCACCGACCATTATGTGAACTACCCTGTGGTATAAAACTATAATGCAATCAATACCTTTAGTATGGGAGAGAGAGGCATGTTCCCATCAGTTGTGTATTCTAACCTCTCACGAAATTCGTCGACGACTTTACTGACGACGGTTTTTGACACTCTATACCTCTTCAGAAATTGTTCCTCAGATGGATTTTGAAAGTCGTTTTTTCTTATTATATGCCTATTTCTGCTAGGAACACAATTTAAGAAATCTAAATGCATGAGACGCATGATTTACAGTGGCCACTTCGCTTTTAACAGTTTAACCCTGGTGAAAGGAGGGGTTAACTTAATCCGGCCTTAACCTAGAATTAAAATTAACCCTCCTTGATGAAGCAGAATGAATAGTCCAATTCAGAGTAAAAAAGGTATAACTCGGGGCTAAGGTTTAACCCACGTTAATGAAACCGGCCCTAAACGTATCTTGTATAAACTAGCATGTAGTTCGCTATATGGTCAACAGAGCCTAAAGCCACTGAATAAATAATAATAAAAAATAAGGACAGATGCTCATCCATATGTGGCTGGGAGGCGTGACTAATATTAAGGAAAATAATGGGTAGGAAAATCATTATCAGATTCGGGATATTGTTTCTTCAGCGACGATATACCTTTATGGAACTACATTATTATTATTATTATTATTATTATTATTATTATTATTATTATTAATTAAACTTCGATATTCCTCAAGAATTGATGTTTGTGAAGTTGTACAGTGATCGACAATCACTTCATTCGGTGATTGTTTCGGTCTATTATAACTAGCTGAAGACAAGACGCTTCGCTTGGTTTTTCTTTCTTTCTTTTTTTTTTTTTTTTTTGTACATCCGCGCTGTTTTCTCTATATAATACAGAAGACATGCATTAAAAGACCACTCTTTTCCTGTTTCTTCTTTTGTTTGTATTCTTTTCTTCCATTCAAAGTCATTTCATAAAAATACATTCTTATACACTACACTTGATGTCTTGTTGTCTGGCGTATACACAAACAGATTTTCTGCTTGTGCGACATGGGAGAAAGCATCGTAGAGCTGATCGTGTGTGCAAGAGGAATCCTTCAAATTAACTCCGCACTTGTGGAACGTTTGACCCTGAGCGTTATTAATAGTCATACTACAAGGTAATCTCACTAGAAATTATAATCGTGTCAAACAAAATGACAAATCAATTGAGAGCTATGTAATTTGGAATGAAGACCGACTGTCCTTTTTCTTTGCCGATTAGGATTACTGACTCAATGATATTGTTAAAGAGCTGTTTCTGTAAGTATCCGCTTTATAGTCAAGAATTACATAACATAAAGATGTACTCAAAAAGCAAAATGTTATGCTCCTGAGATCACCATACCCCTGCGAGATGAATCGAATGTGATATATAAAACCAACGAGTACACAGCCTTCTAGAGTACATTCTAACTCCAATCCTTCCAGTGCTTTCTCACTCATTTTAATATATTCAATGACGAAATCAGCCACTTTCAAGCCCACATCACCCACAACACTACAGCTACAGACACGCAACCACTATGATGTGCGATGGGAGAATCGTGGCTAATACCACACAAAAACAACGGTGGTCTGCAGTGGATACCTCCAAGGTGAAATATTCAGGCACAGGCGTGTATTTTTTATATATAGTCGGCCAATTTCAACCCCCCATATTTTCCACACCACTAGAGCTTCCGACACAGAACCACTACAGTGCAAAAAGGGAGCATCAAGGCTACTACCACACAAAATCATCAGTTGTCTACAGTGGGTATTTGTAGCTGCAAGGTGGAATATATGAAAACTCACGTCCATTTATATATAGTCGGCTAATTTCAGTCACCATATTTCCCACAGTACCACACCTACCGTCACAGAACTACTACAGTGCACGATGGTAGACTCCCGGCTACTATAGCACACAAACACCAATGGTCCGCGGTGGGTATTTGTGGCTGCAAGGTAAAACATACGAATACATGCGTCTATCTTTATATGTAGTCGGTCATTATCAACTCCTATATCTCCCACTCCATCACAGCTACTAACATGCAACAACTATAATGCACGATGGGAGATTTGAGGCTACTACCGCACACAAAAACCAGTGGTCTGCAATGGATAGTTGTGGCTGCTAGGTGAAATATACGGACTCAGACGTCTAATTTTTATATAGTCGACCGCTTTCAAGCCCCACACCTCCCACACCTCCACAGCTACCGACATGCAATCACCATAGTGCACGATAGGAGACTCGAAGCTATTACCACACGCAATCATCAATGGTCTGAGATGGGTAAGTTGTGACTGCAAGCTGAAATACTGTACGAACACACGCGTCTATTTTATATATAGTCGGTCACTTCAACCCCTATATCTGCAACACCACCACAGCTACATGCACACAACCACTACAGTGCACGATGGGAGACTCAAGGTTACTATCACACACAAACAGCAGTGGTCTGCGGAGGGTATTTGTGGCGCCAAGGATACTCGGGCACACGCGTGTATTTTTAGGAATATAGTCGGCCAATTTCAAACCCCACATCTACCACACCACTACAGTACCAACAAGCATCAAATATAGTGCACGATGGGAGACTCAAGGCTACTACCACACACAAACACCAGTGGTCCCAGGAGGGTATTTGTGGCGCCAAGGTGAAATAATCGGGCACACGCGTGTATTTTTAGGAATATAGTCGGCCAATTTCAACCCCCGCATCTACCACACCACTACAGTACCAACAAGCATCAAATATAGTGCACGATGGGAGACTCTAGGCTACTACCACACACAAACACCAGTGGTCCCAGGAGGGTATTTGTGGCGCCAAGGTGAAATAATCGGGCACACGCGTGTATTTTTAGGAATATAGTCGGCCAATTTCAACCCCCGCATCTACCACACCACTACAGTACCAACAAGCATCAAATATAGTGCACGATGGGAGACTCTAGGCTACTACCACACACAAACACCAGTGGTCCCAGGAGGGTATTTGTGGCGCCAAGGTGAAATAATCGGGCACACGCGTGTATTTTTAGGAATATAGTCGGCCAATTTCAAGCCACACATCTACCATACCACTACAGTACCGACACGCATCAACTATAGCGCACAACACACCTGTGGTCTGCGGAGGATAGCTGTGGCTGCAAGGTGAAATATACGAACAAACACGTCTATCTTTATATGTGCTTGGCCACCCCCATATCTAACAGGCCAGCATAGCTACCGATACGCAACCACCATAGCGTACGACGGGAAAGTGTAGGGTACTACCGCACACAAACACCAGTGATCTGCGGTAGGCAGTTTCGTCTGCAAGGTGAAATATACGGACACACACGTCCATTTTTGTATATACTGTACACTAGTGGAAGAAAACCGCTTCGCCGGAGTATTTTTTTCATTCGGCGGTTTTCTCTATACATGATGGTGATAATCAAGATGAACCGGATATATAAGCATTAGAGGCTTGGTCAAAATCATAAAAAATAATGTGTATGAAATTTGATATCTCGCACCGTTGCCATGAAATTATCCAATCCGATTGCTTCAGGGGGGAATTCAAATGGGCTTTTTTTTTTTGCTAGGGCTTTACGTCGCACCGACACAGATAGGTCTTATGGCGACGATGGAATACGAAAGGCCTAGGAGTTGGAAGGAAGCGCCCGTGGCCTTAATTAAGGTACAGCCCCAGCATTTGCCTGGTGTGAAAATGGGAAACCACGGATAACCATCTTCAGGGCTGCCGATAGTGGGATTCGAACCTACTATCTCCCGGATGCAAGCTCACAGCCGCGCGCCTCTACGCGCACGGCCAACTCGCCCGGTCAAATGGGCTTTGTGAGGCGGGTTAGACATGGGTTAGACCTTTGTTTCCGACCACCCTTTAAAATACAGAAAACGTGCGTATAAGTCTACGCTTTTTCGGTTTCTTCTTTTATTTTTATTACTTTTGAGGGGGGTACATAAATACCTTACACATTAAGTAATTTCATAAAAATACATTCTTATACACTACGTTTGATGTTTAGTTTTCCTGCTTGTCCAACAGCTGAGAAAGCTATGTGAGAAGCAGTAATCTTTCAAATTGTTACCTTTATAGTGGAAAGTATGACCCTGAGCCTTATTGATTTTCATACTATAAAGCTAAACTCACTGGAAATTGTAAGTATTTGAAATACAATGGCAAATCATTTGAGATCAATGGATGGAATAAAAACAGATTTTTCTCTTTGTTTGTCGGTTAGGATTACTGCCGCAATGACGGGAGATTCGAGGCTACTACCACATACAAACACCAGTGGTCTGCGGTGCGTATTTGTGGCTGCAAGGCGACGTATACGAATACACACATCTATTTCATATGTAGTCGCCGACTTTCAACCTCCTCATCCCCCACACCACCACAGCTACCGACACACAACTACTATAGTGTATGATGGAAGACTAGAAACAACTACCATAAATAAACACCAGTTTTCTGCGATGTGTATTTGTGGCTGCAGGGTGGAATATACAAATATACTCGTTTATTTTTATTTATAGCCGGTCACTTTCAACTCCTACATCTCCCACACCACCACAACTACCGACACGGAACAACCATAATGCACGATGGGACACTTCAGGTTACTACCAGACTCAAAATCCAGTGGTCTGTGATCGATGGCTTTGGCTGCAAGGAGAAATATACGAACACACACGTCTATTTTACATATAGTCGGCCGATTTCAATCCACATATCTCGCACACCACCACAGCTATATAAACACAACCACTATAGTGCACGATGGGAGACTCGAGGCTACTATCACACACAAACACCAGTAGTATGCGACGGGTAGTTTCGGATGCAAGATGAAATATACGGACCAACCAAAACCAAACCCCATAGCACTACAGCACTTGAAGGGCATTGGCCTACCAAGCGACCGCTGCTCAGCCCGAAGGCCTGCAGATTATGAGGTGTCGTGTGGTCAGCACGACGAATCCTCTCGGCCGTTATTCTTGGCTTTCTAGACCGGGGCCGGTATCTCACCGTCAGATAGCTCCTCAATTCTAATCACGTAGGCTGAGTGCACCTCGAACCAGCCCTCAGGTCCAGATAAAACTCCCTGACCGGCACGCTACCCCTACACCACGGGGCCGGCGAAATATGTGGACACAGACGTCAATTTGTTTATATAGTCGGTCGCTTTCAACCCCCACATCACCCACACAACCACAATTACCGACACGCTATCACCATAGTGCACGATGGGAGACTAGAAGTTACTACCACACGCAATCGACAGTGGCCTGAGAAGGCTTCAAGGAGAAATATACGACCACACACGCCTAACTTTATATGTAGTTGGCCACTTTCGACCCCCATATCCACCACGTCGCCACAGCTACCGACACATAACCACCATAGTACTCGATAGGAAAGTCGAGGCTACTACCACACAAAGAATACCAGTGGTCTGAGGTCTGTAGTTTTGGCTGCAAGGTGAAATATACGGACACACACGTTTATTTTTATATATATACTAGCTGAAGACAACCCGCTTTGCCTGTTTTCTTTGTACATCCGTGCGGTTTTCTCTATATAATACAGAAGACGCACATTAAAAAGTCGCTTTTTTCTGTTTCTTTTATCTTATTTCTTTTTTCGGGGTACATTAATATCTTAAATTCTAAGTCATTTAATAAAAATACATTCTTATACACTGCATTTTATTTCTTGTTGCCTGGCGCATGGACAAACTGATTTTCTGCTTGTACGACACGGGAGAAAGCAATGTTGAGCTGATCATGTGTGAAACAGGAATCCTTCAAATTAACTACGCTATAGTGGAACGTTTGACCCTGAACCTTCTTGATAGTCATACTATAAGCTAATCTCACTGCAAATTGTAATAGTTTGAAACAAAATGACAAATCATTTCAGAGCAGTGGAATTGTTAAGGAGCTGTTTCAGTAAGTATCTGCTGTATATTCAAGAATTACAGAAAATACTCACAGGGGTAGTCAAGCAGCAAACTGTTATGTTTCTTTCTTTTTCTTTTTTTTTTTTTTTTTTTTTTTTTTGCTAGTTGCTTTACGTCGCACCGACACAGATAGGTCTTATGGCGACGATGGGACAGGGAAGGGCTGGGAGTGGGAAGGAAGCGGCCGTGGCCTTAATTAAGGTACAGCCCCAGCATTTGCCTGGTGTGAAAATGGGAAACCACGGAAAACCATTTTCAGGGCTGCGCACAGTGGGGTTCGAACCTACTCTCCCGAATACTGGATACTGGCCGCACTTAAGCGACTGCAGCTATGGTTATGGTTATGGTTCTTAGATCACCATATTCCTGCGATATGAATCAAAGAAGGTATATAAAACTGAGGTGTACACATCACAGCCATCAAGAGTACATTCTGGCTCCGATCCTTCCACTACATTCTCACTCATTTTAATACATTCAATGACGAAATCAGCCAATTTCCACCCCCACTACCGACACAGAACCACTACAGTCCAAGATGGGAGACTACAGGTTACTACCGCACATAAACACCAGTGGTCTGCGATTTGTAGTTGTGGCTGCAAGGTGAAATATAATAACACAGACGTCTATTTTTGTATATAGTCGGACGCTTTCAACCCCCACATCTCCCACACCACCACATCTACCGGTACTCAACCACTATAGTGTACGATGGGAGACTTACAGTTACTGCGACACCCAAATCTAGTGGTCTGCGATGGATAGTTGTGGCTCGAAGCTGAAATATACGTATACACACGTCTATTTTTACATATAGTTGCCGATTTCAACACCCATAGTTCCCGAGAGTTACCGACACAGAGGCACTACAGTGCACTATGGAGGACTCCAGGCTACTACCGCACAGAAACAGCAGTGGTCTGTGGTGGATACTTGTGGCTGCAAGGTGAAATGTACGAACACACACATCTATTTTTATACATGGTTTGTCACTTTCAACCCCTCTCCCCATATCTTCCACACCACCACAGCTACCGACACGCAACCACTATAGTACACGATGGGAGAATCGAGGCTACTACCACACACAAATACCAGTGGTCTGCGATGGGTATTTTTGGCTCCAATGTGAAATATACGGACAAACGCGTCTAGTGTTATGTATAGTCGGCCACTTTGAACCCCGAAATCTCCCACACCACCACAGCTACCGATACGCAACACCATAGTGCACGATGGGAGACTCGGGGCTACTACAACACGCAATCACCAGCGATCTGAGATGGATAGCTGTGGCTGCATGGTGAAATACACGAACATACACGTCTATTTTTATGTATAGCCGGTCACTTTCATTCCCCTTTTCTGCCTCATCACCGCAGCTATCTACACACAGCCACTACAGTACACGATGGGAGACTCGAGGCAACTACCACACACAAATACCAGTGGTCTGCCGTGGGTATATTTGGCTGCAAGGTAAAATATACGAACACACACGTCTATTTTTACATATAGATATACAGATATAAAATGTATTTGATTGACACTGGAAACAATGTGGCTATACGTATGGGCGAGGACTTCAAATAATATTAAGTCTTTCAAGCCAGATGTTAAGTTAATATTACAGATAATAAGTCCATCGCACATATTGGACTTTAAGGCTCCAGGACGATTGCTGCGCAGCCAGATGGGCTGCGGATATTAGTGTCACGCGGCCGGTGACGCGGTTGGGCAATTGCGCTTATGACTCACTGATTAACTTTACCGTACAGTGAGAATGTATGTTTGCATCGCGTAATTACACACTCCTACAGTATAATGTATTTAAGGTTAATTTTCCTTTACACATAAGCATAGGAAAATGAGCACAATGAAAATTATTCTGATGAACTGCATATTATCCATATGTGGCTGGGAGGCGTGATCAGTCTTAAGGAATATAATGGATATGAAGAACACTGTATTGTTTCTTCAGCAACGATGTGTTAAAATGAGCTGCATAAATGAACTACAAAGACATACAGTCATCAGATACATACTCCAAGGAATTTGTTTACGCTATGGCTTTCAGTACCGTGAGTATCCGAGGACTCATCTGATGCAGGCCGTTCTATTTGACACCCTGGGCGATATGCACTTCTGGATGTGGAATGATGAGGTGGTGAGATGGTGAAATTCAGTGTCGACACATAGCCTACTCCTATCGCATAACACCAAGGGGTCTACTCAAGGTTTAACATCTCCATCCCACGGACGAATCACCATCAACAGCGTCATATAACCTAATTTTATATAAACAGTGTGGAGAGTTTTGAAATTGAATCCAGGCTTCTGGCAAGCAATCTAGCGATGGTATACCACCCCTCTCCTACCCTGTCGGTCAACATTCTAATGGTGAAATGCTTTTCTACCAACGGGACTCAAACCAGCTAACCGCAGTGTCAGACCATAAAGGTTTAACGCCATAATGATCATAGCCACCAGGCGGTCTCTCCAAGGAATGTAAATAATGTATTAAAAACACTTTTGCAGTGCATTAAACTCCATGCTGAACTCCTCTAATCACTGTGCCTATTACTCCAAATCTTGTGTTATTCAGATTAGTTGCTATGTTAAAACCAAGATCTGTAGGTCATCTGGCTATCAGCACGGGCTTTATGTGCCACAGGATTTGCTTGTATCTTCTTTTAACATTGATATGTTTTTGGGTTGTGGGTATATACAGAATTAGCGTGCGCAGCTTTGCGTCGACAAATTTTCCGATACCATGGTAATCATGGGACGGCCCCGTGGTGTAGGGGTAGCGTGCCTGCCTCTTACCCGGAGGCCCCGGGTTCGATTCCCGGCCAGGTCAGGGATTTTTACCTGGACCTGAGGGCTGGTTCGAGGTCCACTCAGCCTACGTGATTAGAATTGAGGAGCTATCTGACGGTGAGATAGCGGCCCCGGTCTAGAAAGCCAAGAATAACGGCCGAGAGGATTCGTCGTGCTGACCACACGACACCTCGTAATCTGCAGGCCTTCGGGCTGAGCAGCTGTCGCTTGGTAGGCCAAGGCCCTTCAAGGGCTGTAGTGCCATGGGGTTTGATTTTTATGGTAATCATGGCAACCAGTGTGCCATCTGTGTATACTAAGACAGGAGAAACATATTCATGATTATATGCTTCGCCGTGTAGTGGAGGAACTTATTTCTTTCTTTATGATTGGTAAATATGAACAAACTTCCAACACAGGTAGTAAATTCATCCTCGCCATTTCACTATTTATCATAGAGGAGGCCATCTCTCTGAGAGGAAAGAGTAAGAAGTCTTACAGTAAAAATGGTATTTTCTTTTTATCCTCTCCTATATCTACACAAAGTGAAACCGTAAAAGTGTATAGAGCTAAAACAGTATTTGCAAATTTTTTTTTTTTAATTATTGCATGATGAAATGTGAACTGAGACATAAAATCTTTCAGTTTTCACAGCCATTTCACCTTACTTCATATTTCAAATACCTCTCATCTTATCACAGTCTTAACTAGATCTACTAATAATTACATGCTTGCTTTACCTACCCATAAAACTGCCATCTACGATGATTCATTCACAGTAATTGCCTGCCGCGAGTGGAACCTTCTTCCCGAAAGTATCAGAGGATTAAGTGCTATTCGCACTTTCAAGAAAGCATTTTAGAGACATGTTATGCACCAGTAAGGATCATCTGTAAACTTGATATTGTTACTCACAACCATTCTATAGTCATGGATGCCCTAGTAGAAGAGTAGTTTAAAATTCTTAGCTGTTTTGTTTTACAAATGTTATTCAATTTTATGTACTACCTCTTTTTTACAAGTAGGATGTCCGACTCGTTGGCTGAACGGTCAGCGTACTGGCCTCCGGTTCAGAGGGGCCCGGGTTCGATTTCCGGCCGGGTCGGGGATTTAACCTTAATTGGTTAATTCCAATGGCACGGGGGCTGGGTGTATGTGTTGTCTTCATCATCATTTCTTCCTCATCATGACGCGCAGGTCGCCTACGGGAGTCAAATAGAAAGACCTGCACCTGGCGAGCCGAACCCGTTCTGGGATATCCCGGCACTAAAAGCCATACGACACTTCATACAAGTAGTATATTAGTTTTAAGAGGTTTTCCTTTTAACTTATTATATATAATTTTCATCATAATTTAATCTCATCACTCATCACTATTTTATTATTTTTAATTTAATTTGTATTTAATCTAATTAGTGTAAAGTAATACAAGTAATATATGTATATTTCAGTGCTTCATTAGATAGATAGATAGATAGATAGATAGATAGATAGATAGATAGATAGATACTTTATTATTTTTCTCTAGATCTACAGTAATAATACCCATTTGATCCTTTAAGTGAGAAAAATAACATGTTCAGCCCATGCCAAAATTCACTCTTTCAAACTCTACAGAAAAAAGAAAAGAAAAATAAAACACGCAGAGAACAAAAATGAGCAAACAAAACAATATTAATAAGAAAGAAAAAAATCAAACGTACTCCATGGACATGCCATGAAATTCCTCAGATACTCCGGAAACGTAACCCCCAAAGTGAGGGTCACCACGGTAGTCATCCTCGGCCCTTTCATGCCACGTCCAACGTCTTTGCTGAATATTCCTGTTGTCTTCCCAGAATGTGAAGTTTAAATAAACATAATTAAAGGACATAATAAAGTTGAAATAAAATCAGCAATATTAAGAATGTCAAAGACCTTCATGCCTCTCTTAACTAGACACGCAAACTCTTGCACATTCCATTCCTCCTACCTTATTTTACTTCTTCGTACTTTTCCAACACCACATTTCAACATCTACAAATACCACCCACTCATATACCATCACATTAAATACAACTTACTCATGAGTGCACCACCACTTCTCCATAACTTTCCAACACCACATTTCAACATATACCACCTCTACTTCCAACAACACATTTCAGCCCTAGCACACACTCGTCTACCATCAAATAAATCTCCATCTACAAATATCACACACTCATACACCATCACAACCTTCAGAATATCACTTAATCTTCACCTACAAATACCAAACACTCATTCCTCAACACTACATTCTTACATCTAACAATCTTTATTTTCACTACTCCCTATACTATTGTTCTTTTTACTTCTAGTGACTACACCCTTCTCATTTCTCCCTGAATCCCACATGTCTGTCAGTTTTCTATACCTTCCTGTTTCTCTGCCACTTCTTTTGGCCGCCACTTCATCACCATCTTCACTCTGTTGTGTTCTTTTGCCCCCACCTTCAGCTCCCATCATCTCCGTTAATCTTCTGCCCTTGCCTCTTTCCCAACTCCTATTGAGACATCCTCCGGTTGCCTCTGACGTCACCTTTTTACCCGTCACTTCCCTTACTTCACTGCTTTCACTCCCCTGCCTTCACTCCCCTGCCTTCCTTCTTCACTGCTTATGGTCACCCTTTCACATGTCGCCTCTTCCTGAACTTCTTCACTGTTAATGGTTACATTTTCACTTGGCACCTCTCTCTGACCCTCTTCACACATTACACTGTTACTGTTATCTCTCCTCACTCCCCCACCTCTCGTTGCACTGCTCATTTTTTCTTCGTCTTTTTTAATCTTCATTTCTAAGTCCAGCAGTCTATTCACAGACCAGTTCCTCTTCCAATTTCTGCCTGATACCACTAGCTCTTGTCCTTTAATAGTAGCTCTCAGTCCTTGATTTATCGCACGTATCTTGTGTTTTCTGAGTATTTTCTCATTCCTAATAACCTCCCATCCCACGTCTTTCTTGATCCATATTTTTTCTCTCTGCATGTTACTCGCATTGCCTATCACAGCATCAGCCATCAACGTAGAAAACAGTTCTACTTTGATAGGCCTATTGCCCCTAGTTCTTCCCACTCTCTGTACGTCATCTATGTCCACTTCGCTGAAGTTAAGTTTCAATTTCCCCTGTATTAAGTCGACTACTTTGTAAATTGTACGTACTTTGTCTTCTCTCACCTCCTCAGGCACCCCATAAATAAATAAGCACTTCTTCCTGCGATTCAATGTATTGGCATTCAGTGCTTCATTAGATGAAAGAAAAGGCCTGAAGGCCTTAATCATGCCAGGTAAAATAAAATATTACTAAACTACCTTCCCGCTACCGTAAGAGAAAAACGAAGGTCATTTAAAAAATACTGCACGCCGCAAAATGATGTTGCTTTTTACAAAAGGACGTTACAAGCCTTAATGTAATTTACCATTCTTCTCAATAGGAGCGGCACAGCGTTTCGGCAAGTCTTGTATTCCCATTAGGACGCCATCTCTGCTGATCTGTCTGGTTATTCGGGTCGCTGCATCAGAAGCCTCCTCAATGGATTGAAAACGTTTCCCTCAGTGTGGTTTCTTGAGTTTTGGAAACAAATCAAAGTCTGGTGGATTCATGTCAGGACTGTAGGGTGGATGTATTTCCCAGCCATAATTCTCCAAAATTCTGCGTACTGGTTCGGCAGTATGCGGTCGTGCGTTATCATGCAGAATGAGCACTCCAGCTGTAAAAATTTCGAACTTCTTTTGCGAATCTTTGATGGCAAAACATTTCGCAGAAAGTCCGTGTTGTATCGCCCTGCTTCATTTTCAATTTTTTCACACGTTTTGCGTCGATATTCTTCCAAAATATTGTCAATAATGACAGCGGAAATGTAGTCTTGTGCAGTTACCGGGCACCCACTTCTCGGGTTGTCTTCAGTACTTATCCGGCCTTCTCCGAAACGGAAAGCCCAAAGTGTCACTTCGCTTCGATCCAGTACACTATCCCCACAAACATCAACTAGAGCCTTGTGAACTTCGATAAGTATTTTGCCCGCGAACTTTCATTTCTGATGTAAGACCGCTGGTCATTACGTGAAATTTGACCTAAGTCATTTTCTCCCTCCATTTCAAATCAGAATTTTTCACTCAAAACACAAATTATCATAACACAGAAAACACGTGGTGACAGCTGAAAGACAACTAACGCTTCACGCGCATAAACCATTCCACTCTCACGGAGCTCGTGTAGACGTTTTGAAATGGCCCTCGTAATTAATGTGTATGTTGTGTGTATTTATAGAGATATTTTACTTACATGAAAATTGACCAAAGAAGATTGTACTATGGGAGGAGGACACACTTACGTGGAAGCAATTCCAGATGCAGAGGAGATCTCGTCACACTCAACTAATAACTAATAAGATGTAATCCTCTGGACGAAAGATGGAAAACTACTTTTCAAATGACCGAGCAAGTGGCGCGTGGCATGTGTCACATAAATATCAGCTTGCATGCGGGAGGTGGTGGGTTTTTTCTTGCTAGTTGCTTTATGTCGCACCGACACAGATAGGTCTTTGGCGCGATGGGACAGGAAAGGCCTAGGAATGGGAAGGAAGCAACTGTGGCCTTAATTAAGGTACAGCCCCAGCATTTGCCTGGTGTGAAAGTGGGGAAACCACGGAAAACCATTTTGAGGGCTGCCGACAATAGGGTTCGAACCCACTATCTCCCGGATGCGAGCTCACAGCTGCGCGCTCCTAAACGCATGGCCAACTCGCCCGGTGATGGTGGGTTCTAACCACACTGTCGACAGCCTTGAAGATAGTTTTCCGTGGTTTCCCATTTTCACACCAGGAAAATGCTGGTGCGACACAAAGTTAATTGAAAAAACTCAAGTGAATTCACAGTAAGAGATTCTTAACTATCTGATTATCTTTCTTGATATTTTTATGGGGTCACTCTAGAGCAGTACAACACACCAACGAACTGACTGAAATGAAAGCAACAAACTGGAGATTTAATTTACTATTAACCCTTCCTGTTCTTATTGTTGTGATAAGAATGATGAATGAATTCCATGTTTCTACTTTCTAGTAACTTGTAAGACGTTGAAGATGTATAGATCTTTCATAATCATGAATAGCTACATAAACGTTAGATATGTTTAAGATCAAATTGACATCGTGTGTTGATCAATCAATCAATCAATCAATCAATCAATCAATCAATCAATCAATCAATCAATCAATCAATCAATCAATCAATCAATTAATCAATCAATCAATAAATAAATAAATAAATAAATAAATAAATAAATAAATAAATAAATACTGATCTGCATTTAGGACAGTCACCCAGGTGGAAGATTCCCTATCTGTTGTTTACCTAGCCTTTTCTGAAAATGATTTCAAAGAAGTTGGTTCCGCCATGTTAAAGCCATACAATTCAAATATAGCATTAACATTTAACACTCTTGTTGTAACAGTTCATTATAGCTACAACTGCCTCAATCATGCCAATGTGTGTTCTCATGCAATGTTTATGCATGAAGCAAGCAGTTCTGTAAGTAGAAGAAGAAGACGTCTACTATGTCTCGCTGCTGAAGAGAGGATCTCCATACAAACGGCCTTATTAAGTGTGTGATTACATCTGCCAGGATATGCTGGCGGACAACTTAATGGCTGGCTTACTTACACAAAGAGGAGCAAATAATTACGGAATATTTCGGGTGACTGAGCTGAGTTAAGTTAACAGGCTTTCCATTAAACACCCGTAGTAATGGATGTTTAAATTTGTTTCGCAAGCACATGCAATAAGTAGAAGGATCTAATTCTGCAGAAGCAGTAACTACAAGATTTGTAGACAGGAAGCTGGAAAACGCCGTGGAATTACTCTGTAATGGCTGAAGTCCAAAGTAAATCCAAAGTGTTACATGGATACTTTAAAATATTACATTCGTCAGTCATATGAATGTGTATTTTCATCCTGCGTTTATTCGTAATGCAAGTAGTTCTGTTAAGTAGAAGAGGAAAACTTTTTTTCAGAAATGTCCATCGTCTTAACTATTTCTTTTTTTCTGCCATCGTAACTTCCAACTTTAATGTTCATCTATTAGTTCATGTTAACGTCTCACGATGTTGGAAAGTATACATTTAAATAACTCTTATACTTTACATTTCTTATTAAAAGATGCATGCTGAATCCTCAGACCGAAGATTGTATCATAACATAGTGATGAATATGTTTCCATTATTCGAGTGGCTTGAACAAAATTGTATAAATTATTATCAGTATTTATTAAGAGGTTCCTTTGTTACGACAACGAAACTCTCGAAGCAATAAAATCAGCACCGGAAACGCAAAATACTTCAACAACAAGTTTCGAGTCGATGACCACGGTTGTAAATAATTTCAGAGACACACTTCTTGCAGTGCACACTGCTGGTTTTGGTTTACACACCCGGACCGCATTCTTGTGTTAGTCAACATCCCAGGTACTTGGAATATGACACCCTTTCCGTCCAGGGTGACAAGTTGCTTGCAGATTACCATGAATTTTGTGATGAATAACGTAGTGAAATTTTGATTCGTTACTTTTTTTAGGAACGAAACAAATAAATAGCTGCTATTACGTATGTACTTGTAATATTTGAAGATAAAAGGTGAGCTATGTTCGGTAGTCTTAGAATAAATAATGTATTAGATATGAACTTGCAAAATGGGCCTTAAAGCATGAAGGTTTCATGTCCACGTGCCCCAGGGTGCGAAATAAGAAATGGTGGGGGGAGGATCATCCGGCTTAACTACTAATGTTTATTTCGGGCAGTACCTGGCGGAGGAGGGGGTATATATGCCCCCGCTAAGTAAATTACATCCTCCTCCAGAAAAGTGTATTTATTTTAGGCAATGACATTTTTTCGTTAGTTACTAGACAGTTCAATAAAAATATTAGTAACCAGTAGGCACTTGGAACTAGGCGCAATGTCACTGAGTGTCTAGACGTATGCGATGGAAAAAGTAAAAACCTATATTTCAATAATATATGCGTTCTACGTTTTGCTCATTATTTCATCATGAAAGAATCTCTCCCGGGCAATTTTAGTGGGAAGGAACCTTTGAGAGATAAAATCGTCGGTAGGGGAAAATCCTCCCTCCCTACAACCCCTCGGCCCGAGTGATTTCGCACCCTGATGTGCCCTGCAATAGGAAAGTAGAACGACACAATTTTCTCTACCCTTGTTATAACAGCTGCCAAGATTTCCAGTCCGCATCAGCTATGATAACATGCAATTCATTATTTCATTAAAAATACTAAAAGAAGGATTATGACATTATTATTTGGTATAATTACGAAGTACAACAAGGATGCTTACCTGCTATATACACAGAGAGAGACATAACCTCTGTGACATCAAATGGAAAACAATAATTAATTTTATGATGTAGTAGTACATGGTAACTCAAAAGCGTATATAAACATTTTAATTATACAGAGATTCGTGGATTACAAAGTCAAATAACAGACGACTGAAGTTATGCCGTTATTAATGTTCAAACTAAAGCAAACAACAAGTAAAACACAAATATTTGTCTTCTACTGTACAGTGCATTCCGCTCGGGTAAAAGTGACACGCACTCTACAAATTAGAATGTTAATTCACTTCTCCGTCATAACACTCCCACTTTAATGGAACGTATCCAATTGATTCTGATAGCTACTAAATTGAAGATAGCATGTCTAAATTATTATTATTATTATTATTATTATTATTATTATTATTATTATTATTATTATTATTATTTGCATTATAATCTTCACTATGGATTATTTGCCTTTCAGCATTCGGTCTGCAAGTCTCTGCCTTTGAACTGCCTCCACAATCCTCCATTTACTGTACAGCTACATCTGTGGTTCCCTTTATTTCCATAACCTTTATATTTAATTTGTTTAACAACTGAGTCTAACCGCCTTGGCCTCCCTCTGTTCCATAGCCGGGTATATTATTATCCGCCGAGCTCGATGGCTGCAGTCGCTTAAGTGTGGCCAGTATTCAATATTCGGCAGATAGTGGGTTCCAACCCCACTGTCGGCATTCCTGAAGATGGTTTTCTGTGGTTTCCCATTTTCACATCAGGCAAATGCTGGAGCTGTACCTTAATTAAGACCACGTCCGCTTCCTTCCCACTCCTAGCCCTTTCCTATCCCATCGTCGCCGTAAGACCTATCTGTGTCGGTGCGACGTAAAGCAACTTGTGAAAAAAATATTATTATCCTAGGTAACCTACCCTCCTCCATTCATATATAAATCCACCACCGCTACCTGTTCATATGCACAGCTTCACCCACCGAGTTCGTTTCTAACTTACCTTTTATCTCCTCATTGTGTGCACCAGCCCACCTGCCATTGTTCCCACCTACTTTTGTCAGAAATAATTCTTGTCACTTTCATGTCATTTGGTTCAGACATTAGATATTCCGAATCCACTCAGCTTCCATACCTGTACAGCAAAGGCGATCTGAAAACAGAGCAACGTAAAAATAATTTCCTCTCACAGCTCATCTCTTTCTTACAGAATGTTGTTGATCTCAAGGGCGAGCTCACCGTGGTTGGTTTGCAACACCTTATTTCGATTGCTCTTACTATTTTGTTAAGAAGGAAGCCATAATTTTCAGTGTCGACTCAGTTAAATGTAACTAAGAAGCTTTTCAGACCGTCGAACACACCATGTCAATATAAATATTACATTACAACATACCTTTAAAAAATACTTTATTAAACAAGGAATATAAATACCCAACTATTAAACAAAGAACGACATGTTTCGTTCCCAAAAGAACATGATCGGATTCTATCAAATCACATTCAATATTTGGAAATATTTTAATGTTTATTTCTGTCCAAACATCCATGAATTTGAAATCTGTATAGATATCATAAATATTTCGGAATTTTCAAAGTAACTTGATAGAATCTCTATCTCTACTATAGTTTTCATTCCCCACCCTGAAGGGGTGGGGCGGGCCACTTAGAAGGTAACGCCTTCTTTCTGGCCAGGAGTTGAAGACGTTGGGAGGGAGTGAGGGATATGTAGAATGGGAATGGAGTGATTTGAGGAATAGTGAGATGTGCATGGGCATTAACCTAACTGTGGGAATAGTTTTATTGGGACAAAAAGCACGATGGACTTCTTTGATAGGGACGTTGACAAGACATTTATTTTTTATTTTAATCATACATGGATTATTATTGTAATGCTATTGTGGCAGAAGTAGATGATGGATAATTGATAGAATCTGATGATGTCCTGTTAAGAACGAAACATGTTATTCTTTGTTTACGAGTAATAGTGTATATTTGTATTCCTTGTTTAATATTATGTGCCTTTATACAGTCATGTTGTAGTGTAATATGTATAATGAAATTAAGTGTTCGACAGACGGAGAAGCTATTAAGTTACATTTGCTCTCACTATTATTATTAGCGTATGGCAAGGAAGTTATAGCCTATACATAATATACAATATATACATAATAACAAAAATCATTGATTCACTTCAGGCATTAGTGTTACCTGTTATATCTGAATGTCCAACTTTTCAATCCACTGTAGTGTTTCCGCTGTTGGCGATAGGAAGTCTTCCAATCTACCTGGATAAGCCCGTAGTTGACACTCGCTTACAATGTGGGGGAATAGTCTGGCGAGGGGCTCCACAGTCACATTCTGGAGATGGTACAAAGTTCCACTTGTAGAGAGAATCCCTGCACCTTCCATGACCTGCCCTGACCCTGTTCAGTTTGGATCAAGTTGCACGTGGCAGTTGGGATCCATTTGCAATTTTTTCCCCTCTGAAGATGTTATGCAGGGGCAAGTCAGAAGAGTTATTCCAGCGGCCTTTCCACTCCTCCAAAGCATTGAAGTTGGTGGACGTCTACAGAGCAGCATCACAAAAGGGTGGATGTCTTGATTTCAGTCTTTAGAGACTAGGAGCTGGTATGTCATTTAGAACACGTAGCAGAGGATTCTTGCAGATCTTGTTGTACTCTCGAACAAGAGCACTGGATCTTCGTAAGTCAGGTGGCATTATTCCAGAAAACAGTGGGAGCCAGTGAACTGGAGTTGATCTGATGGTGCCAGATATAAGACGCATGCTGGTATTCAATTGTGGGTCAATATAGTTTGTATACGGGCTATTAATCCACACTGGAGCACAATAGACAGCAACAGAGAAAACCAGTGCTAAGGCTGAAGAGCGCAGGATGTTTGCAGTAGATCCCCAAGTAGTACCAGTTAGGTTCTGAATAAAATTGTTTCGGGTTTTCAGTTTCTTCGGCTATACTACCATCCTAGAAAAATATGGATTTTAGGTACATGAAATGTTCTATTTGTTCCAGTTTTGTTCAACCAGTAGTATGCAGTGCGAGTTTTTGTAATCAGGTCCTAGTTCAAGCACCATGGTCAACGGCTGAGTAGCCGAGTAAGTAAGTGGTCCTAAGGATAGGGACACCACTTGCTATGGAACAGTACTGGGCATCTCAGTGGTGGCTCTCCTTTTGTTCAGATGACTATGCCTGCCCATTCCACAGATGGCCTTTCGACTGTTAGAGCGAAAATTCTCACGGAACTATGTATAAGTAAGGCCAGTAACTTGCTTCCATAGGTATTTTGTTCAAGCTCACGTAGTAGTAGTAGTAGTAGTAGTAGTAGTAGTAGTAGTAGTAGTAGTAGTAGTAGTAGTAGTGGTGGTGGTAGTACTGTCACTCTAATGATAGTGAATATATCAGTAAAATGTACGGTATATCCCATTTGGGGTTCACTACATATCACCAATTCCAATATAGTGTCACAGACAACCTGACTAGACAAGTTTTAGATTTTTGGATAGCACCTAATGCTTGATCTATAATTTCTTATTTTCTTTATTATTATTATTATTATTATTATTATTATTATTATTATTATTATTATTATTATTATTATTGTCGGCAACTCTATCTATGGGTAGCGTGCCTGCCTCTTACTCGGAGGCCCCGGGTTCGATTCCCGGCCAGGTTAGGGATTTTTACCTGGACCTGAGGGTTGGTTCGAGGTGCACTCAGCCTACGGGATTACCAACTGAGGAGCTATATGACGGTGAGATGGCGGTACCGGTCTTGAAAACCAAGAATAACGGCCGAGAGGATTCGTCGCATTGACCATGTCGCCTCATAATCTGCAGGCCTTCGGACTGAGCAGCGGTCGCTTGGTAGGCCAGGACTATAGTGCCATGGGGTTCATTTTTCTCATTATTACTCACCGTCATCTTAATAATGTAATTGGTTTTACGTTCCGCTAACTATATTTTTATGGGTTTTCGGAAACGACCATCACCTTCCTCTAGCATATATCCATAGCTTTGTTTCAAGCTAACAAGGAGCCTACTCCAACCCTCTGTTTTACAGTGGAATATGTACGAACTTCCTCCCTTTCGTTGTCCTATTATATCCGAAAAAGCGTTCAATATTCGCACATTCTATTCCTGCTTTACCTCTTTAGTGTTGAAAAACCATATTTTTATTTTTATTCCAATAATAATCATACTCTTGTCCTCATCCTTATCTACATTCTACATATTAAAATATATCTGATATTTAGCGTTCATTCTCTCAAAAGTATCCCTAGTTAGTATCTGTCTGTTACAATAAATCATGCATAATCTGGTACTTTGTTTGGTAAATATATCCATTACTGTTTCTTTACCACTCTTTTTTGACTGAAGTTTGATAGTACATGCATCACATCCCTGCACTGCAAGCTCACGGCTACGTGACCCTAACCGTATGGCCAATTCGCTCAGTGTGTCTGAATATCATCGTGGGGAAACGGCTGAATACGTTTCAATCAAACTCCAAATTTAGAGTCTACCCATCCAGAAACAGGTTTTAAAATATACGTGATTCCAAAATCACTTGTATTTACAGGAAGATCAAACCGGTTATTCTTTTTTCATATGGTATACTATTGATTTTTTGTAAAATCTTTAGACTCTTTGTAAAACGCCCTTTTGTCCAGTGCATTTTCTTGCTTACTCTTGCAATAATAATGCACTGTACTGTTTTTTTTTGGAACTTATGCTTCACCACGAGTGACTGGCTCGGTTGTGCGGTCTAGCTGCAAGTGGACACATGCTGTCAACGTAGTCGCGAGAAGCCATCATTCGTGTGAACCAGCCAAGAAAAAATATTACAGTCTCCCTCTTCTGCCGCGTTTCTCACACAGGCGCGACCTGTGTACCACATGCGGGTTTAGCCCTGCTATACGGCCGGTTACCCTTCCTTGCGCCAACCCCATCTGAAGGGTTACATCTTATCAGAAGGGCAAAAAGGATGAAAGGACTCTTCCTCCTCCTTACCGCACATTCCTTGAAGGGCTAATTGGCTGAAGGGCTAATGGGCTAAAGGGCTAAAGGGCTAATGGGCTAAAGGGCTAATGGGCTAAAGGGTGTTTTCCAGAGTGGTGTGTTATCTGAATATGAAGAGTAGACTGTTGAGACAAACACGAATAAGCAGTCCCAGAGCCAGAAGAATTATTCACATGCGATTAAAATCCCCGACCCGACCGGGAATCGAACACAGGACCCTCTGAACTGAAGGCCTCAACGCTGACCATTCAACCAAGGAGGCGGACAACAAAAGCTTTACACTGACTATTGTAAATTAAGGGCTCACCTTCGTTATGTAACTTGAGATAACATTCGCAGTCAATCAGTTCTGTATACCTCATCTTCGTTGTGACTGCCAGCATCCACTTTTTAAAGCTAGCGGATTTTCTACCAACGTTACTTGGTTCTGAATATTATTATGGAGATAACTGTTAAAATTTGAATATATCTATTGGATTACTACTAAAGTGTTTATGGAAATACTGTTTCTACCAATGGAAAAAAAACATTAAACAGCCAACTATGGGATCAACAACTAGCAAATCATGAATTTCAATAACAAGAATGGTGATTCTGTAAACAGAAATGAGAATCACAGTACGAAAGGGTAAAATTGAGTCAGAATTTTGTCCACTATATCATGTCCTGGACTGCAGTTTGCAAAGCTGATATCAGTGGACTGTGTCATGTCGAAATTACACAAAATACCGCCACCACAAGCGCTTTGGAATTTATCGAGCGAAATGCCTTTAAAATCCTAATGAAGTGTGTCCACACCAAACACAGACTAACTCTATTGTGGAGGCGGCGGTTTTAGAGCTAAATGAATATCGAACATGTTTTATTAGTTGCGGGATATTCGTACAGAAACAATATTACTGAATATTGCGTAGGTGGAGTGGAGATTGATATCTGGAATGGCTTCCTATACAGTCATTACAGGGGTTGCAACATGTTATCTGGTTGCCATCATGGTTAAGGCGTCAAGTCTATATGGTATAGACACCGTGGATGGCTGGTTTGAGTCCTGTCCGTGGAAGGTCACCACCAGAATATTGGCCGACAGGATAGGGTGACCAAGGAGGAACGGTCAATATTCAGGGATGTGACAGGAACGATCATTTGAAGCAAAAATCTTCATATGGACATATGCCCTATTCCGAATTGTTTCCGAGATAGAACATTTAATGTACATTTGTTTTGGGGCTAGTGACGCGCACGTAATGGGTCTCTCCCACCCAACCTCTTTCACGTTCTATTCTAGCCCAACCTACTGTGTAGAGATGAGAAGAATGCAAGAATGAGGAATGTAACCTGCAAACACGAACTTCCTGTTCTGCGCAGACAGATCAGCTCTTATTTGCTCGTATCTGCTACATGAAAACATTGACTCACACTTTGCAGTTTGCGGGATTAAAACTGACAAGAGCGAAGAGTTGCCAGTAGAAGATAACATAAAGTCGCCTGGATAGTAGCGGAGATGCTATGGTAACCATCGCGTCACTGCCTCTGCTGGTGAAAACCCCTTCGCCCCGTGCCTCACCGAGTTTGTGCATTCTTCTGATCTCCCAACAGTACCTCGTTGCTCTCAACCTCTTTGCTCGTGATGTCTTTCTGCCATTGAACTAGCCCGCTGAATGGGCAGCTGTCCTTGGTGTGTTGTGAATGAAGTAGTGCGAGGGACTAAGTGTGTAACGGAGAGAAGCATTTGTTAACTCTGTTTGTACACGCGCTGGCTAAAATGCCACACAGCTACAGTAATGAAGAATATGCAGATAAGGTGTATGTTTAAAACTTCTGCGATGGTGGTGCTCCTGCTGCTGTCGAGGAATAACGTCGGCGCTTTCCGACACGTCGAATTACTAATCGTAGAGTGTTTACCCGAGTTTTCTGCTCACTGCGTGAAACAGGTATTTTTCCAAGTTCCTATTTTTCTTCTGAACGTGTAAGTACAATAACCTGTGCAGGAACAGCAACACATTGTTGAAATGGTTGCGTAGTCCTACTACTAGCACTCAGGTACTTTCTGCATGTATCAATGCCCCACAACCTCGTGTACGGCGAACATTACATGCGAAAAACTTGTACCCATTACGAAAAGTCAATGTGAATGTTTTTGCTTCAAAAGATCGTTCCTGACATATCCCTGAAGATTGACCAACCATTCCTCTTGGGCCATCCTGTATAATTTCTGATTCCTACATTGCGTGCCAAAATCCTGGTTTCAAATCCAAACCTCTCCCCAGTCTTCATATACAGTAGATTGCACATGACCATGTTCCTGACGATTCGTACATCGAATGGAGACGTTAAGTCTTGGGCAGACTCCTTGGTGTTATTCGACAGGAGTAGGCTAAATGCCAATACCGGGTTTCATCCCCTTCCTGCCTCATGATCATAATACACCTACACACGCAGGTCTCCCATAGCCGTCAACTAGAAAGACCTGCACATGGCTCCTCCTAAGGGTAGACTCAATCGATCGATCAATCAATCAATCAATCAATCAATCAATCAAAGAGCTTATGCCCGGCCACCTTTGCTCCAGGAACTAACCTGCTACTCTTTTTGTTTTGTTTTTCTTTTGGTGTAGGTTGAGTGGACTTCGGTGGTGTGTGGCTCCCAGGAAGTGGAAATCCTCGTTTCTAATTATTCGACTTCCCGGCGGGTAATCGAA
The DNA here is from genome assembly GCF_040414725.1 of Anabrus simplex. Taxonomy (NCBI): domain Eukaryota; kingdom Metazoa; phylum Arthropoda; class Insecta; order Orthoptera; family Tettigoniidae; genus Anabrus; species Anabrus simplex. Next base: position 567,539,303 of record NC_090265.1, on the reverse strand, counting down.
CTTGGTATTTATTTATTTATTTATTTATTTATTTATTTATTTATTTATTTATTTATTTATTTATTTATTTATTTATTTATTTATTTATTTATTTATTTATTTATTTATTTATTTATTTATTTATTTATTTATTTATTTATTTATTTATTTATTTATTTATTTATTTATTTATTTATTTATTTATTTATTTATTTATTTATTTATTTATTTATTTATTTATTTATTTATTTATTTATTTATTTATTTATTTATTTATTTATTTATTTATTTATTTATTTATTTATTTATTTATTTATTTATTTATTTATTTATTTATTTATTTATTTATTTATTTATTTATTTATTTATTTATTTATTTATTTATTTATTTATTTATTTATTTATTTATTTATTTATTTATTTATTTATTTATTTATTTATTTATTTATTTATTTATTTATTTATTTATTTATTTATTTATTTATTTATTTGTTTATTTATTTATTTATTCTTTTTTCTTTTCTAGCCTATTGCAGTCCACTGCTGGATATAGGCCTCTTCCATATGCTTCCATCGTCTTCGGTCTTGAGCCACTTGGAAGCGGCGTGTTTCAGCCAACAGCTTTATGTCATCGAGCCATCTCTTCTGGAGTCTTCCAATGCCTCTCTTGTGTTCCCATGGTCTCCAGTGAACAATCCTAGAGGTCCATCTGTTGTAGTCTTGTCGAGCTACGTGTCCTACCCATTGCCATTTTAGTCTTGCTACTCCCTCTAGGATGGCTGTTACATTCGATCTTCTCCTGATGTCCTCTGAACGGATCTTATCCCCAAGGCTGATCCCTAGCATCTGTCGCCCTATGGCTCGTTGTGTTCGCTGAAGCTTGCAAGCACTTTCCTTCGTCAGAGTCATCGTTTCCAGATCGTAAGTAGTAACTGGCAGCACGCAAGTATTATAAACCTTAGTCTTTAGGTTAATTGTAACATCCTTGTTGGTCAGGATGAATCTTAGTTTTCGGAATGCTATCCAACTCATACCTATTCTGCGAGGAATTTCTGCACGCTGGTTGTCTTTTCCAAGTTTTGCGTCCAAGATAGATGTACTCATCGACAGCTTCTATATATTCGTTTCCCATTTTAAGTGGTTTACAGTCAGGGCTTAGTATTTTCGTTTCACTCATGTTCATTTCCAAACCAATCTTAGCAGAGTCAGTTTTTAATTCTTGGATCATGCTTTCTAGCTCGTCTAAATTTTCACTTATGAACACAATGTCATCGGCAAAACGCAGGTGGTTCAAATATAACCCGTTGATTTTTACTCCTTTATTACCCCAATGAAGAGTTTTGAATACATCTTCCAAGGTAAGGGTAAACTGCTTTGGAGAGATTGTGTCACCTTGTCGAACTCCTTTGCCAACTGGGATTTTATTGGTGATGAGGTCTTCGTCCACTCTGACTACCAGGGTTGCTTGATCATAAATGTTTTTCAGGAGCTTTATATACCTTGAGTTTATCATGACATTTTTAAGTGTCTTCATGATTGCCCAAATCTCCACTGAGTGAAAAGTTTTTTTTATTATCAATGAAGGCCAGATGAATCTTGATGTTGTACTTAGTGGATTTTTCAAGAAGACGAATAGTCTGGACGTGTTCAACAGTTGAGAAACCTTTACGATATCCCGCTTGCTCGGCAGGTTGATAAAAATCCAGTTCTCTTGAGAGGTAGTTGGTTACAACTTTTGTCCGAACCTTGTAAAGGTGTGATAACAAACTCACAGAACGGTAGTTCTCTAAATTTTCCTTATCACCTTTCTTGAAGAGTAGTATCACTTCAGCATTTTTCTAATTTTCTGGTATTCTTTTAGAGTTAATACACTTGTTGGGTATTCTCTTCCACATAATTTCTGCATTTCATTCGTTATTTTGTCCCCCCCAGGGGGTTTTTATTCCTTAGTTGTTTAAGTGATTTTCAATCCCAGCAGTGGTTACTTCCGTTGTTACTTCATGTGTATAATTCTGGGCTAGTTGTTCATCACTGGGTGGTTTATTAATGGTTGATGTATACCTGTAGTAGAAATCTCTAATAACTTCAGTAATGTTTTGTCTATTTCTCCATTTTGGTTCTTAAGCTTTGTAATTTTTGGTCTTCCTGTAGACATGTTGTTCTTTAAAATCTTCATGTTTTTATTTTCTTCAATTGTCTGCATAATCATGTTATTACTAAATTTCCTTAGAACTTTTCTTATTTCCTTGCGAATGGTCTTGTTAAGATTTTTGTATTCTGCTGTATCCGTGTCCATTGTCTTCCTGTCCTTAATGAGCTGTATGGTATTAAATGAAAGTCGGCTCCCCTTATTAGTTTTCTACAATGGGATCTTCTTTGCTGCATTTTGAATACTGACTGTAATTTTCTCATTGAGTTCGTTCATGTCCAAGTATTTCAAATCTTCTTCTGGGTTAAGTTTTTTGGTAAGAGCTTGTTGAAATGATGATTGATGTTTTTTAAGTCCTCTACTCTTGGAAAAGTGTGCCCCCTTGTCATTTTGAACCGTTCGAGGTCAAATGTGAAGGTCGCTCGAACTAGCCTATGGTCACTTCCTGTATCAAATCTGTTGAGAACAGTAACATCTGTACAATACTTCTTCTTGTTGGTCAGGGTAAAATCTATCTCATTCTTGGTTTGTCCGTCAGGGCTCGTCCATGTCCATTTTCGTGGGATGGGTTTTTAAAAGAAAGTATTCATGCAACAGAGTTTTCGGCTGTGAAATGAAATATTCTAGCAATCTTTCACTTCTTTCATTTCGATTGACTGGTCCATATGTACCAATGTTCTCTGGGTCTCCGATTTCCTTTTGACCCACTTTTGCATTGAAGTCTCCAATGATGATACAGAGTTGTGTCTTTTCTGAATTTTTCGCTTTGGTGATATCTTCATACAGCTGTTCCACTTTCTCTTCGTCAGAAGTACTGGTTGGAGCATAGACGTGTATGACTTGTATGGAGAATTTATTATTCAGTTTGAGAACTATATATAGCACTCTGAGAGAGACACAAATCATCTTGTGCACGAATTCTTTGATATTTTTATTGACAAGAATAGCAACCCCACGTGTAGAAGCATCCCCGTTATTACGTAAGATGACATGACCTGATGGAAGGGTCTCAGCTTTTTCTCCTTGAAGACGAATCTCACAAATACCTAGAAAATCCCATTTTATGTCATGTAATTCTTGTTCTAGTCTTTCCAGGTCTTCAGCTAGCCTCATAGTTCTTATGTTTTATGTGGCTATTCTTACTTTTTTAGTCGTTCTTTTCGAATTTTTGCCTCCCCCAGAATCCTTGAGGCAGACTGACGTATTGTCAGTGTGAGATTCTGAGTCTTTCACTCTACTCACCTGGGGTAGTTTCGTTTGAAAATTCGAAGTCATAGGAGTTTATGGAAGATGTTCGACAATGAAACACCACACTTGCCAGACGAGTTGGTGAGTTGTGATTCAGCCGCCCCTGTTGGGGTACCGCCACTAACATGTGGAGCCATCGCGCCCTTTGCGTGTTGTACTCGTATTAATCCCCAAGTACAGGGCTGCCTCTTCTAACATCTCCGCCATGCCGAAGGTCACCCTCTCCGCCACTGATGTTGAGGTCTCCACTCGTAACCCTGAGCTGGGACCCTTACCAGATATTACACACCGGGTCAGTGTGCTCTGTCACACACACACACGCAGGGGCGCCACTCCCTGGGTAGAGCTGCCTCCATTGAGGGTCTCTACCTGTTACATTCATTATTTATTTATTTATTTATTGATTGATTGATTGATTGATTGATTGATTGATTGATTGATTGATTGATTGATTGATTGATTGATTGATTGATTGATTGATTGATTGATTGATTGATTGATTGATTGATTGATTGATTGATTGATTGATTGATTGATTGATTGATTGATTGATTGATTGATTGATTGATTGATTGATTGATTGATTGATTGATTGATTGATTGATTGATTGATTGATTGATTGATTGATTGATTGATTGATTTATTTATTTATTTATTTATTTATTTATTTTCATAATGATGATGCTTGTTTAAAGAAGCCTACCTAACATCTAGGTCATCGGCCCCTAATGGTACAAGATGGAACGAAATGAAATGATAATTAAAATTTCAAAATGTATCCACTGACTAGAATTTAAAACGAATGATGATCAAATGATTATGAATTTAAAATAATCAATGGATCTAATTCGCAATGCCTTTCATTTTTCATCATCATTTTTATTAACTTTGATGCTAGTTTTGTGGTGACAGACAAAATAATAATAATAATAATAATAATAATAATAATAATAATAATAATAATAATAATAATAATAATAATAATAATAATAATACGTGGTAATGCGACTGTCCTTGGAGCCTACTTTGGTACTTCCTGGAAGGAATGATTGAGTCAGGTTGGGGAGCTACTGGCCAGCCTGCAGGCACACGACGACCATGGCTTCTATTTTTCGTTTTGTCTGGCGTTTCCGTAAATTTTCTGGAAGATGAAAGTAGAACAGTCGTATTCTGGCTCCGCCCCGAAGATACTTGAACTTCGTCACCAGGTACCGTACATAAAACTAGGCTCGCCTCGAAGAGAGTGTTGCGTTCTATTGTCAGTGTTGAGTAGTTCAATGCGTGTAGCAGTCACGTGAGTGGATGTGCGAGTTATCGGTCTTATTTGGAGTCGAGCCAAGTGTAAAAGTCATCGTGCGTTATGGTAGCCAATGTTCGTAACAGCAAGGCAACACTGTTCTTGCTAATCTGCACAACTACTTCTAGATCTTCGCCGTCATGGAACATTTTTTCTCCGCTCGGCATATCTGCTTATGTTCTTATTACGTCACCTACTCTATTTAAGACCTTAAATTTCTTTCTCTACTCTGGCTTATTGTGTGTGATCACATTACACGGGGAGTCCGGCAAAGGAGCAAAGTTAGGAGAATCCTTTTCTTATTGGGAATTTTATTTGTCATTGACTTGAGTGGAATAAGCTTTGCCTACAACGTATTTCACATTATTTATAGTGGCCTGTGTTAGAGATTTCTAGGGGCTGCCTGGCCGAGGCGGTAAAGGCGTGCTCGGTTCGCCCGGAAGAACGTGGGTTCGAATCCCCGTCGGGAAGTCGTAAAACTAGAGAAACGAGATTTCCACTTCAGGAGGTGCACATGGCCCTGAGGTTCACTCAGCCTGCACCAAAAATGAGTACCAGGTTAATTCCTGGGGGCAAAGGTGGCCGAGCGTAGAGCTAACCACTCTACCCTATCAAGTGCCGAGGTTACGGATAGTGGGAGCCTTTACCTTCCACCCCTCCAAGGGCCTTCATGGCCTATTCGGAGATGACTTTGCATTTTTTATGTTAGAGATTTCTAGCAGTAAGTTTCATAAACTAATGTATCTTCATCCTTTAAAAGTCCGACTCGTTGGCTGAATGGTCAGAGGGTCCCGGGTTCGATTCCCGGCCGGGTCGGGGATTTTAACCTTCATTGGTTAATTCCAATGGCCCGGGGGCTGGGTGTTTGTGCTGTCCCCAACATCCCTGCAACTCACACACCACACATTACACTATCCTCCACCACAATAACACGCAGTTACCTACACATGGCAGATGCCGCCCACCCTCATCGGAGGGTCTGCCTACAAGGGCTGCACTCGGCTAGAAATAGCCGCACGAAATTATTATTATCCTTTAAAAACTATGTTAGCCGCTAGCAGATGTCTAAATTATTTCCAGCTAATGAGCCTATTTTAAATGTTAATTCCCTCTTAATGCTGGTGCAATGTTGCGAATATTCTTTATGTTGAACAGCTTGTGCTATGCATCAAATCATTCAAGACTGTATCGCTTCGCTTAAACTCAGTATGCTACCTCTCACGGACTTGCCTTGATCTAAAGCATTGTGTGTGTTAAAGTTAGCCTCTCCTGAGCTAATGTACTCCTTTCGTGCCGTCTATGGTGTCACGTCAAAGGTTCATGAGTTAAAGAACCAAGAAGTTTGCCTTGTGAGCTTTAAATTTCCGAGAACTTTCTCAACAAACTGGGAACTACGCAAGTTTAGCGTGATACATAATAACCTTTGAATTGTAGGGTCAATCACTCTTTTGAAAATGTGTTTTCTAGTAACGGCTACTTTTGTATTAGATTTACTATTTCTGATTTGTGTCTTATTAAGTATTATTCAACTCTGGTCTGGCTTTCATCTTTGCCCCTTTTCTTATCGTCATCGTGTGTACCCTTTTACTTAGTGTCAGTTAATTCTCAAAATTGTGTCAGTAATTGAAATTATATTTATTGTAACTTTTATCTGTTATATTTGGGCTGTGAGCTCTAGCCGTTTCTTTATACTGGCTCTGCCTTTTGCAATTTTGTAAATTTTGCAGTTTTAATATATTTATTATGTGTATAGACCTTGATCTCTTACAATCCCAATGCAAATTCCCACCTTTTATCTTGTATTCCTAGTAATTTTCATTTCGGTAGGTTGCGTTCCCCTTCCCGGTGTAACCTCAAGGATGTGTGTCTTGTTTATTTCACATGGTATTATCAATTATGTTCCTCATTTATTTTTTAATATATGTATATCCTAGTTTCAATTTAAACTACTGAAAGTGAATTTACTCAATTAATTACAAATTTTCTCTTTTTCCACGTCATCTTATTCGTTCCCCTCACCTCACTTTTACTACATATCGCTCTACTCTGTTAATACAGATTTACCCAACTGTTCCGTTACACGTTCGTGTTTGCGAACCTGGCTATACGGAACTGCCGTGTGAAATGACTGTAGTGCCTGCGAAGCGAAACGAAGTAAAAGTGAAAGTTGAAACACGTCAATCAAGATTACGGAAGGATCATCACTTCCAAGATTGCCAGTCGGAGACCCACTGTGAGGACAAGACATTTTTTGTAAACAGCCAGTAATTAGTGAAGTGTTGTCCTTCAGTGTAGATAATAATTGTGTGTGTGTGTGTGTGTGTGAGAGAGAGAGAGAGAGAGAGAGAGAGATTAGTTCATCCTGGATTAAATTAGGTCTGTGAAACAGTAGACAAAGTTTTATTCGTAACAAAACTGGTGTGGGGAGATTGCAGGAGTACAAATACAATGTGACTGAACACCTCGACGATTACCTACTTTCTAACGTCGAAGCTCTTTCCGAAAGACCTTGTCCGGAGGACTGCAAGTTTTGCTCCAAGAGGGCGAACACAAAGTTCCCTGCCAAAGGACCACCGAGTCGTGACGCTTGGATGGAGGCGCGGAGGGATGACGAGGACATCGGACGCTGGCCGAGTGGAAGAGTACCCGTGTTCTGAGGTGTGGATGGACACACACCAGTAATCTCCACGACTCTGTCGTACTGTTCACAATGGGATTCGCTGATGGTCAGGGATGGATTGCTGAAGCGCGTCTGAGAATGTAGTGACGGGAAAACGTTCCGGGAGCAGGTGGTTACGGAAGTATGGCGGGACTTCATGGTGGAGCTTCCAGAGGACAGCTCGGGATAAAGAAAACCTTAGAGAAAGTTCGAGAGGAGTTCTTTGGACTGGATGCCGAGCGGACATGGAAGAGTTCTGGACGAAATTCAACGACTGTGCAGCCAGCATCAGACAAGCCGAAGACGCCGAGTTCGAATGAAGCTGCACAACGTGGACACGCCCTCAAAAGAGTGGCAGTACATGTGGCGGGACCATTCCCTAAGAGTGACACGGGAAAATTGCTATGTATACTCGCCGTTACTGGCTACTTCACGAAGTGGCCGGAGACGTATGTGCTCCCGAACCAGGAGGAAACTACGGTGACGGAAAACCTCGTGAACGAGTTCGTCAGCAGATATGGCGTACCGTTAGAGCTACATTCCGACCTAGTATGAAACTTCGAGTCAGAGGTCTTTCAAAATCCTTGCCGACTGCTGGGTATTCGAAAAACCAGGACCAGGCCTCTATATCCGCAACTGGACGGAATGGTGGAACAATTCAACAAGACCATCGCGTATCACCTGTGAATAGTAATCAGCAAACATCAGAGGGGCTGGCATTGTCATACGCCCCTATTCCCCCTATTCCTCTTGGCATATCAGCCTGGATCATACGAGACCACGCAATACACACGAGCAAGGACGCTGTTTGGAAAAGAACTGCGTCTCTTTCAGCGTTTGGCCGACGAAGATCATCCTGCCCCGACCGAAGAGTACTGTCTGATCTGTCAAGGAAACGGGGAGGTGTACACGCCGCTGTTCGGAAGAGATTGAGGACAGAAAGCGACCGAATGAAGACACGATAGACCAAGGAGCGGACTATGCCCGGTATCATGAGAAGAATCAAGTGTGGCTGTATAATCCCATAAGAAGGAGAGGCTTGTCTCCCAAGCTGTAGAGGGCGTGAGAAGCCCTTACCACGGTCTGGAAAGAATCCATTACGTCATCAATTACATACAACGGAGCCCAGGATGCAACATCTGATGAAAATAACAGATCGAGATGATTGGCTCTCGAAAGGGAGCAATGTTACGGGATAATGAGACTGTCAACCGTCTTGAAGCCCACCCCCCTTGGCATTTCTTGGAAGGGATGATTGAGTCAGACTGGGAAGCTACCGGCCAACCTGTAGACATCCGACGGACTTGGCTTCTATTGGGCGTTTCGTCAGGTGTCTCCGGGAATTTTCTGGAAGGCAAAAGTACGGTAGAACACTCATATTCTGATTGCACCCCGAAATTCTAGAATTTCTTCACCACGTATACCGGGTGGTACAGCTGCCCCTATATCTTACCAAACATATGCAACCAGCTAGGAAAATAGTACCATTTCGTAAAAATGACTGGAGTATTGGACTCCACTCTATATAAAGTGGTACAGTGTTTTTGAGAAGGGCCTCACTTACTGCCTCATATCGTTTTTGCATTGTGCGCAGAAGTCTATATCGGGCTAACTGCACATATATTGCTATAAGATGTTGCGTAAGATAGGACTAAGATACATTATACAAACCATAGCCACCCCTACATCCGACTGCAAAGAACTGCACATCTGATTGGTTCAGGAGGCGCCGGGCTGAGTGGCTCAGACGATTAAGGCGCTGGGCTTCTAACCCCAACTTGGCAGGTTCGATCCTGGCTCAGTCCGTTGGTACTTGAAGGTGCTCAAATACGACAGCCTCCTGTCGGTAGATTTAATGGCACGTAAAAGAACTCTTGCGGAACTAAATTCCGGCCCCTCGGCGTCTCCGAAGACAGTAAAAAGTAGTTAGTGGGGCGTAAAACAAATAACATTATCATTTATTAGGTTCAGGAGGCCATTTTCTCTTTATAGAAAAGGGTGGTCACGGTATCATAGAAAACGTGATAGATCAGAACCAATTACAGACATTTCAATTCACCGCCATTTTGTATAGTCTCATCACATCGTTATTGATAGAAACGTGTTTTTCACAGAATATTATAATCTATGGCACGCAAATGCTGTACAGCAGATGTCATAGCTTATGCCATGGAATTACTACCGTTACAGCGTTCAATAAAGTCATAAAACTGGAGCGTAAGGCTGTAACACATGTAAATTTACGAAGCGAGAACTTTCGCTCCCCTCATGAATACAGAATTGTAAGAGCTGGACGTTCACGCAGGAAGTAGCTGCGCGGAATTTGGCATGTTAGATGTACGTGGATAAGCCACATGGAGCAGTGAGTGTTCGAAACCGTATTGCGTCATGCCTTTCTTAAATTTTCATTTCGTACTCTTGTATACATCCTTGCTGATTTCGTTGGCATGAATAAACGAATTATAGTAAGCGTAGTAAGACCAGACATCGCTGTGAGTAGCCAAGGCCAATGTATTTAGGTTAAACTATAATCTACGGGTTGCATAAAACTGAATGAATAGGGGCAGCTGTACCACTCGGTATAAAACCAGGGCTCGTCCTGAAGAATGTGATGTATTTTTGGTGTTGAGATATATGTTTTGAGAAGTTCAGTGAATGGAGCTATCGCGAGAGTTGATTGTGCGAATTATGGCTCTGATCTGGAGTCGAGCCAAGTGTAAAATTCGTCGTGCGTTACGTTCGAACCTAACTATATGGAATCACTGTGCAAACTGAGTTTAGTGTGTGAGAAGCGAAGTTAAAGTTGAAGCCTGTCAATCAAGATTGCAGAAGCATCGCCCGTTACAAGAAAAGACTCTCAGCCGAAGACCTGCGATGAGGACAAGAGATTTTTGTAAATGGCCAGTAAAACAATAATCGCATGGCCGAAACTGTTGTGTGCAGGTATCTTGATTTGATACCAATGCCATTCACGATTCCTGTGTGTCAGTTTCGATATTCTGGTTTACTATACCATACGGAAGGTGAAACAAAAATCTGTTGAGTGACCTATTAATGAGTTTTATCTAAAACTACCTAATTTTGTCGAGGAAAAAACACCGAAAGTGTCACATGAGATATTTTACACACTGGTATCTCAGAGTACCAAATGGGAATGTTTCCGCCCTTCAAAGAACCGACTGTCTTTGCCAGATTTGAATCTGTGATGAGATCCGGAGGTGGTAATTCACCACTCATCCACAGAGCGAGCTAATAATTGTAACGATAATAAGATCATACGGTTCCAGAAGTTTACATCTGCAGCATTATTTTAGGTATGATATATGCTAACTCGGGTCTCCCATATCTCCCGAAAGTACCTAGATTCACGGACCATAATACAGTATCGCTTATCGAATCGCTGGAGCTATCCTGGTTACGAGTTTCTTTTTTTTTTCTTTTTTTTTTGTGCTATTTGCTTTACGTCGCACCGACACAGATATGTCTTACGGCGACGATGGGATAGGAAAGGCCTAGGAATTGGAAGGAAGAGGCCGTGGCCTTAATTAAGGTACAGCCCCGGCATTTGTCTTGTGTGGAAATGGAAACCACGGAAAACCATCTTCAGGGCTGCCGACAGTGGGGCTCGAACCCATGATTTCCCGATTACTGGATACTGTTTACGAGTTTCGGCCAGAATTTTAAGACTGAAGCCTTTCCTAACGCCACATGTTTTTTTTCAGGTGAAAATTCCACCCAACCATCCACCGGAATTTGAGCCTCGGTCTTCTGGGTGGGAAGCTGTCAGGTAAGTCACAAACCCTCCCTTCTAGAATAAACCCCAATTAATTACACACACACGTATCACTACACACAGCAGACAAACGACCTACTGGGTAAACAAGCATACAAGCTGATTGAGATAGGAGTTCCACGTCATCCACATGAATCAACGAGAACAAGTTTCAGTCATTATCTCCAACACATCGTGCAGTGCATGAAAACTAGCTGCGAGGCTAACACGCACCCAGGAAGTACAAGGATATGTAAATAATCTAAGAATAATTACATTGAATGTGTTAGGGGGATACATAACTTCGTTTTCCGTTTATTTTTATGGTAGCACTGCTTTGTAAGACACCTGTTTAGAAGTAATCACTGCCATTGTGATATCACGGCGTTATCTTCTTGAATAATGATTCTTATCACCTTTTTAGGAAATTTACTGTTATTTAATTTGTTTTATAAACCACAACTATCTTAAAAGCAGCAGGGCAAGTGTGTGTATTAAAAGCATAAGTTACAAGTGCGAGCAAGTAAAAGAACACCGAGGGGAACGGATGAAGTTCAAGAACATGTAAGAAAGAAGAAGAAACTGTGACAAATGTTCCTCTCCTCGGGTAACCCTATGATTATCAGGAATAGAAAAAACAGCGAACAGTCGCTAACATCCAGTGAAAGCAGACAAAACTAATTCATGGGAAGATTTGGACAATAGATGAAGTCTCCCACGAAGAACCAGAAGCTTATTTTATACGATCATAAGACTATAATGAAAGAGAAACAGTGTGACATAAAGTTCATAAATGACAAGGAAGGAAAGGTGGAAAATGAAGAAAAGAAAATCATGAGTAGATGGCGAGAGTACTTTAAAGAATTCCTAGAATGTGTAGATACAAGAGGAGAGTCGGATATTCCACAAACTCGAAACCTAGAAACGATCAAACTTGAGATCAGTCTGCTGGATCTGCAAGCAGTAATCAGAAGGATAAAATGTGGGAAGGCTGCTAGTGATGATGGTATAGCTCCAGAAACGGGAAGTGAAGGAGAGCAGCTTCTGTTCAGAGTCATCTAACTGGCACGGCAGCGTAGAAAAATACCAAGGGACTGAGTAGTATAATACAAGGATTCGGCGGCCACCTCCTCCTCCGGCTGTCGGGAGAGGCCTCCGCCTCCCGAGGGAAATTTGAATTTTGGCGGGAAATTTGAATTTTTGCGCGAGATTTGAATTTGTAAACAAAGCCACGTGCTTCTTGACAGCTGTCATCGACAACAACGCATCGCTAACCTCACTGCTGCCATCTTGACGCGCCTAAACCTCAGTGGTGACAACTTAACCTAACTAGCGCGAGATTTGAATCGGTAAACAAATCCACGTGTTTTTGACAGCCACGTGCTTTTTGACAGACAACAACGCAACGCTAACCTCACTGCTGCCATCTTGACGGGCCTAAACCTCAGTGGTACCAACTTAACCTAACTAGCGCGAGATTTGAAACGGTAAACAAATCCACGTGTTTTTGACAGCCACGTGCTTATTTGACAGACAACAACGCATCGCTAACCTCACTGCTGCCATCTTGACGGGCCTAAACCTCAGTGGTACCAACTTAACCTTACTAGAGCGAGATTTGATTTTTAAACAAATCCACGTGCTTTTTGACAGCCACGTACTTTTTGACAGACAATAACGCATCGCTAACCTCAGTACTGCCATCTTGACGGGCCTAAACCTCAGTGGTACCAACTTAACCTAACTAGCGCGAGATTTGAATCGGTAAACAAATCCACGTGCTTTTTTGACAGATGTCATCCGCCATCCTTAAACCACAGAGCACTGTGCTGCCCTCTTTATCGCAGTAGCTGCAAATTCGTCACCTGTCATCCGCAGTGCTGCCTTCTCAACGGACCTAAACCTTAGTGCAACCAACTTAACCTCACTAGCGCGAGATTTGAATCGGTAAACAAATCCACGTGCTTTTTTGACAGCTGCCATCCGCCATCTTTAATCCATAGAGCACAGTGCTGCCCTCTTTAGCTACTTACCTTTGAAATGTGGTGGCGGATAATTTGAAAAAATGCTTTTTGACAGCAGCCATCTTTGAGCACCGTGCTGCCCTCTTTAGCTAGATACCTTTGAAATGTGGGGGCAGGCAATTCCACATGACAGCAGCCATCTTTAATCATGAGAGCACCGTGCTGCCCTCTTTGTGGCGGTGGCAAATTCCACGTGCTCTTGTTTGGAAACAAACTCACGTGCTTTTTTCTGACAGCTGTCATCCGCCATCTTTAATCAAGAGAGCGCCGTGCTGCCATTTTCAGCTAGGTACCTTTGAAGTGTGGTGGCGGCAAATTCCACGTTCTCTTGTTTGGAAACAAAGCCACGTGCTTTTTTGACAACAGTCATCCGCCATCTTTAATCTAGAGAGCACTGTGCTGCTATCATGCGGGCAATTTCGTCAGCTGTCATCCGCCATCTTTAATCCACAAAGCCACGTGCTTTTTTGACAGCTGTCGTCTTGACGGACCCTAACCTCACTTTGAAGGACAATAGAGCGTCGCTAACCTCACTGCTGCCATCTTGACGGCGGTAAACCTCAAGGCTGCCACCTTATGCATGTTATAGTGCGGAATTTAAAATCCAACAACAGAACATTGCTAACCTTACTCTTGCCTATTGATGAGCTTAAACCTTACTGTTGCTACCTTGGTTATACGCTTTTGTGTTAGTTTACTGTTAATCGCTAAGCTGTTCGCATCATCGAAGTAGAGAGTAACAAAAGTCAAGTAGATTTAAAGAAGAATCTGTTAGCAGAAGATAAAAGTCCGTCATGGAAAAACCTATTTCTAGGTATATTTGCGAAGAGTGTGGAAAAGCATTATCCCGAAGCTATCACAAGAGACGTCATGAGATATCATATAGGACAATTTTTCAATGCAAACATTGTAGAAGAGAGTTCAAGAACGCATACAACGCTCAACGTCATGAAGCCGCGTGTAATGTAGCTTCATCGGGAACAAAATACAAAGAGCTCAACCATATTGAAGCGAACACTGATTTATGTTTAAAAAGTACACCTCTGCGAGAGATTTTTAATTCTCCCTTGTTGTCCAGGCCTGCTACAAGTTCTGTTACTAAGCACAAACTTCAAGATAAAGAGAGGCAAGATCAGGATTATGATAAGGATAATGATGTTGATCAAAACAGTAGTAAAGGGAAAGTAGAAGAAGAAGAAAATCTTAATGTTTCATTGCCATTACAGCTTGATGATTTTACTTCATTTCCTAAGCCTACTGCACGTTCTGTCGCAATGCAAACATCTCAAGAAGAGATGCAAGGTAAAGAAGAAGGAAATGTCAACGCTTCATCGCTATCGAAAGAAGTTAAGTTTGTACCTAGAAACGCTACTGCTGAAGCACGTATTACATCAAAACAAGTCCCTACACATCAACTGTCTGCATATAGACTCAAAGTTCACAACAAGCCTCTGTTACCCTATGTAGTTATAAGATACTGTACAGACCCCAACGTAGTCGTAAAACGTTTACAACTGCTAAGAGCCTATCATGATGCTGGTTACACACAGTACAAAGAAGATATTTTTGAAATAGAGCATGAATTACGTCGTGTAGGTTTTATTAAGTAAGCGCTTACCCTCACCTAAGTCATCCATCTGTAGTATATAGCCGATCGAGTAGCTATATTCGTATAGAATATTTCCCAACATTCTCCCTTCCTTAGGGTGTTAACTCCGCCTCTAGTTGTAGAGCCGGTCTCAAGCCCGGATAAATAGAGGAGAGGCACCCTAGCCCTTTAGCCCTTTTGCCCATTAGCCCTTCAGCCTATTAGCCCTACAAGGAATGTGCGGTAATCTAATCTTCATAGAACAAAGGTATCCCCTGACATGTTCTAAACACATGTTGTATCGAGTACAGTGTTCTATTTTAGTTTTTATTACTTATTTAGTGTTCTAAACACTTCAATCAATGTTCCGATCACATGATAAAGTTCACGGCATAGAGTGCAGTGTTCGATTCTAGTCTTGTTACGTTTCTTTTGTGATTTGCAAGTCTAAACATGCTTAATGACGTCATCACTGCAGCACGTGATTACTCTAGCTATTCCGATGCAGGTTTAAACTTGTTCGATAGAGCTATGCCTTGACATAAGAGGAGGCCGTAACAGCTTATGTATAGCCGCTACTGTCTAAAGATAACTGCTGTGAAGAAAAAGCACGTCGAATTTTTCAAATTGCCCGCCACCACATTTCAAAGGTATGAGGTTTAGTGCTGTAAAAATACCTGCACGATGCAAAGCTAGCTTTCTTCATCAGAGCAGCCACCATCTTGTGTGAGCACCTCTAGGCCGTATCATAAGGAGCTGTGTATAGTCATCGTCTTGTCGCTGCTACCTCCCGCAAGCACCCCTAGGGCGTCTCATAAGAGCAGCAGCCATCTTGTGCAAGCGCTCTTGAGCTGTCTCATAAGAAACTATGTATAGCCGCCATCTTGTAGAAATAGATAGCTGCCAATGCCAAAGGGCCTAAGTAGGAATCGAACCGTCGATCTCATCATTAGACTATGTTTTTCTTATGTTATCATGTTCCTGATACTGCATACCTAGATATTAGGTAGAAAAATGTTGTCCGTTTTACTCTACGATGCACCGTTTTCGAGATATTTAACATTTTGCATTTAAGCCCGAATTTAATGAATCGAACCTGCACGGCACGTTATACTCTCTACCATAGCTAGACTTGATCATGTTGCGAAGACTTGCTTCATTACAAGCTGAAACAGAGCTAATGCCAAAGGGCCTAAGTTGGAACCGAACCGTTGATCTCATCGTTAGACTCTGTTTTTCTTATGCTACCATGTTCGTCATTCTGCGAACCGAGGTAATCGGCAGAAAAATTTTGTCCGTTTTGCTCTACGATGTACCGTTTTCGAGATATTTAACATTTTGCATTTAAGCCCCAAATTTAATGAATCGAACTAGCATGACACGTTAGCCTCTAAGCTAGCTTTCTTCATAAGAGCAGCAGCCATCTTGTGCAAGCACCCTTAAGGCGTCTCATAAGAAGTCGTGTATAGCCGCCATCTTGCGTCCGCCATCTTGCGCAAGCATCCTTAGGGCATCTCTAGCCATCTTGTGCAAAGGACCCCTAAGCCGCCTCATAAGAGCAACTGCCATCTTGCGCAAGCATCCCTAGGGCGTCTCATAAGGAGCCTTGTATAACCGTCATCTTGCGCAAGCATCCCAAGGGAGTCTCATAAGAACCTATGTATAGCGGCCATCTTGCATAAGCACCTTTAAGGAGTCATGTATAGCCACCATCTTGTGCAATTAGCGTCGAGAGATGGCTGATGTAGAATTTTTCTTTTTAAATTATCCGCCACCATATTTCAAAGGTATGTACCTAAAGAGTGTAGCACTGAGGTTTGCGATGTAAGATGGGGGATGACAGCTGACAAAGAGCGCGTGAGTTTGTTTACTAAACAAGAGCACGTGGAATTTTTCAATTTGCCGCCACCACATTTCAAAGGTATCTAGCTAAAGATGGCAGCACGGTGCTCTCTTGATTAAAGATGGCGGATGACAGCTAACAGAACTTTTCAAATTACCCGCTACTACATGTCATAAAGAGGGCAGCACGGTGCTCTGTGGATTAAAGATGGCGGATGACAGCTGACGAAATTGCCCGCATGATAGCAGCACAGTGCTCTCTAGATTAAAGATGGCGGATGACTGTTGTCAAAAAAGCACGTGGCTTTGTTTCCAAACAAGAGAACGTGGAATTTGCCGCCACCACACTTCAAAGGTACCTAGCTGAAAATGGCAGCACGGCGCTCTCTTGATTAAAGATGGCGGATGACAGCTGTCAGAAAAAAGCACGTGAGTTTGTTTCCAAACAAGAGCACGTGGAATTTGCCACCGCCACAAAGAGGGCAGCACGGTGCTCTCATGATTAAAGATGGCTGCTGTCATGTGGAATTGCCTGCCCCCACATTTCAAAGGTATCTAGCTAAAGAGGGCAGCACGGTGCTCAAAGATGGCTGCTGTCAAAAAGCATTTTTCAAATTATCCGCCACCACATTTCAAAGGTAAGTAGCTAAAGAGGGCAGCACTGAGCTCTATGGATTAAAGATGGCGGATGACAGCTCTCAAAAAAGCACGTGGATTTGTTTACCGATTCAAATCTCGTGCTAGTGAGGTTAAGTTGGTACCACTAAGGTTTAGGCCCGTTAAGATGGCAGCACTGCGGATGACAGGTGACGAATTTGCAGCTACTGCGATAAAGAGGGCAGCACAGTGCTCTGTGGTTTAAAGATGGCGGATGACAGCTGTCAAAAAAGCACGTGGATTTGTTTACCGATTCAAATCTCGCGCTAGTTAGGTTAAGTTGGTACCACTGAGGTTTAGGCCCGTCAAGATGGCAGTACTGAGGTTAGCGATGCGTTGTTGTCTGTCAAAAAGCACGTGGCTGTCAAAAAGCACGTGGATTTGTTTACAAATTCAAATCTCGCGCTAGTAAGGGTAAGTTGGTACCACTGAGGTTTAGGCCCGTCAAGATGGCAGCGGTGAGGTTAGCGATGCGTTGTTGTCGATGACAGCTGTCAAAAAGCACGTGGCTTTGTTTACAAATTCAAATTTCCCGCAGGAGGCGGAGGCCTCTCCCGAGAGCCGGAGGAGGAGGTGGCCGCCGAATCCCGTATTATACTACTGACTGGTAACATGCAATAACAATATCTATTTTCAAGAATGGAGACAACAGATAAAGCTCAGGTACCGAGGAATATCGCTGTTCAGTGTACCAACTGCGTGGAGAGTGTGGATTTCGCAAGTGAAGAAGTACGCAAGATCATATTTTTACACTATATCAATTCCGTGAGGAGTTATTGAGTAAAATCAATTATCTGTTATATTTAGAAGAGTCTTTTAACAAAACACCATGGACGGAATTCTGGACACTTAATAATAATAATAATAATAATAATAATAATAATAATAATAATAATAATAATACTGCTATTTGCTTTACGTCCCACTAACTATTTTCACGGTTTTCGGAGACGCAGGGGTGCCGGATTTTTTTGGGCTAGTTCTAAGGAAACGTAAAATGGACGATAGTCTAGTGGAAACCATCAAAAGATTTTATAAGAACAGTATCAAACACGTAACACAGCAAATACATCAAAAGAACTGAGAAACACAGCGGATGTATTTATTTATTTATTTATTTATTTATTTATTTATTTATTTATTTTTTATTTTTTATTTATTTATTGAACTTGTGCACCAACGTAATATTTTGTTGTTGCTTTTTTCGATTAATGCACTCATTGGAAAGTTTTCAGACACACAAGCAATATTCACCCAAATATTAACTAGCCTGCAGCATTTTCCATTAGGTAACACAAAGTTTTGCAATAATGTACCGCATAACCATATAATATACATTAACATGCATAATGCATGATACGTTATCGCACAGATCAAAGTAATAGTTCGAGGCTTACGGGCAATTAACTGTCACAAAGTTCTCGTTTTAGGATATTATTCAGTTAATGACGCCGACAATAATACAACCAGCAACAGGGCGCAGGAAGTTACGCGCTTGTCTTCCGTGTCCAAGAATGAGAGATCGAATCTCAGTATCTAAGTGATCTTTAAGGGTTCGTAAATGACAAAAAAGCCTTTACAGTAGATTTACTGTTATCTCAATAATGGATATCCTTAATGGGCAAATATTCACAACTTAGAGTCTGTTGACACCAATATTAATTTAAAGGACGTTATTAAAGATATTATTATTATTATTATTATTATTATTATTATTATTATTATTATTATTATTATTATTATTATTATTATTATTATTATTATTATTGGTGCGGCGGAACTGGCGGAAGAGGCATCCTTTCTTTTTGGGATAGTAATAAAAAGCATTCACGAAGATAGTCAACAGCTTCAGCAGCGGATGAGGAATTTGGATCCCAACGGCGAAGAAGGTGGAAGAACTATCTTTGAAATGTAAATCCACACATGTCTGATCAGCAGCGGGCGGTGTTGTGGTCAGCGTCTGTATCCAGGTCAGAATCGGCTGTTTAAGCATGCTCCAGGTCTTACCAATCTGGTTCTAATATTTGTGGGACCTACGGGTTCCACCCTCATATGAAATGATTCACACAATCTACCATGATGGTAAAACGCACATCGGAAACTACCCCAGCCGGTAAAATCCGGGGCCAGTTAGAGTCTAGTCTAAACAGGGCAATGGATTATGGTGGCCCTGCACCATCCTGTTGGGATAAGTCGGAGGATCCCTCACCCCGCAAGATCAGGACCAAGAAAAAACACTCTTTGGCATAATGAATGTCAATACCGTCCTAAGAGTCGACAAACAGATGGAACTTATCAAGGAACTGGAGAGATATCAGATCAAGCTACTCGCCGTACAGGAAACAAGACTCCCATCAACTGAAGTATCTATGATGGGCAAGTACAAGATAATAACGGGTCAACCAGCGATCAGGGATTATAAAATGGGTAATAAAAGAAAATCACCTTCAATTCTAGGAACAGCATTTTTGTTCAGAGTTCGATTATATGTGCAATCACTGATTTTCGATCACCTTCCCCTAGGCTTTCCATCTTAACCTTAAGAGTGGAAACAAATCATATGCAGTCTTCAATGGGCATGCACCTACTAGTGAGAACAATAAGAAAAATCCAGATAAAGTTGAAGAATTCTGGTCTCCCCTGGAAAAAGAGTTGTTGGAAACTCCGGAACATGTGATTAAAATATTAATGGGTGATTTTAATGCTCAAGTTGGCAAGGAAAGAAAATACAGGAAAATAGTTGGCAGTTATCCTGGCATATAAGAACCAATAGAAATGGGAAAAGGCTTATTGAAGTGTGTGAAGCATTGAACCTCAAGTTAATGTCCACCCAATTCAAGAAAGAAAGGAAGTAATTAATGACATGGCGTTCACCAAATCCCATGATAGGGGAGTTTCAAATAGACCATGTAGCCACATCGAGCCCGGCAGAGATTTTGAACGTTAAAGTGCAAACATAGATTCCGACCACTACCTTATTAGAGTCAAGATAAGGTTTATTCCAAAGTCCTTCAAGAGATCTTCACCCAAAATGAAGAGATATCGAACTGACGAACTCAAGATAAACCAAGAGATTGTCGAGAACTATCAACGAGAGCTTGAGGTCTTGGAATCTTCGAATTGGGACAAAATGTCATGGAGGATTCAAGAGCAGCTGAAAAGACTATAATGATTGCCAAAAAAAGAAACATCCATGGTGGAATGACGATTGTGAAGTAGCCTTACGGGAAAGGTCTAAAGCATGAAATAAATGGTGTACTAATCACAGGACCTCCTCTGCGAACCATGTGTTCAGGGTTCAGGAAAGGACGTTCATGTGCTGAGCATGTTTATTTTCTAAAATCACTTATAAAAATAAGATCAATGATAAATCAGAAGAGGACAATCATAACCTTCGTTGATTTCAAAAAGGGCATATGATTCCACAGATCGTGGAGTGCTCATGAACGTTCTGCAGGAGTTTGGAGTGGATGAGAAATCTCTGGCCATAATTCGACAATCCCGTACAAACACATTTTCTCAAGTCAAATTTATGGGTGAACTCTCAAATCCATTTGAAATAAAAAGCGGGTTTGAGGGAAAGGAGACAGCCTTTCTCCACTACTCATTAATTGAATTTTAGAAAAAGTTATTAGGGAAAGGAGGTTGAGAATGACTGGAATGAAGAATGGGGTAAAGATAGGTTGTGGAAAAACTGCGATGATGTTGGACTGCCTTGTCTTCGCAAACGACGTCGTTCTTATTACAGACAACCGTCAAACAGCCAAGAAACAAGTTGAAGAACTACAAAATGTTGCTGTCAAAACAGGGTTAAGAATCTCTTTCGAGAAAACAGCATTCATGGATTCAATAAAAAAAGGTTACACGGACAGACTTGTTACACTGTATGAGGATATCCAGCGTGTGCAAAAATTTAAATACCTGGGAGAAATACTCACCCCAATGGAGATGAAAAGGAGGGATTAAAGGAGAGGGTGAGAAGGATGAAGTTGGCATTCAGAATATGTCTTGACACCTATAACTCCAAGTCCCTCTCAGTTGAGGCCAAGTTAAAACGTTACTTCACAGTGGTTAGAACAGAGTGCCTTTATGGAGCAGAAAGCTTGACAAGGATGGCTGACCCAGTCCTTGAAAAAAGAGAAAGAAGATTCTTACGAAAAAAACTTAGGTCCAAGAAAGTCGACGAGTGACCCAAACACATTTCGGTTAAGATCGAATTTAGAGTTCTACAAGACAGTAGAAAGAATCTCGACTGTGATGAGGAAGAGGAGACTGACGTTTTATGGGCATATCAAAAGAATTAACCCTGATAGATTGACCAACAGGATACTTCATCTGCAGGAAAAGTGGAAAAAACAACCGGGATGGCCTACACAGGTGCACAATGACTTGGCAGAAATAGGTATCAAGAAGGAGGATATAAAAAAGGTCATAATTTAGGAAGAAGGTTGCGGGAATGGGGAATGCGTCTGAAGAGCAACATGCGAAGCCACGGAACATCTCGGTGGAGAAACGAGCAAGAAGAAGTCAAAGACTCAAGAATCTTTGGCGAGAGTGTAAAGAGAAGGGTATCGGTCTGCGTATTAGAAGGAAGATTGTGTAAACGTGGCCCGCAGGTGGCCGTATCGATAAATAAATAAATATATATAATTCAGCAATATTTCCTTTTCCAAACAGTGAAAGGTTTGCTTGATGATCACGATTGTTTTTTTTATGCTAGTTGCTTTACGTCGCACCGACACAGATAGGTCTTATGGCGACAATGGGACAGGGAAGGGCTAGGAGTGGGAAGGAAAAGGCCGTGGCCTTAATTAAGGTACAGTCCCAGCATTTGCCTGGTGTGAAAATGGGAAACCACGATCACGAATTTCTTGGAAAGATAAGTATCAACGCAAGGAAATATAATTTATGATTGCGTCAATTATTTTATTGCTAACAGTTGAAGTCCATGTTTAATACAAAATCACCACTGATTAGAATGTGCGAAATCTATAAAAATTAATGTTTGACAAGGAAGGTTGTTGGAATCACGTTTCAGAGAGGGAAAACATTTATTTACAAATGGATTGCTAGATTTCTAGATTTTCATCTAGATGCTACAACACCGTATACTAAAATTCAATCAACATTGACTATCTGTTGTAATCACATTTTTATTTACTAAAACATGGTAAATCGTGTTTTCCTACTAACTTTATCACATAAATGTGATAGTGGAGTCAGCGATGATGCTCTCTATAATATCTTGAGATCTTGTCTTGAAATACCCAATTTGCGAGATCTTGATCCTCGGATTGATACATAGTTCCTAGCGCGTCGAACAGAAGGCCATGAACAACGAACTGACGGCTCCCGTAGCGTTCCTGTTTTCTCTCTCAGAAATTGAATGCCTCCTCCGTAGATGTTATTTTCGACATAAATGTGTCTTGTAGTTGGGAACATCTGACAATTTGCGTCAAGAAATCAGCGATACAAAATGTGCGAAGCGATGTTACCTAGCAACCGTGCAGGCTGTGATGTGAAGTATTGATAAAAGGCCATGACTGACAGACATATTATCAAAGAGGTGTGTTGTTAAGAGTACGGACGGTCGCAGCCTGTGATGTGAACTATTGATGGATAGCCATGACTATAAGAGACGTATAGTGGTCTCTTTTATCAACGAGGCCTCATCTCACCGTACTCTATAGCAGAGTTCCCCAACCTTTTTGTACACTAGGGCCCGCTGAGCATATCGCAAGCATATCCAAGAACCCCTTAGCCACAGAACATAATACTGCATTCAGTAAACAAAGGCAGAATTTCGGTGTGATATCATGTTTGATTTTATTCCTATGATATTCAGGACTAATATTTACTTTCTTTGACAGTTTAATTTAACTTCATTTACATAAAGATGCTTTATAATTGCACAGAAATTATAAAACAATGTGACACTTGGCTAATAGTTACAACAATCATGATCTGGAACCTTACTTGAAAAAAATCACTTGTTGCGGTTCTTGGATCAATGGGTGCTGTTTTCCGAAGACCAAGTGTTTTACAAGCCTATTCACTCGAACAGAAGATTATCCTCTACAATAACTCTGTTTCTGTACTTCGTTTTCATTTGTGTGCGAGCAGAAAAGTTTCACTCACATATGTATGTCACGAAAGGCATTAAACACAGTATTTTCTTTCTAGAAATTGTAGGATATAGGGAATATCATGCACCCAAAAGTCGATCAAAGACGTGGATTGTGATAATTTCATGGTACTTCCCGGAGCTAAACATGTCATTCCCTCTGATTCCCCATCCATATCATACTTCAGTTTATTTTTACTTTCCCTCTGCCTAGATACTTCGGCTAGTTCATCTTCGAGGGAGGGCAGTTAATGTTCAGTTTTAAAGAAGAGATTCCTGATCCACAAGATTTTCTCAACCAGAAACGGAAATATGGCCTGAGTGTTGATACTAGCAATTCCTAGTGTTTAACAAATTACTTACACTGCCTTGCAGCATTTCTTCTTTATCCGCTGCTAACTTGTATCATCTATCAGCCAAGTTAAGAGTTTCATAAACCGCATGTAAGTTATACAACAATGAAGACCATTTCTGCTAAATCTACACATATACATAAAAATGAATGATTGATTGTATGTATGTCTCGAATGAACTCAAAAACTACTCGACCAATTTCGCTGAACATTTCACAATTTTTTTCTTATTACCCCTAGGAGGGTTTAGCAAGTGGTTTCAACGAAATCTGATGGGTAGTTCGGCATAGGGGGTGAGAACGGTGAAAAAAAAAAAGAAAATAGGGGAAGGCAAGTAAACCGCATGACAAGTCTGATCGGCGGGTTGTCTAACAAACAGTATATAAAGAGTACGATGAGTTTCTTAAAACTCTTCTTCTTCTTCTCCTTCATCCTTCTTCTCTACTTATTATTCTCTTTTACTTCTTCTTCTTCTTCTATAAACGGCATATAAAAAATTACAAGTCCAAGTGTAGTCCCCATTACATAGGGAGTGAGAAGGAGTGAAGAAAGGAAATGTCGAAAATCACAGAGATTATAATTTAATATCTGAAAAAACCTCCCCTGCGAACCATGTGACCTTGCCATGGTGGGGAGGCTTGCGTGTCCCAATGAAGCAGATAGCCGAGCCGCAGGTGCAACCATATCGGATGGGTATCTGTTGAGAGACCAGACTAACGAATGGTTCATCGAAAGGGGGGTAGCAGCCTTCCGGAAGTTGCAAGGGCGGCAGTCTAGATGATTGACTGATATGGCCTTCTAATAATACTCAACATGGCTTAGCTGTGCTGATACTGCTACACGGCTGAAAGCAACGGGAAACTACAGCCGTAACTAACTCTCGAGGACATGCAGCTGTCTCTGTATGAATGATGTACTGATGATGGCTTCCTCCCGGGTAAAATATTCCGGAAGTAAACTAGTCCCCCATTCGGATCTCCGGCTGGGAACTACACGTGAGGGGGCGATCATCAGGACGATGGATACTGACATTCTGCGAGTCGGAGTGTGGAATATTAGAAGTTTGAATCGTTGTGGTAGGTTAGAGAATATGAAAAGGGAGATGGATATACTAAAGTTAGATGTAGATGGCATAAGTGAAATACATTGGTCAGGAGGCTACCGAATTATCAACACAAAATCAAACAGGGGAAATGGAGGAGTTGGTTTAATAATGAATAAGAAAACAGGGCAGCGAGTAAGCTACCACGACCAGCATAGTGAAAGAACTATTGACCTCAAGATAGACACCAAACCAATGCCCACCACAGTAGTATGCCTACTAGTTCAGCGGATGATGAAGAAATCGAAAGAATATATGAAGAGATAGAAGATTTAATACAATATGTAAAAGGTGACGAGAATCTAATTGTGATGGGAGACTGGAATGCAGTGATAGACCAAGGAAGGGAAGGTAATACAAGGGGAGAATTCGGATTGGGACAAAGGAACGAAAGAGGAAGTAGGCAAGTTGAATTCTGCACTGATCATAATTTATTCTTTGTCAATATTTGGTTCAAACACCACAAACGACGGCTGTATACGTGGACGAGACCTGGAGACCTTGGAAGGTAACAAATAGACTTCATTATGATTAGGCAGAGATTCAGAAACCAGGCGTTGGATTGCAAAACTTTCCCAGGAGCAAACGTGGACTCCGACCACAACTTGTTGGTCATGAAATGCCATCTGAAGTTGAAGAAATTGAAGAAAGGAAGGAATGTAAAAAGATGGGATCTAGACAAGTTGAAAGAAAAGAGTGCGAGGGAGTGTCTCAAGGAACATGTTGTACAAGGACTAAGTGAAAAGAATGAAGGTAACACAATAGAGGAGTGGATAGTCATGAAAAATTAAGTCAGTACGGCTGCTGAAGAAATCTTAGGAAGGAAAAAAGATCAAGTAACAATCAGTGGATAGCTCAGGAGATTCTAGACCTGATTGATGAACGACGAAAATACAAGAATGCTAGAAATGAAGAGGGCAGAAAAGAATGCAGGCGATTAAAGAATAATAATCGCCAGCTATCGTGTGTAGATATTTCAATTTGACGCCATCTGGCTGTCTGCTCGTCAATTTCGACGTTCCGTTTTACTCTAGGCCCACTAGATAGCATACCAAGTAAACCGAAACTCTCTTGGGCGTCTATGACTCAGATTTAATGAGTTTTGTCGGGTGAACACCAAATGCGCCAGCAGAGATCTTTTACATGCCGACATCGTACGGCATGGAGTGTCGAATGGACATTTTTCCGCCCTTCAAATATCCGACTACCTCTGCCGGGTTTGAACCCGCTATCTTGGGATCCGGAGGCCGACACTCTACCACTGATCCACAAAGGCAGCTGATTAAAGAATGATGTGGGTAGAAAGTGCAAGGTAGCTAAGGAATTGTAGCTGAAGGAGAAGTGCAAGGATGTCGAAGGTTGTATGGTCCTAGGAAAGGCAGATGCTGCATACAGGAAAATCAAGAAAACCTTTGGAGAAAGGAAATATAGGCGTATGGATATTAAGAGCTTAGATGGAAAGCCACTTCTAGGGAAAGAGGACAAAGCAGAAAGATGTCAGGAACATATCGAACAGTCGTATCAAGGTAAAGATGTAGATAATTTGGTTCTAAACACGAAGAGGCTGTTAATGCTGATGAAATGGGAGACCCAATTTTGAGGTCAGAGTTTGACAGAGCTGTGAGCGACCTAAAGAGGAATAAGGCACCTGTAATTGATGATATTCCCTCTCAATTACTGACTGCCTTAGGGGAAACCAGGATGGCAACGTTATTCCATTTAGTGTGTAAGATGTATGAGACAGGAGAAGTTATTTCGTTCTACCTATTCCCAATAAGTCCGGTGCTGACAGGTGTAAAAACTACCTCACCATTAGTTTAGTATCTCATACCTGAAAAATTTTAACACGTATTATTTACAGAAGAATGGAAAAACAAGTTGAAGCTGAGTTGGGAAAAGATCAATTTTGCTTCAGAAGAAATGTAGGAACACGTGAAGCAATAATAACTTTACGTCTGATCATAGAGGATCGAATCAATAATGACAAGCCCATGTACATGGGATTCGTAAACCTAGAAAATGCATTCGATAATGTTGATTGGACCAAGCTGTAAAAGATTCTGAAGGTGATTGGGATCAGATACCGTTATCTACAATCTGTATAAAAATTAGTCTGCAATGATAAGAATCGAAGGCTTTCAAAAAGAAGCAGCAATCCAGAAAGGAGTGAGGCAAGGCTGCAGTTTGTCCCCTCCTTTTCAATGTTTACATAGAACAGGCAGTAAAGGAAATCAAAGAGGAATTTGGAAAGGGAATCACAATCCAAGGAGAAGAAATCAAAACCTTCATATTTGCCGATGATATTGTTATTTTATCTGAGACTGCAGAAGATCCCGAGAAGCTGCTGAATGGCATGGATGACGTCTAGGGTAAGGAGTACAAGATGAAAATAAATAAGTTCAAAACAAAAGTAATGGAATGCAGTAGAACGAAGGCAGGTGATGCAGGAAATATTAGATTAGGAAATGAAGTCTTAAAGGAAGTAAATTAATATTGTTACTTGGGTAGTAAAATAACTAACGATGGCAGAAGTATGGAGGACATAAAATGCAGACTAGCACAAGCAAGGAAGAGCTTTCTTAAGAAAAGAAATTTGCTCACTTCAAACATTGATATAGGAATTAGAAAAATGGTTTTGAAGACTTTCGTGTGGAGCGTGGCATTGTATGGAAGTGAAACATGGACGATAACTAGCTCAGAAAGAAAGAGAATAGAAGCTTTTGAAATGTGGTGTTACAGAAGAATGCTGAAGGTGAGATGGATAGATCGAATCACGAATGAAGAGATTCTGAATCGAATTGGTGAGAAGAGATCGATTTGGCTAAATTTGACGAGAAGAAGAGATAGAATGATAGGACACATCTTAAGACACCCAGGACTTGTTCAGTTGGTTTTTAAAGGAAGTGTAGGTGGTAAAAAAGGTAGAGGTAGACCAAGGTATGAATATGACAAGCAGATTATAGCAGATGTAGGATGCAATAGTTACGTAGAAATGAAAAGGTTAGCAGAGGATAGGGTGGCATGGAGAGCTGCATCAAACCAGCCTATGAACTGATGACTCAAACAACAACATCTGAAAAAATTACTGTAGGGGCAAGAAATCCCTAGCACCCCTAAAGGAAGGGGTGAAATGTAAAAATCCGAAAAATGACAGATACCACTGGCGAGTTCATAGTCTTTGGGGTAGCTGAGATGAACCGTGACACACTGGATGCCGCTTGAGCCAAAGTTCATTCCCAATCGCAACGGGGGTTAGAAGTGTGAAAGGAATGTCCAAAATTACCGAGATCATGGACGTACATGTACATATGTCAGCATAGCTCTCAACCAAACATGATACTCATATGACTTACCGTTTGGGAAAGTAAACTGTAGGGTAAGTCACTCTTACGGGCGGGGATTGAAAAGGGGTGAAAAATTAAAATAATATAAAACGACTAATAATGAAAGTGAAAACGGTGTATGTTAATATTGTTTTATTTTGAGTTTAATTAAACGGTTTAGAAACATCTAACGCTGTTGAATTAATAAACGCGGGCGAAGCCGCGGGCACCTGCTGGTTTAGTATAATGATCTATGAATTGGGTGTGTGCAATGAAATTTCACTCTTCAAATATTTCTCTTTCTTGATCTGTTTATCCACCAGGATTGGTTTTTCCCTCGGATTCAGCGAAGGATCTCACCTCTACCACCTCATGGGCAGTGTCCTGGAGCTTCAGACTTTGGGTCGAGGGATACAACTGGGGAAGAAAATCAGTACCTCGCCCAGGCGGCCTCACCTGCTATATTGAGCAGGGGCCTTGTGGGGGATGGGAAGATTGGAAGGAATAGACAAGGAAGAGAGAAGGAAGCGGCCGTGGTCTTAAGTTAGGTACCATTCCGACATTTGCCTGGAGAAGTGGGAAACCACGGGAAACAACTTCGAAGATGGCGGAAGTGGGAATCGAATCCCCTCTACTCAGTTGACCTCCCGAGGCTGAGTGGACGCCGTTCCAGCCACCGTACCACTTTTCAAATTTCGGGAATTGAACGCGGGCCTCCGGGGGTGGCAGCTAATCACGCTAACCACTACACCACAAATATTCAAATATTTACAAGTTGTATCATTATTGTGGGCCACTTGGAGTATCGTCGCGAACCCCCCTCCCCCAGGGGTCCGCGGACCACAGTTCGGAAATGGCTGCTGTAGAGAAATTATTTCATTCGTGGCAGTTCCACAAGCCCTGAGTAGTTTCCCCTTTCCGATGCAGTGACTCCTACACTGTCGACTCCAGATTCCGTACAGATATCTCTCGAAAACGATTCTTTAGATACAAAGAAATTAATCGTTATCAATGAGAGCTCCATTTATTTAAAGACATATTTATGATCATTTGATTTTCCCTAAGAGAAATATGACAGAATTTTTTTCTTCATCGACTTGCACAGACAATTTTGTATGCTTTGTTTCATAACGAATTGTCGAATCAATTTATTGGAGTCATGTTAGTTTGGCGCGTGGATCTCTTCGAAATACGCATAAATGCCCCCCATACACGATCAAGCAATTTGCGCAGCAAAGGGTTTTTCACAAACACGGATTGGCTAGTTGCACAACTGTTTGAAACAAATCGGGAGGGACCGAAATAATTTGCGCAACACACTCTGCTTGATAAACGGTTTGAACGTCTATGGAAGTGCTTGAAGACAGTTGGCCGTGTGAAGGAGACCTTTCCTGTATCTACCTGAGTCCGGTTTTGTATGACGTCAACAAAAAACGTCAATAAAGAATTCTGGCGAGAGTTCATCTTAGTTTATCGCGAGTTGCCTGAACTGTGGAAAGTGAAGAGTGAGGTGTAAAGTCACTCCTCTCCTCCAACCATGCCTTCATCCATATGATCTGCTTTGTTTTTTGCTTTGTTGTTTTCTTTTCCGTCAAACACGCAATAACGATCGCGGCGCAAGCAGCTTCTGTGTCGGATTTCCCCTTTCGCTTTGTTGTTTTCTTTTCCGTCAAACACGCAATAACGATCGCGGCGCAAGCAGCTTCTGTGTCGGATTTCCTCTTTCGCTTTGTTGTTTTCTTTTCCGTCAAACACGCAATAACGATCGCGGCGCAAGCAGCTTCTGTGTCGGACATCCTCTTTCGCTTTGTTGTTTTCTTTTCCGTCAAACACGCAATAACGATCGCGGCGCAAGCAGCTTCTGAGTCGGACATCCTCTTTCGCTTTGTTGTTTTCTTTTCCGTCAAACACGCAATAACGATCGCGGCGCAAGCAGCTTCTGTGTCGGACATCCTCTTTCGCTTTGTTGTTTTCTTTTCCGTCAAACACACAATAACTATCGCGGCGCAAGCAGCTTCTGTGTCGGACTTCCTCTTTCGCTTTGTTGTTTTCTTTTCCGTCAAACAGGCAATAACTATCGCGGCGCAAGCACCTTCTGTGTCGGACATCCTCTTTCGAGAATTTCAAAAAGCGAACTGTGGTTTGCACAAACCATTGCAACGCGTACGTACCAAAGTTTGCGCAAACAGGACGTTGCACAAACCCGTTGTTGCGCAAATAGTTTGATCCCGTATGGGGGCCTTAACACAACCCTCATTCAAAAAAATTTGGTAAGTTGATGTTTCACTTTGTGGTGCCTCTCCATGAGATTAGGAGTGCGCAGCTGTGAGCTTGTATCCGGGAGATAGTGGGTTCGAACCCCACTATCGGCAGCCCTGAAGATTGTTTTCTGTGGTTTCCCATTTTCACACCAGGCAAATGCTGGGACTGTACCTTAATTAAGGCCACGGCCGCTTCCTTCCCATTCCTAGCCCTTTCCTATCGTCGCCATAAGACCTATCTGTGTCGGCGCAACGTAAAGCAAAATAGCAACAAAATATTAATGAGCAGCGAACTGAAGGGAGAGTTCCCGAGAGCATGCACAATTACGACAAAGGGATGACCCGTTCTTTTCACCGTAATTACCAGGAACTCCGTTTACAATAGCGTAGTTCAAGTTTAGTTTCATGACAACTCCTAACTCCACTGAAGAGAAGATAATATTCTCAGTCGTAAAGTTATTTGTTGCTACAAATTCCTTGGAATAAGAAACCCCTATTCCTTGCTACAGCACTAACAATTAATTTTCAAATGATTGTAGGCGTAAATAGTTTGCGTATCTGTCTGGGGATTTTGAAAGCTGTAGCCGTGATACCCCTTAATTTAATTCTGATTGGGTATTCCTCGATTTCACTACGATAATTTAAAATCTTCATAAAACGAGGATATTTACATTGCTCTTTCATTGAGAGATGCTATAATGAGGTTTCCCATTTACAATTGAACAACACCAAACCACGACACTTTCTAGTGCGTACAACATATTGCTAGTGATAGCTCTGTTGAGCAAACTAATACGTTCTTTTACAGTTCGTTGAATTATAATATCTACACCATCAATGATCAATAATGGGACTTTTATTGTCAGTGACGCTGTCTGTAAACGTTAAACAAAAGTAAGGAATATACTGATTAAATATATTGAGTTTCTGATTGGGCTTTAGTACAGTTCATTTAACTAATTCATCCAGCTTTGTATGAAAAGGCACTAGAGCAATTTTATTGAAGAGACGCGCATCATTAAATGTGTATCCATGATATTTAAGAGTTGTTGGTTTTTTACTGTACGTCGCACCAACACACATAGGTCTTATAGCGACTATAGCAAGATAGCATAGGAAAGGGCTTGGAGTTGGAAGGAACTAGCCGTGGACTTAATTAAAGTTCATTCCCAGCATTTACTTGGTGTGAAAATGGGAAACCATGGAAAACTACCTCCAGGGCTGCAGACAGTGGGGTTCGAACCCACTATCTCCCGGATGCAAGCTCACAGCTGCACACCCCTAACCGCATGACCAACTCACCCGGTGAGTATCTTAGGAACTATGTATATGAATATAACACATTACAGTCAAAATATCATACAAAAACACAAAATTGTTACAATAGGATATTAAACCATAAATGCATATACAGTATACACAAGAGGATCTACGCATATGTAAGCTAGAGTCGATTCACCGCCTTCTATAATCACCCTACACTGCTGACAAATGTGAAAATCCACAGCCTGTTTCCGGTCATTCGACCGGGTCAGGAATGAATGAAGCCCCTATCTAGCGGCAAGGATAGGAACTGTGCCGGCTGCCGAAGCCTGTCGCACTCCTCTGGGGCAATGATTAATGACTGACAGATGAAATGAAATGATAATGGGGAGTGTTGCTGGAATGAAAGATGACAGGAAAACCGAAACGCGGAGAAAAAACTGTCCTAACTTTGCTTTGTCCAGCACAAATCTCGCATGGAGTGACCGGGATTTGGACCACGGTAACCAGTGGTGAGAGGCCGGCGCGCTGCCGCCTTAGCCACGGAGGCTTCAGCTGACAAATGTACGATTTCAAATTACCTCCAGGGACTAAATAAAGCAATATCATATGGTAATAATACTAATTATAAGACTAGTATTAGGGGAGCCTCTCCCAGTACCGGCCACCTAATAATTTTTTTTCATTGTTTAAAAACAGAATGGTCAGCAATAAATCTGTTCAAGTTAAAAGAGGCCTGATACAGTACTGTTACAATTGCCTTGAGTAGACATGAAGAAAATGAGTGTGCATGTCCATTACAACAATAAATAGAATTCTTACAAAACCTCACATTACAAAAACTGTTTCCCAGTACCGGCCAGCCAGACACTTTGTCTTATTATTTAAAAATGTGGAAGTGATACCTTACAAATACACATTTAAACTTCAGTGAGACATTACAAAACTTTAATTAACAATAAAAATACATAAAGCAAATTTTAGACGATAAATAAATATCCTACATATCATAGTTAGAAACGTCCAATCAAGATATTAAAAAGCTTGTGGAATACACAAACAAATTTTCTAAATCCAATGGTCACATTTGTAAAAGTCAAATTTTATACGATAAATAAATAATCCTACATATCATAGTTAAAAAAGTTCAAAGAGGATATTAAAAAACTTCAGTGGAATACACAAAAAAGTTTCTAAATGCAATGATCACATTTGTAAAAGTCAATGTTCTCTTGATCTGCACATTGAAGATGTGCCCAACCCTGACAAGAAACACACTGAACCCAAGCTTCGTCCGTTGTTTCCAGGCAAATGATGCATTCTGTTTCTCCGTCGCCTGATTGCCCTATGCCATTCTGATTTCTCTCGGACTCGAAGTTCAGTCTCTTCGTAGCTCTACTGGATTTTTTTAGTTTTGAAAACACTCTTGTATCTCTGATTTTCTTTCTTTCATCAGCTTTCTCCCGTTTTTCTTTCAATCTCTGGTCTTTGTCTTCCAACATTTTCTTATAGGGAGTGGATGTTAGAATTTCACTCTTTTCACTTCTCCTCTTTCTTAGGGTAATTTTCCTTTCTGTCAAGTCTGATCGTGGGGATATTTCTTCTACAATCTTCAGAAATTCTTGTGATGTAGAAGGCATTTCAACTCTGGAAGAAGAAATTGCTTCTGCAGGAAGATCTTCTTTTTGAGCACCAATTCTGCTTGGAGTTGATGTGGCGGTTGCAGATGTTCCTGGAATTAGGGCATCATGTTGCTGAGGGTCTTCTCTATCTCCACAAAAGTAAGATGCTGTGATGAAGTCCAAGTCTGAAAAAACATGTTTATTCAGTGGATACAATCCTGTACAACTGAATGCAGATTTTGCAAGATCCATTCTGCAAATGGATGTAAATGCTACATTAAGTAAACCTGCAACGTCCTTCATAGTGATCTTCAGAGGAGCATACTTTCTCATCCAAGAGCTGCAAGCATCATTGTAAGCTGCCTTGAATGGTCTCATAACGACTCTATCCAGAGGCTGCAGCCTATGTGTGGTATGAGGAGGAAGACTGATCATGTGGACATGGTTTTCTTTAGCATAAAGGACAACTTTCAGGTCTTTATGCGAACTGTGGCCGTCCAAAACCAGGAGAGCCGGTTTTTCTTCTGACGGATTGACTTTCTGAACAAACATTTTGAGCCACGTTAGGAATCCTGCAGCTGTAATCCATCCACTCTCCTCAGCGTAGAATATAGTACCTTCAGGAGCATCCTTCTTCAGTTCTTCGGCCATTCTCTTTCTGGGAAATACCACTAGAGGAGGAAGAAACGTATCGCCAGTTGCGTTAATAGATAGCAAAACGGTTATGTTCCTTCCCCTTTCCCCTGACGTAATCTTGCTGACCTGCTTTTTCCCTTTAACTGTGAGAACTTTGCTTGCATTTTCATGCACAACAGAGATACCGGTTTCGTCACAATTGAAAATCTTTGTAGGATCAAAGTTGTATTTAATAAGGAGCTCCTCATATTTGCTGAAGAATAAGTCCACTGAGGCTTTGTTAAACCCGACAGCTCTTTGGAGACTTGTGGATTCTGCAATGCGGAGAGACATTTCTGGGTGACGTGACATAAATTCATAGTAAAATTTCTGCCCTGCAGTTCTTTTATCTCTATTAAATTGGTGTTTAATTTTCAGGTATTCAGCCAATGCAAAAGAGAATTTTAGGAACTCTTTTTTGTTCACTGGCATTAATCTACTGTCCAAATGTTTCAGGTACTCCACAAGCTGAGCCTCTAATTCTTCCGAAAATGTTCTTTTAAATCTTCCCATCTGTGGAGTCACAGTCACTTCGCCACCAGTTCTTATTACTCTTACTCTATCTCCCAATGTGTTTCTTGGAACAGAATACTGCGTTGAAGCTTCCCTGACGCTTAATTTTTCGTCCATAACCATCTGAATTGCCTCTTTCATGTTTTCCGGTAACCATTTCCCTTTAGATTTGCCTTCCATTATCGATAATAGTTCTGGAAAGCAAGAAAATCCGATATTGTAATTATATGATAAATTAATTTTATGGCCGGTACTGGGGAAATGACACGTGGCCGGTACTGGGCAATATACACGCCAACATGTATATATTTTTAATTTAATCACAAGTCTCCCAATAACGCTATTACGATTACTATCTATACTTTACCTAAGTACAAATAAAATAAATATGAATAAATGGAGATCAACTCACCAGAGATTGGTACACAAAGACTGAAAGTTTAGCAAGTACTGACTTAAAACACAATGACAACTTCTCATCACAACAGCTCTCAAGCAACTGAACACAGGCGCGAGGGATTCTGAAGGACATCCCTTTGTCATTGTATCTAAGTAGCAGACACAGTGAGCATCTGCCATCTAGCGGCGTTTCGGAAAAACACGTGGTGGCCGGTACTGGGAAATGGCCGGTACTGGGAGAAGCTCCCCTATAATGTTTGTAATACTGCATCAGCGAATGGCAAAAGCCTTTATTTTTTCAACAGGATAATTGTTTTGATTTACTGCAAACCTTATTGTTCTTGCCAGTGGTGTGTATTTAATTCACTACAGGTCCAGGGTGATACCCATCATTGGATCGTATTTCTTGCTCATATAAGAAGCACTGTTCGTTACGAGGGTAAAAAAGGTGATAGGGAGAGACAATTCCTTACCCCTGAATACTTCCCACCCTCTCAGAGTTTCTTCAGAACTAACGAGCCTCCCTTAATTGCCTCATTTCCTGAAAACTTACCGACGTCTGCTGGACCAAATACACCACCACCTGAAGCTCTAATTATCACCAGAGCCGACACAGAGAGAAAATAAGTATTGTAGTCGAACAGTCCACGCACCTATGTCGGTCAAGGTTTCCAACATCCTGTAA
Organism: Anabrus simplex; assembly: GCF_040414725.1. Taxonomy (NCBI): domain Eukaryota; kingdom Metazoa; phylum Arthropoda; class Insecta; order Orthoptera; family Tettigoniidae; genus Anabrus; species Anabrus simplex. The sequence continues at coordinate 567,503,767 of NC_090265.1, read as the reverse complement.
CATCATCCTTTCAAGACTTTTGTAATTGGCATCAAAAGAAATGAAAGAGACTTAATGAATCACTTCTCACCCTCTTTTGCTACTTTTGGCTCTATCCTTCACAATTTAAGGACGTAAGGACGAATTTCTGATCCCACCATCTTACGGACTTCTTGTAAATTGTCATTGGTTACTGGTGTTGAACACTACGTACCAAAATATTTCGACTCTTACAAAGCGTATTTGTATGTCAAAACAATCAATCTCAAACACAGAAAGAGAATGGTTTATTTTCCCTGAGTGTGATACTAATAGATGATAATAGAATAATATCCGACCAGTACTTCGTAATTCATTGTTAATAATTATTAATTGTCCTTTGCATATTGGAAGAAAATTGTTTGAATTTTTTCTGTGTGTGTAAATTTGTCATTATCTAACTTGTTTAACAGCGCGTGCTCACACGTGCCGTTTTTAGAAGCATATTTCCTGTTGCTTCGTGTTGCGCAAAAGACTTTTCGGGATCATCAAGAATGAAGAGACTTATCATTGGCGAAAATAAAAGAGAATATAATTGGTGAATGTGAAAGTCGCGAGTAAATTCCGTACCCTGAATGGTTACTTTGGTGCTTACACCCTTTCCAGTTTCTCGATCTCATCCGCTCCTCCGCGGGAGCGTGGTTGCCTCAGCGTCTTCGCTTCTTGACCATCCTTGAGAGCGGTCGTGCTCGTGGGATACCTGTCTCGGGGTAAGCACCATTTCTTCTTGTTTTTTAGACATTAACTTCATTTAAATATATTTTCTTTTATTACGCAGGAGTTTATCCGCGGGATTCACATTCATCACTAAAATTGTTGTAATGACTTAGCTCTTGAGCTAAGATATCATTTTGTTCTTGGAGGCAATTCTCTTTTCTTCTTTTAACCTTGTAACTAACATGTAATTTAACTTTCCCTCGGGTTGCCTACCGTAGTTCAGTTTCTCTTAAGACACGCACCTAAAATGGATGTTCTTTATCGGAATCATTTTAGGTACTGATACTCGTTTTTGGTGCCTCTGTGTTATGATTGTATTTCTTTCTTTTTCATAATTTGTGTGTAATGGGGATGAGCCCTCATTTAAATCAGCATACATCATTGTACCTCTTGTCCTCGGACACTCCCGGCACTAAAAGCCATACGCCATTTCATTTCATTGTACCTCTTGAGTGTAACTTAATTTTTTTATTTGTACGTAGCGCATATCTGCAGGCGCAGTTAAAACTTGAATCTTGTAAATGAGTTTGTTTAGTTCTTTCGTTGAAGTTTTCTGGTTCGTCCTTCTATTATTTAATTTACTTCAATAAAATGTCAGGGGCAATTACCTTATTTTAATTCTTTACGCACAACGAGTACGTTCCATTACCTTGTAGGTTCTATGCCGTTTTCCACATCCTTTTGTACTTGTCATATTTCCCAACCTGGTGTTTACGTTTCATGCTGCTTCTTGTCTATGAACCTTGGGTTTATTCTAATGTTTTTACTGTGTTCTTAAATTAATAAAATTTATCATAAACTTTTTTATTTTATCATTAGTTTTATTATAATTGTGTAACCTGGCGGTTACATCATCAAGAGCCGGAAACTCGCCTATTTCAGTCATGTGATGCGACACTCTGAGAAGTATGGTCTACTCCATCTCATTCTTCAGTGAAAGATATGTGGAAGACATGGCCGGGGCAGAAGGATCTCGTGGCTAGGAAACCTACTTTAGTGGTTCGGCCTTTCCTCAGCAACTCTCTTCAGATCAGCCATCAACAGGATGGCGTAGCCAAAATTATTGCCAACGTCTGCTTACGGATATGACACTTCAAGAGGAAGAAGTCGTCTGTAAACATGAAACCAGAATAAATATGATCTTGGCGTACACATAAAATGTGTGGGCATTATCTGAAAGGGCTACAATAATTTAATTTCTCTGAATCAATTTATTTTAGGGCGTTCAATCAGTTCTGTATCCTGAGAAGAAAAGGGAAGATCTCATGGGCCGCTGGTACCGCTGCGGTCGAAAAACAAAAACAGTTGAATAAATGAGGCTGGATATGAAAGAAGAATGTTACAAACCCGGTAAATTCTTGATATAAAAATGTGACCGAGTACAAGCTCGACCGAAAGGAAAGAGCACATTCTCATAGAGACTGCTCGGTTAATTACTAAACAGATGTTGATCTACACTTTCTTGAAAATATAGTGCAAACCTATACGTTTGGAACGAGTGTAAATGATAATAATCGCTACTAAACGCTGATTGTCACTTTCCTTAACAAAACAACGTTAAGCAAGTTGACTGGTAAAGTGTATTGGTCAAACTGAAGAATAGGACAAGAAATATTTTACTAACGGGACTGATTGTTCTTCCTGGCACTTTCTCTCAGTTTCTTGGGGTCGGCAATTCCTGTGGTTTTGGCTCAGTTTTGCGGCCGGATGTTCTTCCTGATGCCAACCCTATGTACTGGGACGTAATAAACCAGCGTGTTTCTGTGGTGGTTACTAGTGCGAAGTATTGCATGTAGGTGAAGAGATGGGCATTGAGACGAATACCCCATTCCCGTGCCAGATGAATGACCCATATGCAGTTAAAAATCCCTGGCCCGAACGGAACTCGAAACTGATGCCTTCTGAACCGACGGCCAATATGCTGACCATTCATCCAAGGAAACAAGCATACAAACTACGACGTTTATTCTTCTTCCATACAGGAGTCCATTCAGTTTTTGTCAGGAAGTAAACAAGTAGAAAGTCCTTATGGCCTAACACCGTGATTAGACGGTTTGAGTTCCGTTGGGGGAAAAATATCCACCATCAGATTGCATGTCAAAAGCCTGGGATCAATTTCAAACCTCTCCGCAAAGTCCATACGGTGTAAGGTCATATGACGCAACTGATGGTGATTCGTCCGCGGATGGGGAAGCTAAACCTTGAGCAGATCCCTTGGTGATTCGACAGGAGTAGACTATGTGCTTAAACCGAGTGACACCATTTCCCTACATCATCATCATCATCCTCACAACACTCCCAGACGCGCAGGTCGCGCATGGGCGTCAGCTAGAAAGAACTGCATCAGACTTCTCCGGAGGCCACGTGTCAGCGATCCTATAACGTGTTTATTACATGTTTCGGATAACATATATGTTTGATTGAAAAGCATACTTGGAAATTTGTATCAGAATGCATTTAGATGCGTAATTATATTTGTCGATGATAAAGTAATTTAATGTAATTCGTGATGCGATCTACTGAACTCTTGGTAGTACACATAATTGACGCTGCGCGCTGTAGATCAGTCAGTGAGTTTCATCTGGAATGCACTGTGGTGCTACCTGGCCGCATATGCGCTACTCCTTATGCCGTCATTTGTCGAGTCGATTGTAAAACGACAATGATTTGAGTGTCTGTTGTTTTGCTTGGACCGCTGAAGAAGGAAAGTCGTACCATGGTCGCTGGAGAAAAGTTTAAAAAAAATTAAGAGATGATGCCGATGTTAGACCCGGGAAGATCCAATCGCCATCCAGCGACGAGTCGAGTTTTTTGTTCTTTTTCCACATCCTCTATTCCTATCTTATGGAATAACTGTACGCAGTTGCTTAAAATATTCTTGATCGCCTAGATTGCACTACAGTGATGTCTTCGGAATATCGAGCATAACTATTTTGGACCGAATAATTCAAAATCAAATTAAGTCGTTAAAATTATTGAACTCTGAACTTTCTGAACTTGCTGAACTTTCCCACATACCCACTCCAAATGAGCCTATGAGAGGGTATGTAGGAAACTGGGAGTTAGATTTCTAGATCCTAATGGGTGGGTAGGAGATACAGATCTACGCTCAGATGGCCTTCACTTAAACCGCAGTGGTACATATAAGTTAGGAAATTTGTGTAGAAGGTTTCGTTTAGGAGGTACATTCAGTGAACAGGGTGGCCTAGGGAGTGGTGATCAGAGAGTAGGGAACTAGAAGTCAAGTAGGGATAACATAAGAATGTTAGAGCTGAACTGTAGAAGTACTGTAAAGAAAGGAATAGACTTAAGTAATTTAATAGATATATACTTACCAGATATTGTAACAGGAGTTGAACCATGGCTGAGAAATGATGTAATGGATGCAGAAATTTTCTCATGGATCTGGAGTGTGTATCGTAGAGATAGGATAAGAATAATAGGATGGAGAGTATTCATTCTGGTGAAAGAAGAATTTGTAAGATAAGAAAAACTTAACGATCACAAACATGAAATTCTAGGTGTAAGGCTCATCTCTAAAGATAATAGGGAACCTGACGCCTTTGGAGTATACATACCGGGAAAGGGTAGCGCTGACGCTGATTCAGAATTATTTGATAAAAAATCAGCTATATAGGAAACGTTAATGAAAGGAACGTGATTGTAGCGGGTGGTCTCAATTTACCAAATATCAATTGGGAAAGTAATGCGAATGACAGGAAGCATGACCAACAAATGGCAAATAAGTTAATATGGGAAGGGCATCTCAAAAACGTAACATGCTACAGACGTGAAAATTGGTACTTAAAATCCCCCGTAAAAGTAAAGGAATACGCATAATTTGTTTTCTGAATGTTCACTTAAGGGGAAGTGTTAAAGGGGGTGAATTTTTAAAATGAGCAATTTGTAATATATCTCAAGAACTTAACATATACAAGTGAAAATGGTATTTTAAATCTCTTTTAAAAACAAAGTAACACGTATTTTTTTGTTTGCGGAAAAAACACTTAATGGGGGGAGTAAAATGACTGAAAATGGTTGAATTATTTGATTAGGATGCTGGTCTCTCCAAAACTGAAATAATACAGACGTGAAAATTGGTATTTGGAATCTCCTTTAAGAATAAAGAAACACGTTCTTTTTTTTTTTTGGAAAAAAAACACTTAAGGTGGGTTAAAATGACTGAAAAGGGGTTGAATTACTTTTGTTAGGACACTGGTGTCTCCAAAACTGAAGATATTACAGACGTGAAAATTGGTTTTTGGAATCTCCTTTAAAAATAAACACGTATTTTTGTTTTCGGAAAATCCAATTAAGGAGGTGGGGTGGGTGGAGAGAACTGAAGAAAGTGTTCAATTATTTTTAAGTATACTTATATATCAAATACTGAAGATGTTTAACGTGAAAATTGGTATTTAGATCTCCTGTAAATGTAAAAGTAAAGGAACACTCATAATTTGTTTTCTGAAAATCCACTTAAGGGGAAGTGTTAAAGGGGTGAATTTTTAAAATGAGCATATCTACAGAATATAAAAAACCACATATTACAGACAATCTCTTTTAAAAATAAAGTAACACGTATTTTTTGTTTTCGGAAAAACATTAAAATGGGGGGAGGGGTAAAATGACAGAAAAATTATTGAATTATTTTTATTTGGATGCTGGTATCTCCAAAACTGAATATATTGTAGACGTGAAAATCGGTATCTGGAATCTCTTTGAAAAATAAAAAAAACATTTTTGTTTTCGGAAAAATCACTTAAGGTAAATATGACTGAAAAAGAGGTTGAATTATTTTTATAAGGATACTGGTATCTCCGAAACTGAAGATATTACAGACATGAAAATTTGTATTTGGAATCTTGTTTAAAAATAAAGAAACACGTATTCTATTTTTTTTAAATCCACTTAAGGGGTTGTGGTGGGTGAAAAGAACTGAAGAAAGTGTTGAATTATTTTATGAGGATACTTATATATCAAATACTGAAAATGTTACAGACGTGAAAATAGGTATTTGGATCTCCTGTAAAAGTAAAGGAACAAGCATAATTTGTTTCCTGAAAATCCACTTAATGGGAAGTGTTAAGGGGGATGAATTTTTAAAATGAGCATATCTACAATATATCAAAAAACTTACCACATATTACAGACATGAAAATTAGTATTTTAATATCTTTTAAGAATAAACACGTCATTTTTGTTTCGGACAAAATACTTAAATAGCAGGGGTTGTAAAAAGGACTATAAAAGTTTGTGATTTCTTTTTATGAGGATACATACAGTACATCTCAATTACTGAAGGTGACACAGACTTGAAAATTTGTATTTGTAGTCTCCTTTTAAAAAAATTAACACGTATTTTTTTGTTTTCGGAAATCCAATTCAGGGGGGGGGAGAGATATATGAATTGAAAAATGAGTTGAATTCTTTGTTTGAGGATGCTTATATCTCGAAAACGAAGGATGTTACGGACGAGAAAATTGGTATTTGTAATCTCCTTTGAAAATAAAATAAAGACACACATATTTTGCGGTGGGCGAGGGGGTTGGAATCAACTTCAGGGAGTGTATAAGTAGTTGAATTATTTTTATGAGGATACAAATAAGAAGTGGACTTAAAACTATACACCCCTAAGGGGGTTTGGTATGGGAGGTGAGGTATGATAACAAAAATATGCATTTATATGAAACCGTTTGAATTATGAAGTTAAAATTCCAAATATCCTAGGCGTTAAATAACAGAAGGTTTGAAACAAATTTAACCGCTCAGAGAGTTAAATTGGGGTTAAGATCACAAATCAAATATATTCATTCCTTCCTCCGAAACGGTTTAACGCACGAGGACAAAATTCCAATTCCAAATCCTAGGTGTGAAATAGGAAACACTTTTAACGTTCCAACCCTAAAGTGTTAAATGAGGTTAGCTCCGTAAACGAAATTATTCATCCCTCCAAAACTGTTTGTTCTATGTCCTAGAAATAAAATATTATATACTTCAAAATATTTCTCCCCTAAGGGGTTTAGATGGTGTTTGACCCTCCGAAACCTTTTCAGGCACTAACTAATTTTTTTAAATTATTTTTTTAAAATGAAAGTTGGTCTTCTATACTCTAGATGTTAATAAATATTTAAAAACATTCACCCCTTTAAAGTATTCATACTTCCAAAACTGTTCGATGTACAAAATGTAAATTTCACAGGTTGGTCGCTTTTACATCCCAGATTTTAAATAAGGTAGTTTTTAAAACATTCAAATTCTTCCGTACGGGATTCAAATAAGTGTTAGATCACAAAATAAATAATCATTCCCCCAAAAACGTTTAACGTACGAATAGAGAGCGTATTTTACAGGCTTACCTGACAGTGGACTCTCCAAAATGTAAAACTTTCAATAATAATGTTAAACTCCATTTTAATTTCTAAATAATTAATTATTTCATTTCTTGGAAACATTAATGTATGTATAGTAATTTAACAGGGTCGACCTTTTCACTTTATTCATTTTAATTTTGAAAGAAGATTCGAAACTTAATTGACAATTCATTTTTAATGATTTTAAAATTAATTAAAATTGTATTCTGAAATTACCGTATATTTGTTATTTAAGTCAGTATATTTGATTTCTTTACTAATCCGCCTGACCTCAGAGCCCAGATTATTTTAATTCATTCAGACTTATACCTTGGGACTGTTCTGGAAAGTACTTTTCCTTCTCTCGTTGTGATTTCTTTTTTCATGTGAAAGTCCCTTGTTTTGCAACAACTATCGCTAGTGAATACCTTGGAGATACGCGATATACCTCAATCAAGCATGGTCACCACACGCTTCCTACAAATTGTGATACTCGTGACAGAAAGCCTTTAATAATAGTCTATGCAGTATTTGACTCTGAGGTCCATGATCGTGCGTGTAAATGAAATGATATGACTTTAAGATTATACAATATTATGTAGGTTCAACTACAATATCCGAAATACACATGTTATAAAAGAACTCCTACACATACAATTACATGAACGACCAAAGGCTCCTCAATTTCCTTACAAACGAAAACCAAACCCCTTGCCGCAACAGCCCCGAAGGGTCATGGCCTACCGAGTGACCGCTACTCAGCCTGAAGCCCTGCAGATTGAGAAGTGCCGTGCGGTCAGCATGATGAATCCTTTCGGTCGTTATTCTTGGCTTTCTAGACCGGGGCCACCATTTCACCGTCAGATAGCTCCTCAATTGTAATCACGTAGGCTGATTGTACCTCGCACCAGCCCTCAGATTCGGACAAAAATCCCTGAACTGACCGGGAATAGAACACGGGGCCTCCGGGTAAGAACCAGATACACTACCCCTACACCGCGGGGCCGGCCAATTCCCTTACAAGAATCAGCAAAAACTAAAATCGATAAAACAATTAACAAATACTTTGCTTATGATATAGTCACTTAACCGTAAGCTTTTGTGCGTTTTGTTGTTTACAATGCAGTTTAACACGGTATTCTATAACATGCAAAATAATGCAGGTCTGAAGTATATAAGAAGGTCAAAAATGTGTATTTCAAATTTGCATCCTGTTATGTTTCAATCAATATCAAGGTTTCTTGGTCCTCTTTCGTGCTGTATCATAAGTTTAAACTTCCAGTGTGATGTACAGCTATAGCTAATGGAAACAGGCATAACAAGAATAATCAGAGGGTGCAGTGTTTCCTGAGATTGTACCGGCGTTCACCTGATATTTGCTGCGAATTCCACAGCTGTTCAACAGCCTGATCTGGATTACTATACGATGACAATGTAAGGCCAACCACGTGACGGAAAAGAGCAGCTTGCGATTCCGGATTGAGAGCGGCCATTGTGGAACGTGACCTACAGACCAGATACCACGAGAGAAAGCACTTAAGGTTTGTGAATGGCGTCGGGAGGCAATCGACAGGGAGACTAATGTATCGTAAATACTTCCTGGGTTAATTCTATATTCCGTAGTAAAAACACATCCACGGGGAGGGCTAAACGTTGACAACACGATCATGCAATAATAATAATAATAATAATAATAATAATAATAATAATAATAATAATAATAATAATAATAATAATAATAATAATAGTTTTACGTCCCACTAACTCCTTTTACGGTTTTCGAAGACGCCTAGGTACCGGAATTTTATCCCGCAGGATTTCTATTAGTTGGCCGTAAATTTACCGACACGAGGCTGACGTATTTGAACACTTCCAAAAACCACTGGACTGAGTCAGGATCGAACCTACAGGTTGGGCACCGATCGCCAGCACTCGATCGTCTGAGCTATTCAGCCCGGCCCGGCAATAATAATAATAATAATAATAATAATAATAATAATAATAATAATAATAATAATATACCGATTATTGGAAAATGAGGACTGCAGATACAGGAATGATGAAGTAGAAAAAGTAATCCACTAGAAATTGGTTCATCAGTACCATGTAAGTCAACATCCACGGTATCCCCTGCCTGTCATAAGAAAGGAATAAAGGGGGTCACAGGGCCTTTCGACATGCAAGTGTGGGGTGGCGACCACGGGGCCCTTAGCTGAGTACTGGCATTGGTTCCACTTACTTGCACGAGGCTCCTCACTCGCATCTATCCTATTACACTTCCCTTGGTCAACTCTTGTTCTTTTCCGACCCTGATGGTATTAGAACTAGGGAGTCTTTTATTTTTACGCCCTCGTGTCCCTTGTCTTTCTTTGGCCGACACCTTCACTTTTCAAACTGTCGGATCCCTTCATTTTTCTTTTTCCTCTGATCAGTGTTAATAGAGGATGATTGCCTAGTTGTACTTCCTCTTAAAACAATAATCATCATCAAGTAAGTACTCACACATTATTGGAAGTACACACTAGAGTCAGTCCTTGAAATGAATACTGTAGACTTGATTAAGATAGAAGTATCACCATTTACAAGACAATATCATATATCAGATCAGAAATCGTGCTATTTGATAAGACCAAGGAAACCTGCTACATCGTAGATGTCGTATGTCTCAGTTCCCACAACCTGCAGGCAACACATAGATAGAAATTACCCAAGTACTTTGATTTATTGGTGGAAATCAAATCAATGTGGAGAGCCACGAAAATTATCAGAGTGCCAATAATCATAGCATGCAATGTTATTATTTCAAATATATTGTGTAACAGTCTCAAAATCCTCAATCTGCAGCCGTTCAGCTACATGCAACTACAAAAAGTAATCATATTAGACTTCTGCCATATCAACCGATAATTCTTGAAGATGGAACACTGTATGGCTTCACCACATGAATGATCAATAATTTAATGGTTTAATGCCCGATTGCCCTCTATCAGTTCCCTGTATTGAATTCAAACGTTTACACTGCAGAATGTTTGTCCATCTGTTATTTTTTTTAATTTTGTAACTGTATGTTTGTGATATTTAAATGTACCGTACGTTAGATTTTAATACTAGATATCTAGAGTCGGTACCTCCATAAAAATGAAAAAAAGAATCAGTTTTCTGTTGTATCTGTAGGTTGAAGATAACTTCAAATAAAGTCAAAACTTAAGTCCCTAAATTTGAGTAATTTATGGTGAAAAGTGTATCTAAAATTTAACATTATTAGTAAATGTTTGTAAATGCATAGTTTTAATGTAGAAAAGAATATGTAATTATCTAATTATATACAATTTCTCACCCTAGAATCTGGTACCCAAGAATTACTCAATATCAACGGCAATATTCTAAATAAAATAATAATAATACCAAAAATGGCAACGTAAGTTCCCTGTATTGGAGGGGAGGGTATCGTATTTTTCTTCACGTCCCACTAACTACCTTTATATGACATTCTTTGACGGCGAGGTGTCGGAATTTAGTCCCGCAGGAGTTCTTTTACTTGCCATTGAATCTACCGACAAGAGGCTGACGAATTTGAGCACCTACAAATACCAGCAGACTGAGCAAAGATCGAACCTAACAAGTAGGGGTGAGAAGGCTAGCGTCTCAACCGTCTGAGTCACTCAGCCCTGTAGAAGAGGCTAAAAGCATTTTGATTAAATTATTTACTAGCTACTAGCCTACCTCAAGAAAATAAACCTCACCTAGGTATAATATATTTTTAAATGATATGTAAATATCCGAAATGGAAGCAATTGTAACTTACTTAATCTTCTTTTTAAAAAAAGTAATCCCGACATCAACTCTTACCAACTTCTATTGATACGCTATAATATTAACAATACTACACTTCCTGAACGTGTTAATTTATACTTGATCAAGTATTAAGATGTATCTATAATCTGAGAAAGACGGTTTAATACTATCAGAGACGTATGTCAAGAAATAATGCAGAAGTGAACATTTATTAAATAATCCTTCAAGAACACGTATCCCGAAATTATCAGATTGAAAGTAATTAAATTAAGAACGACCTGTATTAATATAATTTAAACCACATCCTTAAATTGCTTAGTCCCTTGCACATGCTTTACTGGGAAGTCCCTATGTGCAACCATAAATGTACGAGACAAATCTTACATGTATATATCTCACCTATGTTTAAATAGCAAACACAGACTGGTAGTCGTGAATCTTTTTACAATTTGCTTTACGACGCACCGACACGCATAGGTCTTATGGCGACGATGGGATAGGAAAGGCCTAGGAGTGGGAAGGAAGCGTCCGTGGCCTTTATTCAGGTACAGCCCCAGCATTCGTCTGGTGTTAACACAGGAAACCGCCATCTTTAGAGCTGCCGACAGTGGGATTCGAACCCACAATCTCCAATATACAAGCTCACCGTTGCGCGCCCCTAACCGCACCGGCCAATTCGCTCGGTGGTAGTTATGAATCGCTAATTAGAAATATGTAATAACAATTTGTAATAGGTAGCATAATTAGCAAAGCAAAGCAATCTTCGTACAGGCCATGGAGGCCCTTGGAGGGGTTGAAGGTAAAGGTTTCCACTATCCGTAACCTCGGCACTTGATGGGATAGAGTGGTTAGCTCTACGCCTGGTCGCATTTGCCCCCAGGAATTAACCTGGTACTCATTTTTGGTGTAAGCTGAGTTAACCTCAGGGCCATGTGCACCTCCGGAAGTCGAAATCTCGTTTCTTAAACTTTACGATTTCCTGACGGGGGTTCGAACCAACGTCCTTCCGGGCGAACGGAGCATGCCTTTACCGCCTCGGCCAGGCAGCCCCTAAGTAGCATAACTACTGTAAGACATCTAGATCTTTTTCCATTTCAAATTCTAATTTCATCTCGCTTTAATTTAGAATCTCACTATTCAAAGTGCCATCTGATTTTATAATCGGCTACTATACAGGCATTATTTAGAACAGAGGGCACTAAATTATCTAAATACATAGTAGTAAGTAAATTAACGTCCTCGTCCCGAGGAGGTGCAGCTCTTTTCAGGCACACCCTCAATGGAGGTGAACTGTATGTGCCATTCGAATCACGTACCAGCCCTCCTGCCATTCTAAGATATCTGGCAGTAGGCCTGCCGGAAATCGAACCCGAGCCTCCGAGGACGGTAGCTAATAGAGCTAACCGTTGGAAGCGAACATCTAAATACGTAGAGGACTGTACAAGTGAAAATACTCCTGTTCTGTACAGCATCCATAAATAACTTACAGATCACATAATATAACTACTGTACATAGAGAACCGCAGAAGTAACAATACCGTACCGTACCTTTAAGTTCTTAACAGCCTTCATAGAAGGCCACATTTCTCTCTAATTCAAATATATTCTCCTTGTTCCGGTTCATAACAGTCTTAGAATTTATCCTCTTCCTTCGTAAATGCAAATAGCGAAGCAGATCCACATTAATATGCATTCCGCAGCACAGGACCTTCTTGGCACCTAAAACAACAAGAAAAAATATTATTAATGTGTCTAATACCCGAGTAATTTAACATATATACAGAATATGTACAGACCGAAAATATTAATACAAAGCATTCTATTAACAAAACGCTCAACAAGTTCTATAATTAGAGAACTTTCTAAACTTTAAGTGATGATGATGATGATGATGATGATGATGATGATGATGATGATGATGATGCTTGTTGTTTAAAGGGACATAACATCTAGGTCATCGGCCTGTATTGGTACGAAATGAGACGAAATGCAATGCCAATTTAAAAGTCCAAAATCGTCCACTGGCCAGAATTCAAAGCGTGATGACGAAGAATGAATGGATGAATATGAATTTAAAACTATCGGTGGATCCGATCCGCAATGCCCCACATTCCCAGAAACTACCGTAAAAGAATAATATTACTGACCAAGAGACTGCTTCTAAAGCACGGTCCTCAATCGATGATTCTTCTTGTCTAAAGGAGTCCAAAATCCAGGTCATCGGCCCCTCATAATGGTACTTATAGCTAGTAAAGTAGAACCATGGGATTTGTTATGTTGCGGTACTAATCAAAAGTAGCGTGCACTCGCGGTATTCAACACATTATGGTACTACTCAAGGTAATGAAATTCGCACATGTAACGCAGACCTATGGTGTTCCTCACATAGGTGTATTAACTGCAGAGACTCGTACTATCCCGTGGTGCTCCTCACATAGTGGGTACTAATCATTAGCAACGCAGACCCACGATGTCGCTCATATAGTGGTACTAATCACAGGCAACGCCCAGAACCGTGGTGTTTCTCACATAATGGTACTAATTACAGGCAACGTAAGCCCGTGGTGTTCCGCATGAAGTGGTACAAATCACGGGTACTGTAAATCCCATCCTGATTCACACACTGTTGCTAATAATCACAAACCTACCGAGCTCGATAGCTGCAATCGCTGAAGTGCAGCCGGTATCCAGTATTCGGGAGATAGTAGGTTCGAATCCCACTGTCGGCAGCCCTGAAGATGGTTTTCCGTGGTTTCCCATTTTTACACCAGGCAAATGCTGGGGCTGTACCTTAATTAAGGCCACGGCCGCTTCCTTCCCACTCCTAGCCCTTCCCTGCCCCATTGTCGCCATAAGACTTATCTGTGTCGGAGCGACGTAAAGCAACTAGCAAAAAAAAATCACAAACCTATTGTATACCTAACATAGTGGTACTACTCGCATGTAAAGGCGACCCATGGTGTTCCCCGCGTGATGGTACTAATTACAAGTAGTCCCGTGGTCCTAATTCGATCATCCCTTGGTCGCCCCTTTTAGTCGCCTCGTACGACAGGCAGAGGATACCTTGACTGTATTCTTCGCCTGCGTCCCCCGCCCACAGGGGGTTGTGTGTTGGTCAACAAGAGCTATTTTATTTCGCTCAAGTCCGCCGGCAAGCCGGTTAGGACCCCCGTATCCGCCACCTGGGACGCGTCACGTGGGAGTATCACATCTCCCCCTGCTAAGCCAGCGTAATAGGAACTTTAAGAGAAAACTAACGTTAAACAACAAATTTTAATTTCCTATAACGGTAAACAAAATAATTCATATCTGCGACAATCGATAGTAAATTATAAACGAAAGAACATCGCTATGAGTTTAATCGAGAATGTAGCTTGTAAATTAAAGACGGCAGTACTTCCGCACATCGCAGATACACAGGAGAATATTCTCCAATATTTATTTAGCGGAGCAAATAAGGGAAGATTGTACTGTAATACTTCAATTTAACTCTGTTGTATTAATAAATACAAATATATTATACGTCTTTTTGCCTGTAATGTTCCAATTCTTATCTCACATGTCGTTTTCTAAAAATGTCGAAAATACATTCACTTTTCTTTCCTTTTTTGCTTCTTTGTCCATTTCAACACATGAAAGGCTAACTCCAACTGGCTGTAATCAACGTCCTGCCAAAACTACGCGACATAAAGAAATGAAATTTTTGGATATTCCGTCGCTAAGGGGGTGAAAAGGGGGGTGAACTGTTTAAATGAGTACATCTACATCTCAAAAATTAACAGTTTACGGACCTAAAAATTGGCATTTGAAATCTAATTTAAAAATAAAGAAACATGTATTCTTTTGTTTTCGGAAAATGTTCTTAAGGGGGGTAGAAAATGGTGAAAATGGGTGCAATACCTTTTATGAGGATACATACATCTCAAGAACTGAAGATGCTACAGACGTGCAAATTGGTATTTGGAATCTTAAAAATAAAGAAACAAGGAGAGCTTGAAAAAAGTGAAATAGGGGTTGAAGTATTTTTATTATGATACTTATCAATATAAATAAAATCTTAACAACCGTGTGTCTGTGCATTGATTATTTTGGCAAAATTATCGTATAGTTATTCATTTCAGATGCAATAATGACCATCTGCATATATTTTTAGCTTTCGTTTCCTGAAAGTCCTCATTTTTACCCCTCTCTGTCTGTCAGACGAGCTAGAAAATTGAAGTTTCGAAAAGTTATATGTTTTAGCAAGTAAGTGACGGAAAAATTCCGATATGTTTAAATATTGTCGCTTTTTACCCCCCGGAAAATATCGAAATATGGAGGCAATTTTAATGACGGTGCAGACCTTCGTTTCGATATATTTCGTGGCTAAACGGTAAGTCGTATCACAAAACAGATGGCACAATCTCCGTTCAATTTGGAGTGATCTAAAACTTTGATCCTATGACTTTTTGTCGTATCTATATCCCTTATGCGTTAGTACTGGCTTTGTTTCTCAATTGTATGTAAATTTTGCAGTTTTACACGTATAATTCATAGTTTGACTCAATTATAGGAAAGAAAGAATAATCAAGTTCGTCACGATCATTGGCCGTCCCAGTAGCCATACATATGTGAACCAAATTTATGTTTCTAACTGTCACGTAAATATCCAAAAAGTAATGCAGTGTGTGAACACTTTACCCAAATGTCTCCCTATTCAAAGTTACTAACTCAATCTAACCCAAAAATACAGTATATGGCATAGGATCAGCTATTTAGACAGCTAAAAGAGGTGCCTCACGGTGCAATCTGTTTGTCGATATAACGTACCTTTAGCAGCAGTTAATATGTAAATGAAGGGTTGCAATATTGTAAAAATGCATTATTTTCGTATGGCGATCTGTGTATATTCATTGAAGTCGATATGCAACGATCCAGAAGGGGTGTGTCCGCCATTATAATTAATACTTTACAAATCGATAGTGGATGTCAGGAGGAGGGCGCCTGCTATTGTAAACAATACTCCCCACATCGAATTTGACTGGCAGTAGGAATGAGGTCCTTCTCCAACTCCTGTGTAACTGACATTAATAAGGAGGGCCTATCATTGTAATGAATAATTCCCTTCTCGCTTCGACTGATAGAAGGCAAGGGAGCATGCAATTTTCTTCAAACCTTCCCTATCCGATTGTGCCTGGAATTAGTTAAGGGGCCTGCCATTGTAACAAAAGCTCCTCAGATCAATTGTGACCGCATAGTAGAAAAGGACGCCTTCTATTGTAATGAAAACTTCCAACTCCATTGTAAATGGCAGTAGGCAAGTGAACCACTTGTCATTATCATCACAACTCCGCAATTCGCACTTTACATTGTAAACAACGTATGGGGACCTCCCCATCGTGCCTCTGGATAACACTATGTGACGTGCCATTAAAAAAAACTTATTCACTGCGTGTACAGTAATTTACTTCGATATCCGTATACAATATAGAATACATTAGCGAAGCACGGATATATTTGCTAGTAGCTGAATAATTTTAAAAAACGCCAAAAAAATAGTTGAGGGAAAGGGAGGTGGTAATGTGTGTTATAAATTATCCCATTGGTATCAAGTAGTATGTTAGTTTACAGGAAGTTTATAATAATGTTATTGTTTTTACGTTCCACTAACTACTTTTACGGCTTTCTGAATTTCGAGGAAGGTCTAAACTCGAATTCTTAAAGAACTCCGTTAATATAAGTCTTCTTTCTCCACCGCTTATCCTACAGCTGTCCGGCTCCATGGCTAAATGGTTAGCGTGCTGGCCTTTGGTCACAGGGGTCCCGGGTTCGATTCCCGGCAGGGACGGGAATTTTAACCATCATTAGTAATTTCTCTGGCATGGGGGCTGGATGTGTGTGTCGTCTTCATCATCATTTCATCCCCATCACGACGCTCAGGTCGTCAACTCAAAAGACCTGCACCTGGCGAGCCGAACATGTCCTCGGACACTCGCGGCACTAAAAAAACCATACGCCATTTCATTTCATCCCACAGCTGTGGGAACGCGGGTTCGATCTGTGTCGCATTTGTGGATTTGGCCCTGTTTTATGGACGGAAGCCCTTCCTGATGCCAACCCTATGTAAATGGAGGTATTCACTAATGCGTGTTTCTGTGGTGGTTGGCAGAGTGGAGCGTTGTCTAAATATGACGAGGAGAGTGTTGGGACAAACACAAATACCCAGTCCCCGAGCCAAAAGAATTAATCAGTCGCCATTAAAATCCCAACCCGGCCGGGAATCAAACCCGGGACCCTTTGAATCGAAGACTTGAACGCTGTCCATTCTACCAAGCAGTCGGACAACTCCGTTAATATAAGTAACTATCCAAAAATTCAAGAGGTTGATGACCTCATTACTTAACCTCATTAAACAATAATCATTATCATAAAAAATTCCACCAACAAAAACAGTACAGAAAGTAATATCCGGCATCATATGTTGTGTATTACTTACTGGCTTTTTACCTCGACGGTCGAGGTTCGAAAACTAATGGATTCCGAGTTGGAACAGTCACCTGAAAAATCACGTGGCATGAAGATGAGGATCTGGCCTTAAATCCTCGGCAAAACTTTACCCGAGTCATGGTGGTTCCTGTGACCTCAGACGGAGCTGGGATAAACTAAGAATGTTTAATTTTTGTACTAATTCTCTCTAACACAATTTTAAACTATAAATGAAAGGTATTCTAAAATCACAAGTCTGGTTTTTAAAACTGAATTGGGGAAGACACTTAAAAAGGAGCAGATGATGTGTCATTAACGTCCAGCTAACAAGGAACATTGCAAAAGAGCCTTCGAAACTTGAATATTTTAGAAAACTTTGTCAGAAACATCAAAGGTCACATTCAAGTGGAAATGTGGCTTTCCTCCAGGCGCACCTAAACAACACAATGTTGCGTGCCGGCCCTGTTGTAGTCGCATTCGCTATGTTCGGGAAGGAACTAGTGGGTCAACTGAGAGCTCCCAGCCTTGGGGCATGGCCGGTCTCTCCCTGCATTGTAGTGTTGGCTACTGAATGCATGATTCGAAGCAGTGTATCGATTCATTCAAGTGTCCGAGTGAATCGATTCACAGGAACGGTGAGCTCACGCCACACGATTCAGCTTACTCCCAGCGGACAGTGCTGAGTGGCGCACTCACTGGACGTTGACGGGGAGCCGAGCTTCCGCTGCAGCGAGACAGTGAATCATGGCACATCGAAAGAATCGTGAACGAGTGCGGCTCAGTGAGACACAAGATACACACGGCTCCTTATCGGCTCACTGGACACGCGGAGAGCCGAGCTTCCGCTGCAGCGAGACAGTGAATCATGGCACATCGAAAGAATCGTGAACGAGCGCGGCTCAGTGAGACACATGATACACACGGCTCCTTATCGGCTCACTGCAGCGAGACATACAGTGAGCCATACTACACTGAAAGAATCGTATGCTATAATGGACTCTCGAGCTCAGCTCATTTGAAAATAATACCCATTTGCATTCACTGTCCTCTTCTTACAGGGAGGTTTAAATAATATATGGGTTTATTTGCAGTGTTAAAAAGGTAGTCACAACATAAATCTGAAGTAGCTAGTAAGTAGGTAGGCTATTAGGTTATACTATTTATTAGTTTAATGAGTCTTAGTATTATAACTTAGTTGACATTTGACAATTAAACTCGACTCTAGCCTGCCCTATGACTAAGAGACATGCTCATGACCTTTCAAAAGTACCTGTTTTATATTGGGAAGAAGGGCTCAGTATTTTCCCAGTTCATATGTCACATCGTTGCACAAGACTTCAATCATATATGGACAGACGCAATAACAGTATGTTGAATCAGAAAACCAGCGGGCTACTGTACATCTCGGGTAGCCTATACAAAATATGACGATTAAAAAAATCCTCAGCTGATAGAAAAATACATATTTTCAAAAATGACTGAGCGAGTTGTCGTGCGGTTAATATCGCGTGGCTATGCGCTTGCATTCGGGGGATGGTGGGTTCGAATCCCACCGTCGGCAGGCGTTAAGATGGTTTTCCGTAGTTTCCCCATTTTCACACCAGGAAATGCTGGGACTGTACCTTAATTCAGGCCATGGCTGCTACCTTCCTAATCCTAACCTTTCCCACCCTGCGTCGCCGGAAACCTTCGATGTATTAGAGTAACTAGCACTTTTTCTAAGAAAGGAGTTCATAGTATGAAGACCAGATGGCAGCTGCGAGCACTGAATGCTGTTGCTGCTGTCTTACCAGCACATACTACACAGTTGCAGTAGGAGCGGTGACCAATGAGCCGTGAATCGGATCACTGTATCGATTCAGTAACGTGAACGGAATCAAATGAATCGATTCAGTAAAATGAATCGAATGTCCCATCACTACTGCATTGTTCTCTTCGCCTAGTTCTCCCGTGTACTTTCTAGAATGGGAAACAAGAAATTTCTCTCTATAGCCACATTGCGAATATTCCGGTACTCATCACTCGAGATACAATTTCTCTCATCGGTTGGCCGGCAGGCGCCCAGCTTATCTGCCACCCGTTCACTCACCACTTCCCGTTATACAGCGCAGCAACAGCACGGGAATGCTCGCACTTCACAGTTCAGGTCCGTGCTTAGAACGCACATTAATTGCTGATCTGTCTCGAGTTGTGAAATGTTACTTCGGGGTATAATTCTCATAATGCCTCCGCATGTGTACACGGTAGATGAAAGGGTATTTGAGTACGATAATTATGTGAAAACAGAGTCTTGCAGGGAAGTCGTAAGGCGATTTGTAACACAATTTCCAGGTGTACGCCGTCCATATAGAGAGACCGTGAGAAAACTCGTAAACAAATTGAGAGGAAATGGTTCTTTACTCGATAAGAAACGAAGTGTTAAAACCGTGTAGTTAACGAGAAAAAAGTAAACGAAATCGCAGAAAGATTAGAACATACGCCTACAAAATCCCTAAGATGACTCGGCAAGAAGCCGGGGTTTCGAAATGCTCAGCATGGCGGCCTAAGAAAATGTTAAAATTGAAATTGCCTCAATTACGGAAGACGAACTTACGCGCGTGAATCGGAGTTTCTTAAGATAATACCAGAAATGGGTGGATGCAGGAGAACATTTCCAACATCTCCTGTCCAAAGGTACGAGCTTATTTTCTTTAATTTTTAATTACGAATTTTCTTAATTCTTATTTTTAAAATTGTAATTGTTATCTCATGTCATGCACGGATAAAGTGAGCGAAGTGTTGTCTTTGTTGCTATGCCGCGGAGCGGGGAGTGATGAGTCAAAGGGAGGCAGTTAAGCTGGGCGCGCCTGCCGGTCAACTGATGAAAGAAGCTCACTGTATAAAGAGGATGCTAGCTAGTGTTGGAGTACTGTAGATGAAATGATGCGGCAGTAGTGTTGGCTGCCGCCAGTGTCCCACCACTGTCAGAGTATCTGACAAGGGGAGGCTATGGCGCATGGGTGACCGATTCGATCTACCTTTGGTACACGTGCAGGGCATGACCAGGAGTATAACAGGTACAAGTAGTAAGGCTCAATTTTCAGCCGTTTCCGAGAATTTTTTAAAATGAAAAATTGCAGTGCGCTTATGTGCAAGCTATGTTTGCTATGAAGACAACGAGCTCGTGGCGCAGCGGCAAATGCTCTGCTTCGTAAGCGCGAGATCGCTGGATCGAATCCCGCCGATGGACGATTTTTCAAATATTTCACTTCTCTCACAAATTAAGGTGTCTTCAATAATTTTCATGACCAGTATCATCCGACTTTGTGTAGTAATTTGTCGCGCTAACAGCATAGGGTACAGTAAGTTCTACAAAATACTGGGAATTAAAGTGTTAATTTTTCAAACGACTTTTCTAAGAACCCTTTTCCCGCTAAAAAAAAAGAATTCGATCCACCGATCCCGCGCTTCCGAAGCGGAGTTCTTACTGCTGGCCATGAGCTCGGTGTCTTCATAGCAAACACAGCTTGCATATAAGCGCACTGCAATTTTTCATTATTTCTCGGAAACAGCAGAGAATTGCACCTTACTACTTGAACCTGTTATACTTCTGATCATGCCCTACATGTACCAAAGGTAGATGGAATCGGTCACCCATGCGCCATAGCCTCCCCTTGTGAGCTGAGCGCGCTGTGTGTACTACCTTGGAGTACTGACTGGAGTACTGTGTGTGTACCGGTGCAGAGTGAGCGACTGGACCTTTATGGCAGTAGTGCTGGCTGCCGTCTGTGCCCCGCCGGAGTCAGAGTATCGTCGTGTACTGAGTAGAGTACTGGCTGCGTACTGCCTTTGAGTGCTGTGTGTTTACTACCGTGGATTGTGGACTGCGTTGGAGCCTGTATGCGGAACCGTTGAGGTGTGGGTAATTGGAACAGTGTTAATTGTCGTTGTTGTGAGGAGTATTGTCATACTGTTTAGTGGTGTTGGCGTATTGCTGATTAGTGGTCAGTGTTAAGTAGTTCATTACGTTTGTGTTAATTACTGGATTTTCTTTGGATTCGAACCAAGAAACAGTCAGCATGTGTTGCAGGGGTCAGCAGCCCTGGTTCTTATCTGCCCACCTGTAGCTGGTGTGCGGGGTGAATGGACTTGCGACCGAAAGCGAAAGCAAGGCAAGCCTGTCAATAAGGATTATAGCCGTCTCAGGTAATACCAACGAGCCGGACTACCTACTGTGTGAAGAGAACAGAGTCTTTAAAATAGGCAGCAATTAGTGAGCCTCGTCATTCATGTTTGAAGAGAATTTTGTGTGTGTGTTTTTATTGGATTATCCTGAAGTCAATTAGAGCATTAAAACAGGCAGTGTTTCATTCGTAACAACACAATTAAGTCTTGGAGTTTTACATTGACTGTGAAGAAGTGGATGCAGATTATTGATATTATGGGTCAAAACTACTCACGAAGGTTAGGAAAGTGTATCCTACGTGTAAGAGTTGAACCAGCAAAGTTCCACCAACTGGAATGGTTCTCCGGAATTGGAAACAAATATTGACGGAATGAAACTGAATGTCGAGAAACAGATAATGATGCCGCCATTGTTGAGGAATATTCTAGTCTACTTATATAGTCAGACGTATAACAAATAACATATACATTTAGCAGTCGGATCATGTTTTGCGCCACTTTGTTTACACAAGAGAAGAGAGGAGAAAACTTCGCCTTCCCTGACGTGTATAATTACCGCTATGAACAGATAGAAGTAATACAATCAAGAGTCTTTACAAATGAACTTGGCAGCTTATAAAATATTATACTAACATATGTACGGCATTTCGCGGATGATGCTTGTGAGAGAGAGGGAGCAACATTCTTCTTCAGATAAAAACAATGGGACGCCTATACTAAAAATGGAAGTCATTGTGTAGCGACGTATAAATATAGGTAGGCAATAAATATGAAAATACACATTAAATTAACGAGGCAATTATAAATTCTCAGAACCTGATACCCTAAAGATCCCTAGGAGAATCTAAAATTCCCAGAACTTCTCGAGGTGTCCGAACTACATCAGTATTCAGAATTGTGTCTAGGATGCAAATTAGCGTAAGTACGCAAGCAAAACCTTTCCACCCAATGGGAAAAACTTTTTTTCTTAGATATGAGGTACGCTGAAACCACGAGCTTAGAAAATAAACATGTGTATTGGACTTAAAATAAAACAAATGTTAAATAAACCTATAGGAAAGAAACGATGTGCATACATAACTGAAAGTAATTTCACATTGTCCGTTCCGTTGTTAATATTCGTGCCATATTTCCATAAAATTAATAATAATGTTATTTGCTTTAAATCCCACAAACTACTTTTACGGTTTTCAGAGACGCCGAGTTACCAGAATTTAGTCCCACAGGAGTAAATATACCGACACGAGACTGGTGTATTTGAGCACCTTCAAATACCACCAGACTGAGCCAGGATCGAATCTGCCACGCTGGGAGCAGAAGGCCAGCGCCTCAACCGTCTGAGCCACTCAGGCAGGCTTCCATAAAACTCACTACTATATGCATGTGTAGTGAATCCTGTTTTTATACCCCTGAGTTCGAAATAGGATCTTGGTTTTGCATGGTGTGAAAGTTGGAAACCAAGGAAAGCCACATCCAGGGCTGTGGTAAGGGGTGACTACAAAGGGAAATTTCCAAGAGGCTCTATCTTTTTGAGCGCTGTATGGGGGCCATGGGTCCTCTAGCTGAGTTTGACACTGTTTTCATATGCTTTATTAATAGTGATTACAGTCTCTACTACATAGCTGAGCTCTGGAAAGTTGTGGCATATTGCTTTACCCACAGTTAGTGATAATAGTCCAGCGGCTTTCCATACATTTTGCCTATCCGTTCCAGTCACAAGAATATGATTCGTTGAAAGAGTATGCGCATATTGCAGGTCTTCGCCCTCACTTTGCATTTCAATTAATTGTGTAAATGCTTCTTTTGTAACAGATTGCCCACTTTTCAGTTGATATCCTTCCGCAGTAATTCAAGTGCATGAGGCACATCGCAAGAAAACCACATGTTACGTTCTTTACTCGATGGGTTTTCCAGCAAGGGTTGTCCAACGAAATACTCAGATCAGTCATACATTTCCTATTTGAAGGTCCCATGTCACATACAACTGCTTTAACTTTAAATGCAGTGGTTTCTACGACTTGAATTACTTCTACTAACAGTTCTCTTGACATCGCTGCATCAAAGTTGTAGTACAGTAGATAGGTTGTGTCCAGTTTTGAGCTAAACTTCTCATTACAATGACTTGGACAATATCATGGGGTCCTCTAAACATTTCTCCATTTTACCGGGCGAGTTGGTTTTGCGGTTAGGGGCGCGTGGCTGTGAGCTTGCATCCGGGAGATAGTGGGTTCAAACCCCACTGTCAGCAGTCCTGAAGATGGTTGTCCGTAGTTTCCCATTTTCACACCGGGAAAATGCTGGGGCTGTGTCTTAATCAAGGACACGGCCGCTTCCTTCCGAATCCTAGGCCTTTCCTGTCCCATCGTCGCCGTAAGACCTTTTTGTGTCGGTGCGACGTAAAGCCACTAACAAAAAAAAAAAGAAGAAAGACATATCTTCATTTTGATCAAAACACAAGTCGTTGTTAACCTTCATTTCATCAAAACTGAGAACATCTCTTTCAAAATTTGTAAAAAGACTTGACTGTATTTTTAAGATATTAATGCTCAACTCAATGAATCCAGGAGAAATAGAAAACTGTCTTAACCGTCGTTTGATTGTAACTTCGCTAGGAAGAGGGTAATTAATCACATCTCTAACAAAACACAATGTTTTATATGATATATACGGGACGAGTTGGCCGTGCGGTTAGAAGCGTGCAGCTGTGAGCTCGCATCCGGGAGATAGTGGGTTCGAACCCCACTGTCGGCAGCCCTGAAGATGGTTTTCCGTGGTTTCTCATTTTCACACCAGACAAATGCTGGGGCTGTACCTTAATTAAGGACACGGCCGCTTTCTTCCCATTCCTAGGCCTTTCCTGTCCCATCGTCGCCATAAGACCTATCTGTATCGGTGCGACGTAAAGCAAATATCAAAAAAAAATGATATAGACCGTAAGGTGACTGCCTTAGCAATGTCCACAAATGACCAGCTTGAGCTTCTGCCATTTACTAAAGCTTGCTGTTGACTTTTAGAAAAAGTACCCTCGACAACTTGAACATTACTTTTTAATTTTATTATCTTGGTATTAGCTACACTAAAACGGTCCTGAAGATCCTTATTTTGCTGTTTTAAGTCACAGTTTCCTAGTCTAATTAACTCCAATTCAGCAGTCACTTCAATTTTCTCATCACAGAAACATTGATGTTTACTTTTGTTATCTAATTTCTTCCTGAAGATTGCATTATTAACATTTTCTGCTTCAATTGGTGCCTGCAATCGTAAAATTTACCTTATGATTTCGCTTCTGTGCTCTTATTTCACGATCTTTACTGGACTGACACGCTAAATCATTACCTACTACTCCGTGGCAAACACGCCTTAAGTTACGTCTAATTGGAAGGTTTAATAACTCACTCTTCAAGTCCCTTATGTAGTCCGAGCCGTCGAAGTGTACAGAGCACACACGAGCATTTTCAACAGTAAACGAATCAGCCCGTTTACAAGCATTAATCCACTTTAATGCCACTGTTCTTTGGAAAACGATGGCATTTCATGTATAAGTCCTTCTGGTGTCTGTCGTGGTTAAAGCAATCAGCGAAAGCACAACACACCATGGCACAGCAGAGAAAAATTAAACTCTTACACTGTTACGAAAGTAAACACCATCAGTAGACTAATGGAGCTCTGCTTGGTTTAGCGAACTTGAGGACCGCGTGACGTCAGGAGGCGTGGCCTGCTACTGCGCACCCAACTGATGACCCCTACCGTCTAGTCTAGTAACCGTGGTTAGTCCTGTAGTTAAGTCCTACGCCGCTTGGCGCTCGACAGTCTGCACATTCGGTCCGACTGGTTCACATTGCAGTCACTACGACATTCCTTGCAAACATGGAACGGGGGTCCAAAGACAGGGTGAAAGCAAAACCTGAGAGGATGCAATATGGATTACAAAATTAAGAAAGGATGAAGAGCGAAGTGTGGGAATATTTCTTACCAGTAACAATTCTGATGGTCAACATGAAGAATACAGTCATAGTAAATAGTATTCGTACACTTAATACTGAAACAAAAATACTTTACTTAGTACCGTACACTTACTGTCATGTACGTTTTATAACATCAATAGGTTAGCTTTCTGTACACTATGTAAAGATATATGCATCATAAAAAATAAAATTGATAGACGTCTCTGTCAATAATACAATAAATAAATGAAAATACAATGATTTCATACTCATAAAAAAGGATTCGTACAGTCCGGTTTTACTTGCATTCCCCACTGATTTTGGTACACATTTAGTATTTTGTTGGCAATCCTTTTGATTTTAAAATGGCCTCAAGCCGCCTAGGCATTAAATGAACTAGCCTGGAGGTGAAGGTGGGCTCAATCTTACCCCGTTCTTCCAAAAGAGCCATTTTCAAAGCTGGCTTTGATGAAATATTTATTGTGCTCAGTCTCTCTTTAAGATAAGTCCACACATGTTCAATCGGATTCAGATCCGGGGTTGGAGGGGGGGGGTGTTACCATATATTTGGGTGTGTTGCATAAAATCCACAATCGTGTATCAAGGGCCATACGCTTTGGAGCATTATCCTGCATGAATACATAATTACCCAGAAGTCCCATTTTTTCGGCACTAGATGATATATTTCTCTTCAAAATTTCAATATAGTATTTCTATCTATGAATTCTAAGAAACCTACTCCAGCTGAGCTCATGCAACCCCAAACCATGCTTCACTGAAAGGAAGCAGATTTTTTCTTTGAGTTCTGTGTTCGTTTTCCTCCACATCTTTTCGCCATGTTCTTGAAAAACAGTGAATTTACTTTCATCCGTAAATAAAACTCGATCCCAGAATTCTAGTAAAGCATGTTTATAGTCTGTAGCATATTGTAGTCTTTTCTTCCTATTTTCTGGGGCAATCAAAGGTTTTCGCCTGGCATTTCTACAATGACAACCATTCGTATATAAAAACTTTTGAATTGTGGAAGCACAGATATTAAGTTTTAAATCCTTTCCCAGTTCAGACCTCAATTTTGCAGCACTGATTCTAGGATTTTTCTTAACTTTGCTGAGGATCAGTCTTTTAGGTCGATCTCTAGTTTGCATGGACGTCCACATCTACATGCATTTTTGAAAGATTTTCTCTCACCATGCCTGTCAATAATTCTCTGAATTGTAGATCTTGGTCTCTTCAAAAGTTTTGATATTTCCGAGGGCGATTTACAGGAATTATGAGCCTGGATTAAAATTCTTACCGATTGACTGTATCACTTGTTGTTTAGAACGACTGAGGCACAACTGACTTGGTACCGGACGTGACCTTTACTGCTTACCTGCGTGGCAAGGGATGTCCTCAAGGACTTTGATGTGAAGATAAACCACCTGTACGAATACTCTTTATGCACCTATATTTCGAACTTATTGGATGAAACGTTTGTTAAAACAAACATTTCTAAAGTACTATTGTTATTTCCGATACGTATACACACTCATGTTTCGCGAAATACCGAAATATAGAAAAATAGTGAAATTTCAAGCAGCCTATGGACAATGCGTCAACTACAAACGACAACATTCCTTAACTTTTAAGGTGTACGTATACTTTTTCCCATGAGTGTATGCTTCCTTACCGACGTTTGCATCTACTATCTCACCAATGAAAGTACACGTGTGTTCAGTTTGGCCGAATACAGTGCGTTCCTCAAATACAGTACCACATGATATCAAAGAAAACAATACACAGAAGTGTGTCGAAATGTGTGCAACAGATCTTCGTCCATTTACGGTAGTTTTCGGAATAGGTTCATAGATCTAGGTCAAAAACGAGTTCATGCTGGCGCAGACTATGAACGAATACACGTTTCCGATGTTCTTACTACAACAATTTATTTATTAAAAGATCGTCTTTCTGATTATGATCCCCTTGCATAGTGGAGAAATAACAGTACAAAATATCCAAGACTTGCTCTGCTAGCGAAGGAAATATTGTCTATTCTAGCCTCCGATGCGGCAAGTGAAAGAAATTTCAGTTTCGCTGGTAACTGTATTAGTGACAAAACAAGCTCTCTTAATGAAGAAATAGTAAATGGCGCTATCTTGATTCATTCTGTATTAAAACCGACAGCACAATAATGACGAATGTTTCTGACGATGTGAAGGACAGTACAAGTTTAATGATCCGTGTCTACTTACGTATCAAGTTGATTTCACAGCGTTCATAGTAAGTTCGTAAATGCACTGCTTCATTGTATATTTCGTTAAAATATTTGCATGGTGTCCAACATTTTACAGTCAGCCACTCTCTTTTCCTCGCTACTTTTAATTTTGTTCGTCGTAATGTCGTTGATACTGTCCGTAAGCGCACCAGCCGCCATACCTCACATCAATGTTGCTAACCAGCCCGCCAGACCGAGATACGGTCGACCGTTTCAGCAAGACCGACTACAATATATCAGACCTTAATGCTACTATCGATTGGGAGTAAAATGGCGTCTTTTGAGACATGTGGTTGCTTCATATCTATGTTTACATTGTGTTAAAAAGGTGTTATTTTGATCGAGTCATTGAAATATAAAGTGAAATAGTAATCTCTAACGGTTTATTAGTATGGTGTAATGTTAGCAGTGTATATGATGGTATTCTTAGTGTATGACAGTGTTTATATTGCCGTGTTGTAACATTTAACAAAATAGGCCGTTCCTGCTGCGTTCGTGGTTGTAGATCAAATTATACAGCTGAGAATACTTCAACTTTTAAATTTCCTAAAGATAGATGTTTACGGGAGAAATGGATAAGGAATATTCATCGGGAAAATTTGGAAGTAAAAGACCGAACTTCTGGATGTGTGAAACCAAACTTGTGTGTTCTTTCCAACCGAAAATGGTGAGCCTATTCGTTTTTGTGTTTTCTTATTCAGTCGATGTAATTTCATGAAAGTTGACGATAAATATTAGTTTCTTTGTAGAATGTAAGTGTGTGAGTGTATTCATATTGGTCAGTGGTCACTTAGGATCTGTAATTATATGCAGTAAGGTGAGAATGTGTTTATTTTGATCGTGTTGTGAACCGGATTTAAATCTAACTACGGCAATGCTTCTCATACAATTATTCTTAATATTTCTAAAGAATAACACACTAAGAGGGTAATGGATTAGAAATATACATCGTGAATATTCCGACAAAACAGTAGTGTACATGTATCATCTGAGAATAAGTCTGAGGTTAGGGAAGGCTTTTTTTTCTCATGCTAAACGGTGAACCTATTGGTATTCTTCGAAAAAACAATTCACATAGATTGATGATAACTGATATGGTGATGTTCCGTCAGTGTCTATGTGCTTCGAAGTGTCGCGTGATTTAGATGCAATTGTATTTTACAAGAATCAATGCTTGCCTGCGGAAATGTTTGGCTGGATTTTCGAGTATAACAGGACTTAGGCCTATAGTGTGACGGACGGAGCAATCTGTACACAGTTACTCAGAAGAAATAGTGACCAAAATGAAGCTCATACATGTAGGTAAAAGACATCAATGTTTAGAGTCAATAGAGTTTTTATACAAGTCTGCCATCATTGTTAGAAGTGCTGCTATACCATGTGTCAATATCTGTTTTAAGAGTTTCCAGTAAGGAAGGCTTAACATCACCAGGGCCGTTTATTGCGCTGACATAATCATTTCGGGTGTACTTTGCTTTCTTTGAGTGCTGAACATTAGAAATTGTCCACCACTTAGAACATAGGCAACACGTTATGTTTCATAGTTCTCATGAGAGTGAATAAATTGGGGAATCTCGCACTTTAAATTAATTTTATACATTCAAAATGATGTCATAAATATCATTTAAACAGTTTTATCGTGTATTTCTATCTATCCAGCGAAGTGAAATATAAGAGAAAACGTTATTTGACAAAGTTAAATTTCTAAATAATCAGATTGTTGTTCTATTTTGCTGTGGGCCTTCCCATCTATTCTAGTAGAATATATGTGATGAGTTTTCATAGGTGCAACAGTGATTTTCCCTATGATGTTACATTTATCATGTTATTACCGCCGTTGGCAAAATATGTACGTGATATTTTCGTAATTTCTGGCGGATTGAACCAGATATTTTGTAGCGCTTTCAGTGGTATCAACGAAAGTAATTTAATGTGACGCCGGGCTGAGCGGGTCAAACGGTCGAAGCTCTGACCTTCTAACCCCAACTTGGCGAGTTTCATCCCCGCTCAGCCCGGTGGTATTCGAAGGTGCTCAAATTCGTCAGCCTCCTGCCGGTGGATTTACTGGCAGATAAAAGAACTCCCGCGGAAATAAATTCCGGCATTTCCGAAAACCGTAAATAGTAGTTTGTGGGGCGTAAAAAGGTATTATTATTATTATTATTATTATTATTATTATTATTATTATTATTATTATTATTATTATTATTATTATTATTATTATTATTATTATTATGCGCCGGTTTATCGTCGAAATTAAGTTATTACGTACTACCCTAACCTTCATCAGTCGGCAGCTACTGCGCCCACGACGTCCGCCATTTTGGTCTCGATATTATGGTCTGTTATATTGTAGTTGGTCTTGGTTTGACATACGAATGAGCCCGAGCGAACGAACTGGGTCGCTTGCAGACCTCCAGTCTCCAATACTTGCTGTGGCGCTGTGCAATTCGGTTAGCCACGACGAACGACATTTTGTGCGCATTTCCGCTATGAATTTTTCTCAATAATTAAAGAAATTAAAGAAAAGGATTACCTAAAAAGACAACAGGGTTTGTGGAAATTGCTTTTTTTAAATATAATTCTTTGTTTCAGGCGGCTAAAATGGAATAAAAAATATATTGTTTCCACAAAGTGGCGGGGTGATTGCCCCTCCCCACCCCCCCACCCCCTCCTCCTAATAACCGCCGCAGGTTTGCGAAGCCTGTGGAGTAATTTACTTTCACGCCCTTCGTGGCCCTTATTCTTTTAACGATACCTTTATCCTTTGGAGAATCGGACTTTCTCCTTTTCTCCCATCTGAATAGAGTTAAGAGAGGATCCCACTGTTGAAAAACAATAATCGCCACCACACTCGTTCGTTGGAAACTATTGTGACGTTAAACCCCCAGCAAAATAGACACGGATATGATTATTTACAGCACATGTATTTACAGGTAGCAAAGTGGCTCGTTAAACCGTCCTCTGGAATTCGAATATTTTGAGACGACACGGCATTCTCGGTTGATGATGTCTTATGTGTTACCCATACGATGAAAAACAACGAAGTGATAGACCCAAATGATATAACAAGTGAAATATAGAAACTGCTTGGAATAAAGCGGGCAAAATGGCATAAAATGCAAAAAAAAAAAAAAAAAAAAAAAAAAATGCTCTTTAACAAGATTGAGTGATTGGTTGATTTGGTGATTAACAAGATGGTGGAAGAAAACAAACCATCATCTTCCTGGTTATCATGTATTACTATTTCTACCGTGCGACTTGCCGTGCGGTTGTAGCATTGAACTTGCATTCGGGAGATGGTGGGTTTGAATCCCACTCGTGGCAACCCTGAAGATAGTTTTCCGTGGTTTCCCATTCTCACACCAGGCAAAATCTGGGGCTGTACCTCAATTAAGGCCACGGCTACTACCTTCCCAATCCTAGCCCTTTCCCATCCTTGTGTCGCCGAAAACCATCAATGAATCAGTGCAACGTTAAACCACTAGCAAAAAGTAAAATAAAACATTTCTGTCTGGAACGGGAAAGGCGACGTTGGTGAGTGTTCAAATCACAGGCCAATTTGTTTACTGTGCCACACAATGAAGGTTTTTGAGCATGTGATAGGTGCCCGCCTTCGACAACTAGTTATCTTTCAAGTTGTACGTCACATGGTTGAACTATGTATTTAGGCCATTCCGAGTAGGCTACTGCTGGCTATCACTGGAGATGGAATGGCCCATACGTCTGGCACAGACAATCTGGCCGCAGTCAAATGCGTAGAGATCTCCTTTCTTTTGGCCATCCTGTGGTTAATTGTTATTCACATCGCCAATATGGCTATTTGCTTTACGTCGCACCGACACAGATAGATCTTATGGCGACGATGGAGTAGGAAAGGCCTAGGAATGGGAAGGAAGCGGCCGTGGCCTTAATTAAGGTACAGCCCCAGCATTTGCCTGGTGTGAAAATTGGAAACCACGGGAAACCATCTTCATGGCTGCCAACAGTGGGGTTCGAACTCACTATCTCCCGGATACAAGCTCACAGCTGCGCGCCCCTATCCGCACGGGCCAACTCGCCCGGTGCATGGCCAATATGAGATCCGACACTCCGCCGTTCTACTTCATTCTCCGGGCCGACCACAGCATCATTTTGTCACAACATTTATCTCTAATTCAGCTGCTCATCAGTGTATGTCTCACTAACTACGTTTACGGCTTTTGGAGACGCCGAAGTGCTGGAATTTTGTTCCGCGGAGTTCTTTTTTGTGCCAGTAAATCTACCGACACGAGCCTGGTATATTTGAGCATCGTCAAATACCATCGGTCTGAGCCGGGGTCGAACCCGTCAACTGGAGCTCACAGCGCCAGCGCTCTACCGTCTGAGTTACTCAGCCCAGTTTCTCCACATTATTTACTGCTAATTTGTACATGCATTGGCATTTAATGTTTAGTTTTGTGAGTTACACAGGTTTGTCAGTGATTATAGTATTGTACAAAAGAGTGTAAACAGACTAAATGTAAATAAATAAAACCAAACCCCATAGCACCACAGCCCTGACGGGCTGGTCACTGTTCAACTGAAGACCTGCAGATTACGTGGTGAGGCATGTCAGTGCGACAAATCATCACGGCCAATATTCTTGGTTTTCTAGATGAGGGTCGCCATTTCACCGTCAGATAACTCCTCAATTACAATCACCGGCTGAGTGGACCTCGAACCAACCGTCAGGTCCAGATGAAAATCCCTGAGCTGGTCATGAATCGATCCGGAGCCTCTGGTTGAGAGGCAGGCACGCTACCCCCGCACCACGGAGCCGGCAAAAGTAAGTAAATACTGTGACAGTTTCGATAGGCCGGATGGCTCGAATATATGAACTGGGTGGTATATCTTTGAGTTAATACTCTTTGGATTCACATTGACTTCACCTGTGGGCGTAGTACTCTTCGAATTATTTATTTAACCCATAAGACTTTACCCTGGTGTCGAAGATTAGGAGTGAACCCGTCTAAGAAAGAAAGAAAGAAAGAAAGAAAGAAAGAAGAAAGAAAGAAAGAAAGAAAGAAAGAAAGAAAGAAAGAAAGAGCGCGCCTCGCTAGCGTACGATAAGCCTGTAGACCAACACCGGTTGTAACCAACCAATGAACGACATGTGATAATATCAAATAGCGTGCTGGAAAGGCAATGCGTATTCCAATAATAACAATTATAATAATGATAATAATAACATTTCTGAACGTTATCCTACGAGTAAAACCAATGTGGGAAATTATTACAGTCGTTAATTTGACGAGATTTCCGGTCCGAGCGCGCGTGCGCGGAGCTTCAAGGACTCCAGCTAGCCAGCTGAGAAGGGAAAAGTAGTTTACTGTGTCAGTGTGTGAATCGCCATATGTGAGTCGTGTTCGACGCGCCATTTAAACAAGTACTTGGTTCGATAGCGGACGAATACACTTGAGGATCGATTTGAGGAAGTTGAACTGTGTTTTAACATAGTCGGATATATTATTTGGAATATTATGCTTGTCAACACACGTAACACAACAGACGTCAAGTAAAGTCGAGCTGCCTACAGTGTTTACTATTTGAACAATATTTCCAGGAAGTGTTGTGTAACAAAGTTTTTAATTTTTATTGTACCAATTTCAGCCTGAAATTCAAGAAGAGGATAATTACGAATATCATCATGGTGATGGTACATACCGCTGTGTGTATGGGTGCTGTAATGGAGGCTTAAACCATGTGACCATAGCTGACAGCGATGGGTTGAGAGAAAGGCACCTATGATTGTATTATTGAACATCATGAAGACATCGTAAAGCTAAGTCGACGCAATTGTATAATACAATCTGTTCTGTAGTTGGATAGTTATGTAGTTGTAGTTGGTATATAGTCTTGCAGTCCATTTCAGTTGTGTAGTTGTAGTACTTTGCCATATGATAGTGACAACAGATGATCCTCACATATTTATCTCCGTCAGATAGGCGTAATGTTATATTGAATGGTGTACATGATTTATGAATTATGCTAGGTGTATCAGGCAGTAATAATTCTCATGGTTTCATCTTATAAATTTCTTATAGCCACGATTGGTGGAGAATGGTGTTAGAACATTCAAGTACGTAGATTAGATTTTACTGGATATCGTCGCACAGAAGCAATATATACTTACAATTGGTATCCGTTGGATATAATTGTGTAATATTTGAATTTAAGTCTTTCAAAAAATGATTCCGTCATTTTGAATCAGAACCCGTGTGTGTAAGTGCGAAATAGAGATAGTTAAATCGAGACTCGTGAACCGGTAGGTGGATTGAATTCGAGAATTATATACGCGTAGGACTTATTGCGTGATGCTATTGGAATGAATTTGTGAGATCCCGGGGTGGACCACAAATGTATCGTCGTATAATATGGGTCATTATTAGAGGTTTCACTGTTATTAATGTAATAATTTTGTCTTCGAGAGAAATTAAATTGTAGCGAATAATTGATGTAGTTCTTCGAGAATAGAGTCACGCCATGATTATAGAAGATGGTTATTGAGGCAAGTGATAATTTGGTAGTATAATATAGTGAATATTTACGTGATTTAGGATGATGAACCTACGTACGTTTGGATTTGACTACGTCTTCGAGAAGTTATGCCTAATTAGTTCTATCTCGAGCTCTCTGTAATTTATAACTGTAATGTTCACGTTAACTCACAGTGGTTCTGGAACTCTATTCGAGACTTCACCCGAATTCGAGATTTTTCCCGATTGTTCGAGGACTTTCATCCAGGTCATCTGATTGAATACTAGAAACGTTAAGGTACACTCAACTATCCTAGAATTATTCGATGATATCCTGACTTTATGATAATCTTTTGAGTAGCCAAATGTGTAGATAGTGTACAATATTGTGTAAATATTAGAGTGACTTAGTAATATAATATGGTTATGGTATTTTTTAATTTACCTTTTTTATATTTTGTCTCAGATGTTGTTATACGATGTGGACAGTGTTAATTTTTTCGATATTCGCATCCAGGATTTGTGATATGGCATTTCAGAAGTTAAATTTTGAGTTAGGCAGACAATTTCAAATGTATATTACGACGTTCCTAGACTTTAGTTATTTATTTAATTTCGTTAATCAAGTAAGCGACTGGTAATTGAACAGATTATTATTTCATTGGGTCGATTCAGTTTTAAAGAGAAATTATAGCATCAAATTATGTAATGGTAAACGTAAACTTTAGATGGATAATTGTAAACTTAATGTGATTATAGTACAAAATGTAATTATTTTTTTCTCTTTCTAATATTTCAGAGTGGATCATCTGAATCCAGAGCTTTCAGTGAACTAAACGACATCTTTTAACATGAACAAAATTATTGAAATTAATATGTAATTGTGATTTGTTAGGGCAGGATAGGGCGAAAAATTATGTACCACCCCATTTGATTATTTCGTTTGTACATCAAGAGCCACATTTTTAATTTTATTAGCGACCATTTCCACTATCACAGTTCTGAAGGATGACAATATGAGATTATTATTCTGTTAATAAACCATGCCATATATTAATTTTATTCCGTATTTTCTTTATTATATGCCACAATTTAAGATCATTTCCCTATGCATGCCACATTCTTGGATATTTTATTGTGCGTCCTATTTGCGAACTGAGCACCCCTGAGGTGTCTCAGTGTTCTCCGGCTGTTGACTAGTAATAATGGGGCAATACATACATGTAAAATTATCTCTAAATAATGTGGAGAACAATAACAACTGACTTTAAGTCGCGCCGACACAGACAGGTCTTATGGCGACGATGGAAGAGGAAACGGCTATGAGTAGGAAGGAAGCGGCCGTGGCCTTAATTAACGTACAGTCCCAGCATTTTCCTGCTGTGAAAATGGGAAACCACGGACAGTGGAATTCGAACCCACTATCTCCCGAATGAAAGGTCAAAGCTGCACGTCTCTAATCGCACGGCCAACTTGCTCGGTAATCAGGAGAACAGTAATAGCGTGAGACTTATTTAAGCATATATCTCTTTAAGCTGGTTTCTCGAACACTAGGTTGCCTTTCTCAAAATATTCAGAAGAACATCCTCTATTTCCTGTTTAATTTTTGCACATTTGAGACTACTACTGCTAACTACTACTACTACTCAGAATTCAGTATAGAACGTAACAGTCCATAGAATTTGATTGTGCATGCTACGTGCAATACAATGACTACATCATTAGCATGCAGACCGAAGCTGGACCAGAAATTACAGAAAAGTACGACCAACATAGGCCGGTGGACACATTTGTTTTGTAATTACTCTACCTCTCTTTATTGCGTTATTTACATGTCATCTAAATTGGATTTCCAGTGCGGGGCAATGCTGTATTTCTGTTTGTTATATTTCATATGAAAATCATATTTATTTACATATCATTGAACAATTCAAGAGACGTCAATTAGTTGTTGATTACTGTAATGGTATATTCCACATTGCAATCACAGTTCATTCCACAATCAGTATACTGTAGGGTCCATCTACGCGAAATTTCTCTCTGCTTGGCCAATGTTTCTAGCTGCATTCTTGGTCTGGAGAAATATTCAAACTATAGCATTGTAAGCCGTAGTATTAAGTACTGGAAATACTTAAGTTGTGTTTGAATTTGTATATAATGACGCTGGGTTTAGAAAGTTACACTAGCAGTATTTCTTGTAATATTTTCTTTCCACGGAATTTTTTGTTTGTTTGTTTTGTTTTGTTTTGTTTTGTTTTGTTTTGTTTTGTTTTGTCTTGTTTTGTTTTGTTTTGTTTTGTTTGTTTGATAAAAATAAAATAAAAACACCTGTAAGTACCCTGAACCAGTAACTCATTCTGCCATAAATTCTCACTGCAGCTCAATTGTCAACATAAATGCCTTTGATTGATTTTTAACAATCTACCCTTAATTCCATTGTCCCCCAGTATGGCAAACATCTCTTCCCTCGGTACCCTGTCATATGTTTCCTCTAGATCTACGAAATATAGACACAACTGTCTATCCTCTCGTAGCATTTTCCAATTACCTGGTGCATATTGTAAATCTGATCCTTGCAGCCCCTCTCCGGTCTGAAATCATACTGGTTTTCATCCAACTTCCTGTTAACCACTGATCGCACCCTCCCTTCCACGATGCCAGTGAATACTTCGGCTGGTATACTAATCAATGAGGTATCTCGATAGTTGTTGCGATCCGTCTTGTTCCCTTGCTTATAGATAGGTGCAATTACTGATTTTATTCAATCTGAAGGTACCTTACAAACACTCCACGCTAATATTATTACTCTATGAAGCCATTTCATCCCTGCCTTCTCACTATGATTCACCATTTTAGGTCTAATTTCATATATTCCTGCAGATTTATGACGAGTTTATTTACCACATTTTCCACTTCCTCAAGCGTAATTGCACCAACATCATTTTTTCTACTCCCCATGAGCTCGGTTGTTCGCCACACCCCAGGAAGATTTCCTTTCACGTCGAGAAGGTTTTCAAAATATTCCCTCCACCTGTCTGGTGATTTCCTGGGATATATTATGAGTTCACCTGAATTACCCAAAGAACTGTTCATTTGCTTTTTCCTTCCCTTCCTTTCTTTATTACTGTCCAGAAAGGTGTCCCTAATATTTGACCTAGCCTTCCCAGGTTATTACAAAAATCTTCCCAAGACTTCTTTTTGGATTCAACAACTATTTGTTTTGATCTGTTTCTTTCATCTACGTACAATTCCCTGTCTGCATCAGCCCTTGTTTGGAGCCTTTTTTGATAAGCCTTCATTTTACTTTTACGAGCTGCTCTCACTTCATCATTCCACCAAGACGTTTGCGTTTTGCCATCTTTACACACAGTTGTTCCTAGACATTCCCTTGCTGCTTCTACTACAGCATCCCTATATACTACCCACTCCCTTTCTATATCCTGAACCTTCTTACTGTCCACTGTTCAGAACTTCTCACTAATCATATCCGTGTACTTCTGTCTAATTTCCTCGTCCTGGAGACTTTCTGCCCTTATTCGTTTGCAAACAGATTTCACTTTCTCTATCCTGGGCCTAGAGTTTGTACTTAGTTCACTAAAGATCGGACAGTGGTCTGTATCATAGAAACTCCAGAAAACCCGTACATTCCTAATAGATTTCCTGAATTCGCAGTCGGGTAAGATATAGTCTGTTATGGATCTGGTACCATTACCCTCCAATGTGTAGCGGTGAATAGCTTTATGCTTGAAAAATGTATTCGTAACTGCTAAACCTATACTAGCACAGAAGTCCAGCAAACGCTTCCCATTCCTATTAACTTCCATATCTTCCCCACATTTACCAATCACCCTTTTGTATCCTACTTCTACTTCCAACACTCGCATTGAAATCGCCTATGAGCACTATCCTATCCTTGCTGTTGATCATGACTACGATGTCACTCAATGCTTCATGAAACTTGTCAGCTTCATCCTCATGTGCAACCTCACATTCACTAAGACAATTCTCATCCTAATTCATCCAACTGCCAAATCTACCCTCATCATTCGCTCATTTACGTGCCTAACAGAAACGATGTTGAATGCAATAGTATTCCTGATGAACAGCCCTACCCAATAATCTGCCCTTCCCTTTTTAACACCCGCAAGTACACTTTAAAATCTCCTATCCCTTCCTCGTTATCTCCACTTACTCTAATATCATTTACTCCTAGCACATCGAAATGCATCCCGTTTGATGAATCATCCAGTTCTCCTTTCTTTCTTCCATAAGCCCTATTAGTGCTGATAGCTCCCCATCGAATTTCATTTCGTTCACCAAGTTGTTTCCAGTGAGTCCCTCGCTTGTCAAATCGGAGTGGGACTTCGTTGTTCCCATAGGTCCGAGGCTTGCTTAAAATGTTCTGAGTTCAGTAAATTCTGTGAAGCAGGATGCTACCCTACTCACACATAGTCAAAGTGAAGATCTCTCCTCTAACGGGTTAGGGACCATCGGTGGATTGTATAGTCCTAGCCGCCTGAGCACAAGGAAGGGCATGACTCAGAATATGTCCGAGATGCCCACTCCCATTCCGTAGCAACTGGTACCCCGATTGTCACGACCACTTTACTAGGCCACTCAGCAGTTTCCCATGGTTCACGAACTAGGACATGACTACAGTAACCCACACCAACTTCATTTTTAAATATAATATCAACTCCTTGAAGCGGTAATGGGGTATTTTTAGCAGACGGTTGAACTTAGAATTTCATCCTTTAACGCCATTGCTTGTGCGGTGTCGTTTTCCATGATAATTCCACGGCTCAAGTGGCATTTGTTGATCATGCAGCCACTGGTCGACGTAGCAGTCGAAAAAGTCTTCTAAATGAATAAAAATTCACCCTCACCCTAGGAAAGTACGGGCATCCAGCTAGTAAATTTAAAAACTGTTTGATTTTAAGCCCCTGTCAACTATGCAGCTATCTACATTTCTCTGATATTTATTTCGACTACATATTTCTTGCAGATATTTTGATTCTGTTTTCTGTTAATGTCATGCCCAGATATTTCGAGACTGGGATATTTTGAGACTGCATCGTGAATTTATCGGCTGAATTTAGCGGCGGATGTGGAAATTACCCTCGGAATAGCCCCTCCGCTGGGAAAGTGTGTCCTCTGGATGTTGAAACAGGTGACTTTTTTCATCTTTAATGTGAACGAAATGATCTAAAACTTGTGCAGCACAACAGCGAGCCTTGGCAAGTCGATAGGCCATTTTAACGCCTTTAGGCATAATCAATTGATCGCATACATGCTGGTAATAACTAGACTCCGCCAATATCAAATCTGCGGGGATAATCTATACCTATTGTAACTAGAAGAATATTGTCAGTAAATAAATGAATTATCAATGTTAATCATAAGAAGACTGAAAGTAATTACCGGTCTCCTAAATAATTTTATATTGATTAAGCACTGCTTCTGGTGAAGAAATGAGTTAATTTGAAATATTAGTACGCCATAGAAGATAAAAGAACACTTAATATTTGATTATTCCTTAAACAGTGTTGATAAATTAATTAATTTTCCTTGTTATACTCTCAAGACATCTAATTTTCTTTGACTTACTAAATTATTGTATTTTCAATTATAATGTTGCACCTTCAATCAGAAAAATTACAAAATTGCAGATAAATGGAAAAGTTATGGCATGGTCTTAATAGAACAGGACGGTCAGTGTATGTGCATCAGGTTGTCTGCATGCCCCTTTCTCAACTTCCAAGTAGATGATCCAAATTCAACCAAACTTCGTACAATAAAAGAGTGACCCATTATTAAGCAGCATTTGGACACGACGATAACGTAAGTGTTGCTAATTCGAAATACAAGACTACTGTAGCTTGGTAATAAAAGCAAAGCCGTCTCCGTATGGGCCAAGTAAGTCCCTTCCTGGAGGGGTTGAAGATGAAGGCTTCCACTACCAGCCACAGCATCACTAAGTAGAATACGGTACCTACGTTCTATGCCAGGCCACCTATTATCCCACGAGTCAAACTGATACTCATTTGTGGTGTGGGCTTAGTGCACTCCAACGCACTTCCAGAAGTCGAAATCTCCTTTCTCAACAATTTTAAACGGGTTTAATGAAGACAATACGTCTAGAATACGTTTTTCTAATTTTTGTAATAATGAACCGACAATGAAAGCATTTTATCATCTGAGTTTATTCACTGCGTTTCAGAAGAACTTTCACTATCTGAAGTATCAATGATAAGGGATTTAGCTCGAACAATACGGTTTTATTAATATTGCGTGATAATTTACAATGTTTTATGAGTATTACTGCTATGACTATGACTAAAACAATTATTACTTGCCCCGATAGTGTTTAAAATGTACAAATAAACCGAATGATTCGACTATGCGATTTGGGTCACGAAGCTGTCAGCCTACATTCGGGAGATAGTGGGTTTGAACCCCACTGTCAGCCGCCCTGAAGATAGTTTTCCATTTTTACACCAGGCAAATGCTAAGGCTGTACCTCAATTAAGGCCTTGGTCGCTTCTTTCCCATTCCTATTCCCGTCTCATCCGATCGTCGCTATAAGACCTGCCTGTGTCGGTGCGATGTAAAACAAATAGCAAAGAATGCGCAAATATATAAATAAAACATGTAATACATAAATAAATCTTATTTTTCACACTCTGAAGTTATTCTCACTGTAACTATGATCACGGTTCGGCACACTCAGTGTTGCCACTTTAGCCATTTTATAGCTATTTCTAGCTACTTTGAGAAGCCACTGGGTACAGAATGTTGAGTTTAGCTATTACTTACATTTTCAGCTATAAATTTCGGTTACGTGAGCTATTTTGGCTTTCCCCCATTTTAATGCTTTTTAACATGGATATGTTTTGGGGCTGGAGGTCTACCAAGAATTAGCGTGGACAGCTTTGCGTCCACAGTTTTCCGACACTACCGGTAACCACAGCAACCAAGTGTAAGTCATATGAAATGTTTGTAATCGATTAATTTGTATGTGCTGATGTTATTTATTAATACTTGATGTTGAACTAAAGCAGGGCCTCTCAGGGTGCATGCGCGTGGTGCATGCACTGTGCACGGTGCAAAAGACGACTTGGCTTGGTTGACCAGAGTGCAGACCCACACTCCTCGATTTGGAGCAATAGCGCCTACTTTCTCTTTCCTCACGCCTGTCTCGCTCGCTCCGCCTGTCTTCCTCTGCCCCACTTGCGCCGTAGCGCTCCAAATCCGGGCTGAGTTGAGCCGAGTAGAGCCGAGCTTAGCCGAGCAGCCCAGAGACGAAGCGTTGATCCGAGCCATGCCGAGCGGCACCGATGCACAGTGCACGGAACTCTTGCGCCTCGTTCTGCACACGTGAGGTTTTGGGCGTTTGAGAGGCCCTGATCTAAACGATTGCACTGAGGATGGTCTTTAAAAAAAAAAGGAAAAGCAAAATGTCCATACTTATAATGCTTCGCCATGTAGCGGAGGAACTTCGTTAATTTTTGTTAGCTTTTATATGTGAACTGGTTATATTCACGATTGACACTCGAGTCGCAATGTTTAACTTATAAGCAGCCTTCAACAATTTGGTTGAACGGTTATTAATAGCATCATTCACTACAATCGGGTTTTAACCTTTCATTGACAGGACTGCATCATTGCAGGCCATCAGCCAGCCAGTCACTCGGGAAATCACTGAATTCCATTAGTCAGCTTACCGAAAACGTTTAAACGGGTAGTACCGAACTGGCCCAACGGTCAAAACATTCTAAAGGTATTTTTATTCCAAAACGAAAGATCGCTGTCGAACTAGTCCGATGGGTACTTCGCAGGTAGAGGCAGGAATTCCCGAATGGGTTACTAACCTAACCCTCCACCCCGCAACAACTGCCTCATGTCTCCAGACTCAGTGTCAGTTCTCAGAAAGTGGAATACTAGTGGAAGTGTACAATGTGTTCCATGTTAAGTGAGAGGGGCTCTAAGTTAGCCGTTTATTTTTAGGGATTTAAATATTCAAAAGGTGGCAAGATACAATCGGGTCAAAAGTGGCGATGTTGCAGTAGAAAAATGTTCGGCGAGTTTGTTCACAAAGGACGCGGATAAACATAAACATGAACCATATCCCGACCTAAGTAGGCATTACATTTCTAACAGTGTGAAACGCAAGGCAAGTGAAACGTTACTGGAACCTATATTGTCCTGTGTCATTTTATTGGGACAGTTGGTATAGTATATGAGCGAACGATGAGGCTTCTTCGATCCTTGGCTTTCATATTTTAGTGTCGGAACAGTACGACCCCATCCCCTGTGCTAATTGTCGGACCAGTTCGGCCCCACTAATTGGTTAATCTTCAAATTCCTATAACCATCGGACCAATTCGACAACATCCCTTTAAACCAGTTCATTTGTTTGCTTTGTTTTAACTGCGCAGTTGTGTAAAATGTGGAATAAGTCGTGCGCAAATTAAATTAGTGAAATATACAACTGAAAGTGATAGTGTAATATATAAATAGTAAAACTGTATACACCGTTGCAGTTAACATTAGTGAATGCAAGGTCTCTCCTATAAACTAAGACCGAACGCAAGGTGCTACGGCAGCTGCCTCAGCCGAACTTCTGTAGCGCGTGAGGCCGCTCTTACCTTATACAAAATCTTGGAAGCGTTCTCCTTCCTGTGTTATACAGGAATTTATCTGGTAACCACGCAAGTGAGTTCTGCGACTGTAATGTTTCTGATTTCAATTGCAATGTTTTCTTTCAGTTCTTCCGGTGTTTTAGGATTTGTTCTACACACTTTTCTTTCCGTTTACCCCACAAGTAAAAATCACACACGGTTAGATCTGGAGAACCAGGGGGGAATAGACCAGCACTGATCACTCTGTCTGCAAACATTTACGAGATTGTAAGAAGGGAATCTTCTGCTGTATGAGCAGGGGCTGAATCTTGTTGAAACCACCCACTCGATTTTTCTTCTTCCGTTAGCTTATGGAAGAAAGGCGTCAAAATGTCACCTTGGTCCTCTCTGCACTTACTGTCGTCTCGAAAACAATAGGCTCGATTATTTGTCCTGCACTAACAGCACACCAAACACCAATCTTCCTATCATAATGAGGGACTTCATGCACACAATTAGGATTTTCTACACACTAATAGTGAAAGTTATGACTGTTGACGCGATCATTAAGATGAAATCAGAACATTTACATGTGAAAATATGCTCTTGCAATGATAACTGTCTCACCATGTTAACAGCTGAGATTCAGACTGGCGACTCATGCTTGCCAGGTCGGACACGTGCAGGCTGCTTGCAAGGTCAAGAACTAGGCGCACGCTTCCCATATTGAAGCTTACGGATCGGAGAGTAAAAACGCCGCTTCGACGGTCTTAGTTTATATGAGAGACCCTGTAGGGTACCTAATTTTAATAAATAGAGGAAATGCTACCTAAGTATACGCCACAGTAACAGTGAGAATCGTTGGCGGAATTTAAAGAGTGGCTTCAACCTGTTTCTATTTATTTATTTATTTATTTATTTATTTATTTATTTATTTATTTATTATTTTTTTATTTTTGCAAGTTGCTTTACGTCGCACCGACACAGACAGGTATTATGGCGACGATGGGACAGGAAGGGGCTAGGAGTGGGAAGGAAGCGGCCGTGGCCTTAATTAAGGTACAGCCCCAGCATTTGCCTGGTGTGAAAATGGGAAACCACGGAAAACCATCTTCAGGGCTGCCGACAGTGGGGTTCGAACCTACTATCTCCCGAATACTGGACCTGTTTCTATTGATAAAACACAAAACTAAAGCATATTGCAAATAGTTTCAGTGCGTAATAAAGTCTAAGTTGTTTGATCACATGCACAACGCGATAAAAGAGCGGCCGATCGTTTCACATGTCAGCGTCAGCGAACAACAGACTTCCACAATACAAGCTCATTAGCACTACGGGACGCAGACGGTAAAATAGCAACGTTTGTGACAGAACATTGTGCTCTACTTGCTAGTGATTACTTGTCAGAACTCAGTAAATGTGTTGTTGTTTTTTTAGACAGTACATTTTCTGATATTCCTTTACACCTCACTAAGTGCACGGAAATGATTAAGAATGTGTTAGCACTTCATTTTAGTCATAAAATTGTTGCAGATACAAAAATCAGAAATTCAATCTAATAACAGATGAGACAACAGACACATCTGCCGTAAAACGTTTGGGCGTTAGTGTTCGTTATTTCAGTCATATGGGCGTTTCAATAATTAGGTCAATTAATCTAGCCTCTTTTAAAGCTATTTCAGTCTGTAATTTTAGCCACTTTTAGCTATGTTTTTAATACAGTTTAGCTACTTTGTGTGTTCATAAGTTGGCAACACTAGACACACGTATACGTCAGTTGATAACGCTGTACGCTTGTCGCTTCTGACCAAGTAGATCCTCTGAAAGAAACGTACCCTACTTTAATATTTCGACTTCTTGGCGGGGAATCGAACCCACATCTAGTCAGGAGAACCGAGGACGCCATTGCAGCTACA
Source organism: Anabrus simplex (assembly GCF_040414725.1). NCBI lineage: Eukaryota > Metazoa > Arthropoda > Insecta > Orthoptera > Tettigoniidae > Anabrus > Anabrus simplex. Next base: position 567,459,026 of record NC_090265.1, on the reverse strand, counting down.
ATAGAGCAGCCCAAACAAGAAGCATAAAAGTGTTTAAAAAGGAAAGTTACTTTCGAAATGTCCTACGTTTGTGTATGCATTACGGCTAGTGGTTCTCATTACAGGGTAATTAGCTAGCCGTGTCTGACTCTGGACTACATTGACCTCGCCGCAGAACATTAACAGCGACTACACAGTCATTCCGCTCATGACAGCAAGCGCTTCACAGATCGTGGCTCCAACCCTATCGTCAGACACAGGAATAATAATAATAATAATAATAATAATAATAATAATAATAATAATAATAATACCCGTGTGGGGATTTACCGGTTACCTCCATCGGGCGCGTCCCATTGGAATTGGGGAAGCTCGCTGGCTCTGCTGCCAGCAGAGTCAGAGGGTAGTAGGGAAATAAAATACCACCGTGAAAAAAAAACTGGTCCCTTGCCAGGGTTACGGCGAAGACTGGTAAATGACCAGAAGCCAGAAAACACTTTGAGGCAACCTCTAGGGCTAACAACCCTAGTTGTAAAAGGATGGGTACCCGTCCAAAGCAAAGTCAAGTCAAAAAGCATGATGGCACAACATTTCAAGAAACATACCCCAGGGGGTAAATCTTCGGATAAATCCCTCGTCGTGAATGCCACGGCGCACGAGTCTCGTTCGGATTCTGGGGGAGACTCGACATCATGCAAGAGACGAGTCGGAGCGTCTAGGTGTACCCCGAAAAGTCAAAAACTCAGGCCAAAATCTAAAAACTTTCTAGCAACTTTCAACATAAATTCACTTACACAAACTGGCAAGCTGAAAACCCTCACCAAAGCTCTTCACGAAAATCAGATATCCGTAATGGCCCTACAGGAAACAAGGTACCCATATGAAGAGATTTTTGAATCCGAAGGCTACCGATTTTTCAAGAGCAAAGAGCAAAGAGGAATCCTCAATGGAGCTGTGATGCTTGGAACCGCGTTTGCTGTTAGAACCAAGATCCTTAAATCGGTTGCAAATTTAGAACCTGTTAATGACAGATTGTCTATACTCACAATTAAATGCGCGAATAAAACCTACGCCCTAGTTAACGCACATGCTCCTACAAACGATAAGAACAAGTCTGATCCAGACGAAGTTGATAATTTCTGGGACCTACTGGATGAAAAATTAAACAAAATCCCCAAACACCATGTCAAGCTTCTTTTGGGTGACTTCAATGCCCAACTAGGTCGTGAACAGAAGTACAAGAAAGTTATAGGAAATTACCCTGCTCACAAAAGAACCAATCCCAACGGCAAAAGACTGGTGTCCATTTGCGAAAATCACAACCTGCAGGTCATGTCGACCCACTTTCGCCATCTACCCAGAAAGCAAATGACTTGGCGTTCTCCCGTCCAAGCTCTCGGAGAGTTCCAAATTGATCACGTTGCAATCTCCAGGAGAAACAGCCCTGAGATTATGAATGTGAAGGTAGAGAAAGGCATTAATGTGGCCTCAGATCATTATATGTCTCTTATCAAATTCAAACCAATTCCCGCAAACACAAGGAAGACAACCAAACAGATCACACGCTTCGACAATGATAAACTTCGGCAAAGGGTCGAGGAGTTCCAGGAGAAGGCTAGACCAAATGACTGTGACTTTAACAACGCCAAAAGTCTCCTTGTTAAGGCCGCCAAAGACGTTGCAGAAATCAAGAGAAGCAAAAAGCATGCCTGGTGGAATGGTACCTGCGAATCAGTCCTCCAAGAAAGATTCAATGCATGGAAACAGTACTACTCTACGAAATCAGAAAATGATTGGGAAACCTACAAAACCCAACGTGCCCAAGCAGCTAGGGTGTTCAGAACTGAGAAACGTAAATACGAAAAATCTCTCATTGAAAAGATAGAACAAAACTTTAGGAAGAATGAAAGCAGAGAGTACTACAGAGCCTTCAAACGCAAACTCACTGGCTATAAACCACCATCTCTATGCTTTGAGCGAAAGGACGGCACACTGGCGACGTCAAATGAAGAAAATTGCAGCATTCTGGCAGATTACTTCAAGAATTTACTTAATTGCTCTAAACCGCAAAGCGCCATTGAGACCAAGGAACCCTTACTCAGGTACCCAGATTCCAAACCACCCGACAGAGATGAAATCAAGCGCCACATTGCCCGTCTCAAAAATAACAAAGCGCCGGGTGAAGACTCAATAGTAGCAGAACTATGTAAATATGCCCCAGAGGAATCACTTGATATCTTGCAAAGGCAAATAGAAGAAATTTGGAACAACGAGACCCTACCCGAAGATTGGAAAATAGCTTTGATCCATCCACTACACAAAAAAGGCAGCATGAAGAACATCAACAACTACAGAGGAATATCTTTGCTACCCGTGACTTACAAAATTCTATCACTTGCCATCCTGGAGCGTTTGGAAGCACAAGTCGAACATCAAATAGGTGAATACCAAGGAGGGTTCAGAAAAGGTCGCTCAACAGCTGAACAGATCCAAAATCTCAAAACGATTATCAGATATTGTACACTAAGGTCCAAGCAGTATGTGTCTGTCTTTGTGGACTTTAAGAAAGCGTATGACTCCATTGACCGGGAAGTCCTGCTAAACATCTTAAATGAATTTGGAGTTGATTTGAAACTGCTGGCATTAATTAGAGCCACCCTGACCGGTACAAAATCCAAGGTGAAGTTCCACGGATGTCTCTCTCATTCCTTTGACATCAAAACAGGAGTCCGACAAGGTGATGGGCTATCCCCGATACTCTTCAACTGTGTTCTTGAAATGATCATCAGAACCTGGCGGGTGAGATGACAGGAAACCAACTACAGTCCGTTGAGAATAGGAACCAAATCCAAGGGGATCGCAACAGACTGCTTAGCATTTGCCGATGATATTGCTGTTCTCTCAAACGACATAGAAACCGCTAGAGCTCAAGTTGAAATTTTAAAGGAAATTGCCGAACAAACTAGTTTGCAGATATCGTTTGAGAAAACGGAAGTAATGACTAACATCAAAGAGGCTCCACCAAAACTCCATACAAAATACGGGGACATCACCCGAGTAGACAAATTCAAATACCTGGGTGAGATCATCATGAAAAATTGACTGGACAAAGAAGCCCTTCAGGAGCGAGTACGCAAACTGGAAATAGCTTACCAAACATCCCGCACAATCTACAACAAAAAATGCCTTTCCCAAAACACCAAGATACGTCATTATGAAACAGTTCTGAAGCCAGTAGTTCTATATGCAGCCGAAACCCTGTCTCTAAATGCCAACAAAGGACTCCTTGAAGAACTGGAGAAAAAAGAACGCAAAATTGTGAGAGGAATCTTAGAGTCAAAGTACAAAAATGGAATCCATCAAAAGAGATCCAACAAGGAAGTCTACAGCAAAATAGAGAAAATTACCGACACAATCAGAAAAAGACGGGCACGATTTTACGGTCATCTGAAAAGAATGGACGGAAGAAAGTTAACTAAAGAAATCTTTCATTTTTGATTCAAACCCCAAAACCACAATTTCCTGGTTTAGAAATACCAAAGAAGACCTGCAAATGCTACATATCTCAGCTGAAGATGCCCTTAACAGAGATCTCTTCCGCAAGAAAATATTGACGAACGGGCTAAACCGAGACGAGCAACCGAAGAGAAGACACGGTGCCCCTTGGACAGAGGAGCGTAAGCAGGCCCACTCACAAAGAATGAATGAAATTTGGGCTCTAAAGAAGGCCAAGTTCAGTGTCAAATGCAACAAGACTTAACGTGATCCTTGATGGCCCCAGCGAATTATATATAATAATAATAATAATAATAATAATAATAATAATAATAATAATAATAATAATAATAATAATAATAATAATAATAATAATAATTCACTTTCTTGGCTGACTGGTCAGCGTACTTGTCTTCGTCCAGAAGGCCCCGGGTTTGATTTACAGCTGGGTCGGGGATTTTAACTGCATATAGTTAATTCCTCTGGTTCGGACACTGGGTGGTTGTGTTTTTCTCAATACACATCTTCATCTACACACTACAAACTACCACAGAAACACGCAATAGTGAATACATCTCCCCACATAGGGATGGCGTTAGGAAAGGCATCTGGTCAGAATTTGCTTGGTGTAAAAATGGGGAAAAGAAGGAAAACCATCTTCAGGCCTGCCGACATTGGTGTTCCAACCCATTATCTCCCGAATTCAAGCTAACAGCTACACGCCTCGAGCCGCGTAGCCAACTTGCTCGGTGGGAACACGCTGGTTAATAGTGATGGAATAATCAAATACTATTAATAATCCAATGACCTCCATCCGATTATTTAAATAAATCGAATGAGTTTCAAATATCATTCAGTCCCTATCGCATAGAAAAATCAGATACGTCATTAATAAAGTTTCCGGTTTAAGTGAGTCGGATGGATAATCGATTGAAATAAGCGAATAGATGAACTCTAGCGAACAATAGAAATACACATTTTAAAATGAATCTCCAAGTCTTTACAATAAATGAGTAAGTGAACTCTCTTAATCTCTAATATACGTAAAATACAGTTCCTTATTTAAGTGAATGCCGTCTTCAGACCACAGAATTGAAATAAGCTCCAGTACTACCAATTTAAGACAGCCTCCGTGGCTCAGGTGGCAGCGCGCCGGCTTCTCACCGCTGGGTTCCGTGGTTCAAATCCCGGTCACTCCATGTGAGATTTGTGCTGGACAAAGTGGAGGCGGGGCAGGTTTTTCTCCGGGTAGTCCGGTTTTTCCTGTCATATTTCATTCCAGCAACACTCTCCAATATCATTTCATCTATCATTCATTAATCATTGCCCCTGAGGAGTGCGACAGGCTTCGGCAGCCGGCACAATTCCTATCCTCACCGCTAGATGGTGCGGCTTCATTCATTCCATTCCTGACCCGGTCGAATGACTAGGAACAGGCTGTGGATTTTTCACTACCAATTGACATTTTCTCTTAATTAGCAGTAGGAATATGCCTACTTTAATCTTGTGCCAAAGGGAAAAACAAAATTATATTAGCTTTAAGATCACAACGAAGTATGTTAATAATAATCTATCTATATAAATAAAATCGTAAATACCGTGTGTCTGCACATTGACTATTTTGACGAAATTTTCATACAGCGATCCGTTTAAGGGGTAATGATGACCACCTGAATACTTTTCAGCTTGAGTTTTCTGAAAGTCCTAATTTTACCCCCTCCCCCAAAATCAAAATATTGCAGCACAATCTGCCAGACAAGTTAGCAGATTGAAATTCGGCAAAATTATACGTTTTAGCCTGTAACCGACAGAAAAATTCCTAGATCTTAATATTTTAACTTTTTATCCCCGAAGAATATCGAAGTATGGAGTCAATTGTAATGACGGTGCAGATCTTCGTTTCGACGTATTTCGTGACTAAGCGGTAAGTCCTATCACAAACGGATGGCACAATCTCCGTTCAATTTGGAGTGATCTACACCTTTGGTTCCATGACTTTTGTCTGCTCTCTCCCCCTTATACGTTAGATTTGGCTGTATTTCTCGATTGTACCTACATGTTGTGCTTTTTACACGTATATTTCATAATTTGACACACTTATAGGAAAGATAGAGTCATCGAATTTGGCACGTACATTGACACGACCAATGGCTATACGCGAGCCAAATTTCATGAATCTAGCTTCCACATCAGTAAGCGAAAAATAATGTAAAATGTTGAAAATGTACCCAAATTTCACCCCATTCAAACATTCTAACTCAATCGAACCCATAAATATGGGAGATACGAGAAAATGTTTCAGGACCAGACATATAGAGCGATAAACCGTTGTAAACCGTTTGTTTATATGATTTAGGAGTAGTAAATCTAGAAATGAAGGTCTGGATTTACAAACGTGCCCATACTTATCTGTCATCATTTTAAATAAAATCGTAACGACCGTGTGTCTGTACATTGACTATTTTGGCAAAATTTCCGTACAGTTATCCGTTTCAGGTGAAATAATGACCATCTGCATAACTTTTAGGTTTGGTGTCTGTCTGTCTGTCTGTCTGTCTGTCTGTCTGTCTGTCTGTCTGTCTGTCTGTCTGTCTGTCTGTCTGTCTGTCTGTCTGTCTGTCTGTCTGTCTGTCTGTCTGTCTGTCTGTCTGTCTGTCTGTCTGTCTGTCTGTCTGTCTGTCTGTCTGTCTGTCTGTCTCTCTGTCTGAGTTCTTATAACTTGAAAACTACTGGATATATATATCTACCAAACTTGATATTTAGAATCCACCTGTCCTT